>NC_061514.1:311047420-311187133 GCF_022539505.1 Lolium rigidum
CTGCGCCGTCTCGGGATCGGCGGAGGTAGATGAATGTTCAGGAGAATCCTCTCCGTGTTCTGTGCCTGTTTCGTCAGTTTGTGACTGATCTTCAACATCATATGCAACGCTGATTTCTTCACTGTTTCGATTGGGATTTTCTTCAGAACTTGTAGTGTCCTGCGGTTCATTAGGAATAGACACAATAGGTACAACATGGTTATTGCAATTTTGTGCACTCTCATGGGAAGGGGAGGTGGATGATGGAAGAAGGAGAATTTCCTTCTTAAGAAGAGCACCGGCATTTGGATGAAGGGATGCAAACGGGAAGACATTCTCATCAAAGACGACATCACGAGAAATATACACACGACCTGTCGATATATCTAGGCATTTGACACATTTATGGAGAGGACTGTAACCAAGAAAGACACATCGTATGGAACGAAAAGCAAGTTTCCGCTTGTTATAGGGACGAAGATTGGGTCAACAGGCACAACCAAACGTACGGAGGGCATCATAATTGGGGGTAATATGAAGAAGCTGTTCAGTAGGAGTCTCAAAATCAAGCACTTTACTAGGGAGCAAGTTAATGAGAAAAGTTGCAGTGATAAACGCTTCATCCCAAAACATAAGAGGCATGAAGGCATTGGCAAGCAAAGCAAGACCAACTTGAACTATATGACGGTGTTTTCTTTTAGCTGAACCATTTTGCTGGTGAGCATGAGGACAAGAGACATGATGTGTAATGCCAACTTTTTGAAAGAGACCATTTCATTTCTCATATTCACCTCCCCAATCAGTTTGCATAGTAACAATTTTCCTATCAAACTTACGCTCAACATACTGCTGATAGTTAAGAAAAGCTTGATAAACATCAGAACGCTTTTTAAGCAAATAGATCCATGTAAATTTACTGAAATCATCAATGAAGCTTACATAATATGCATGTTTTCCCACAGAAAGAGGTGTAGGCCCCCATACATCAGAGAAGACTTGCTCCAAAGGAGCAGTGGACACACTAGATGAGATGGGATATGGTAGTTGATGGCTCTTTGCTAACTGACAAGAGTCACAAACATATGGAGTACTTTCTGGAGTGTAAGCTATTTTATTTTTCCTAAGAACTTGTTGAACCACAAACGAAGATGGATGTCCTAAGCGGCGATGCCATGTAGATGATGATGGCTTTATTGTGATGAAGGCGTGCTTGGCGGTCTCATGGAACATGGGCACCAAGGGATAGAGACCACCCCAGCAGGGGCCCCTAAAGAGAGTCCTTCGAGTTGCTTGGTCCTTAATTAAGAAAAAGAAAGGATGAAACTCAATAAAGACGTGATTATCAAGGGTAAAGCGATGAACAGACAACAGGTTCTTTGATGCACTAGGAACATGAAGGATATTATTTAGATCAAAGGAGCTATGAGGAGTGCGCAAAACTGAATTACCAATATGACTAATGTGCATACCTGAACCTTCAGCAGTGCGGACTCGATCTTGTCCATGGTACTTGTTGGCTATAAGAAGCTTGTTCAGTTCACTAGTAATGTGGTCAGTGGCACCTGTATCAGTATACCAATTTGTATCAACACCATATGATGCGAGATTTGCTCCCTTCTCACCATCATCCATGTCTTTCTTGTCATCTGAGTAGCGCCACCAACATGCATTGGCGGGGTGACCATGTTTCTTACAGATTTGACACTCTGTATCAACATATGGAGTAGGGACGCGGTCTGAACGGCGTCCATCAGAGCGGCGACCACCACCATCAGCTCTACGGCGATCATCTCGACGATCACCGTGACGGTCATCACCTCTACGGTCATCACGGCGCCAGTTGTCATCGTGGCGCCAGTTGCCATTGCCCCGGCCATCATCACGGCGCCAACTTCTGGTGTCATCATCACGGTGGCTACCACCACCACGATATGGACTGTGTTGTGGGTATACTTTATGGTTATATCAACGACATGGCTTGGATCCGGCAAGCCCGGGTGGCCCACCGACGGTGATGGTGGCATGTGGCCCATCGGGCGGCCCAGTTGCTGTTGATCGTGAAGGATGAAGTCCAGCCCAGGAACGAGGAGCCGGATCTTAACCGACCTACGAAGGAGACCGGACCCGTGGAGGCCCATAAAGTATCCGGATCCAGCACGGCCTAGAAGGAAGGCGGATCCTTGACGTACATGGCAAGATATTGTACCGTAGTTAGGTAACATGTATTCCGGCTAGGACTCTCCATGTAAACCCTAGATCCGTGCGCCTATATAAGCCGGATCCCGGGAGCCCTAGAGGCACAACCACAAC
The DNA here is from genome assembly GCF_022539505.1 of Lolium rigidum. Taxonomy (NCBI): domain Eukaryota; kingdom Viridiplantae; phylum Streptophyta; class Magnoliopsida; order Poales; family Poaceae; genus Lolium; species Lolium rigidum. Next base: position 311,049,710 of record NC_061514.1, read on the forward strand.
TCATTGTAATAACGCGAAAGCGCCCAGATAATTCCAGACAAGCAGCAGTAGGCCCTGTCATCGTGCAGGTGTTCCGAAGCTGGGTAAATCGCGTACCACCGTCCCGTGTGCACTCCGCCCTATGGCCCCTACTTCTTCTCCCCCTCGTGAGGATCCCTCCTCCGGGGTATCGTCGATTAGGCAACGACAGTTGGCGCCCACCGTGGGGCCTGCGGCGTCTGGAGGCCGGAACCGGGAGGGTTCCACCATGGGAAGCTACGACGACACCATCGCTGTGGGGCGCGTCCTCTACGCCGGAAATCTGCCGATCGTCCCTTCGGACGAGTGTTGGATTCCGGCTAGGACAAACCCTGTCAAGCTCTCCATCGTTCCAGTTGGCGGCATACACATCTTCATCGGGGAAACCGTCGATTCCGACGGAAACCCACTGGTAAGTAACGCAGACGCGACCGCCGCAGAGCTGGACGCTGTCGTGAAGATCCGATCTGAGATGCAGGAGCTTCCCAAGGAAGATTCCGCCTTGGATCTGGAAAAATCAAAGCCCACCCAATCCGCCCCTGAGCAGGAAACAACGGTGGAAGACCAATGCAGATCCACCTGGGTCTCCCAGGTGTTAGAAAAGCAGAGGTGCCACTTCGTACACTTCTTGGCCCATACCGCCGGAACCGCCCCTCAAGAAGACGGAGCTGGTCCTGAGCAGGTAGAGGCACCGGAAAACGACGCAGATCCGGATCAGGCTGAGCCTGTCGGAGAAAGCGAAACTCCGGTTGAAGAGTCGATCTTGGGCAATCTGAGCCCAATTTCGGGAAATACCCCCTCCATGGATACTGAAGAGTTCGATCGCAAGATAAGGGAATATGGATACGGTGATCAGCCTGAAGTTGAATCCGCCCGGCCTAAGCGAGGTTCTCGCAACCGTAGCAGCGCTGGGACAACTCGGATCAGAAGAGGCAACCAACCAATCCGACCCTCAGCCATCCCGCCAAGGATCTCCAATGTCACGGGAGTGACCCCGCAGGGATTCTTCCTCGGAGGAACTCCTGTCACCTGAAGAGATGGTTGCACGAGCGGTTCTTAACAAACCTATAACCTCGGGCGACGCCGCAGATCCGGAGGCTCTAGAGGCCACGAGAAAGGAAATGCTGGCCACAGCCAAGAAGCTCGCCAATACCGCAGCCGCAATAAGGGATGAAAGGGCAGAAGCTGCAAGCTTGATGGACCACTTCGAAAGACAGGATCGCGAAATTGCTGACACACTCGAGCATGTCAAGAGCATGAGGCAAGAGTGGGAAGTAAAAATGACCTATGCGCAGGCGGAGGCCGATCGAATCGTTAGAGAAGCAATTCCGCCCCGCAGAATCAACTTCGCCACGCCCGCGAGCAAGCTGCCACCGGAAACCCCAAAGGACAACATGCTAAAAGCTGCGGAGCTATTGAAAAAGAAGGACGAAGAGGTTGATATCAACTACCTCCGTAAACTTGTCGCTTCAAGCAATGCAGCGAGCAAAGCAAGGCGGATACCTCGCGCAGGTTAGAATCCAATCCGGATAACCGTGTATCTACCGCGCGTAGGATGCTCGCGCCAATCGACATCCCGACGATGAATCACACACCGGATCCTCGGAGCGCAGAAGAAAAGCCAGGGAACACCCAAATCCGATCCCTGTGCCGTCAAAGACGCCTCCGTCAGATCCAAGAAAGGGAAAGGATGCAATGTACTCTGGACGGGACAAGTACCCAGTAACAGTTGTGAGCAAGGCTCCGCTGTCAACAATTCTCAACAACGCTGACGCAACAGGGCGTACGGCTAAATGGGGCATCGAATTATCCGCCTTCGACATCGCTTACAAGCCTAGGACTGCGGTTAAATCCCAAGTCTTGGCAGATTTCGTCACAGATTGGACAGAAGCTCCGGATGCAAGTCTGGAGCCGGAACCGTAAACATGGGTCATGCACTTCGATGGATCCAAGCAGCATCAAGGCTCAGGAGCCGGAGTCACCCTGAAGTCCCCTACCGGAGAAGAACTGCAGTATGTTCTGCAGATCCACTTCGAAGCTACAAACAATATGGCGGAATACGAGGCTCTACTACACGGTCTGCGCATCGCTAAGGAAATCGGGATCAAGCACATTATATGCTGTGGAGATTCCGACCTGGTGGCACAACAAGTAGCCGGAACCTGGAACGCCAGAAACTCCATCATGGCGGCCTATGAGACGAAGTTGACGAGATCGCCAAGTGCTTCCTCGGATACGAAGTCAAGTACGTCAGGAGAGACGATAACACAGCGGCAGACATGCTATCCAAGCTCGGATCCGGCAGGAAGCAAATTCCGCCTGGCATTTTCCTGGAGCACCTACGGATACCCTCAGTTAAGGGCGCTAACCCGGAAAACCCAGAGGTGGCGATATCTCCGGCAAAGGAAGTGATGGTTATCATTCCGGCTTGGACCCAGCCTTTCCTGGACTACCTCATCGATCAGAAGTTGCCAGAGGACGAGGTCTTCGCGCGACAGATCGTCAGACGAGCAAGATCCTACACAATTGTTGACGGACAGCTCTACAAACGAAGTGCAACAGGGGTATTTCTTAAATGCGTCTCCAATCAAGATGGCATTGAAATCCTCAGAGAGATCCATGCAGGGGATTGCGGGCATCATGCCGCCCCCAGGTCCCTCGTTGCCAAAGCTTTCCGGCTAGGATTTTACCGGCTCACAGCCTAAAGAAGATGCCGACAAGTTGGTAAAACCTGCCGAGGTTGCCAGTACTATGCTACTCAACCAAATGCTCCAGCCCAAGAGCTGAAGACCATACCTATCACCTGGCCGTTTGCGGTCTGGGGCTCGATATGGTTGGTAAGTTAAAAAGATCATCTCCTGGCGGTTTTGAATACCTTTTGGTCGTCGTTGACAAGTTCAAGCAAATGGATCGAGGCTAAGCCGTGAGAAAAGCCGATGGTGCTACGGCACTAAAATTTGTCTCGCAGCCTCGTGATGAGATTCGGCATCCCACACAGCATAATCACAGATAATGGCACAAACTTCGCACAGGGAGAATTGAAGGATTATTGTGAGACAGTAGGGATTCGACTGGACCTTGCATCTGTGGCTCACCCACAATCCAATGGTCAAGTTGAAAGGGCTAACGGCCTAATATTATCAGGAATTAAGCCACGCCTTGAAGAACCGCTGCGACGAGCAACTGGAGCTTGGGCTGACGAGTTGGAAGCTGTATTGTGGAGTTTACGAACTACCCCTAACAGATCAACAGGGTTTACCCCATTTTTCCTGGTATATGGATCCGAAGCCGTGCTTCCCTCCGACATCATTCACGATTCACCGCGAGTTTCCGCCTACAATGAAGAAACAGCTGACGAGGCCAGACCGCGAGTGGACCTGATCGAGGAAGCTCGGAACTTAGCTGACCAGCGCTCCGCCATCTACCAGCAGAAGCTCCGACGCTATCACAGCCGTCGAGTTCGGAATCGCTCCTTCATGGCAGGAGACCTGGTCCTCCGCCTTCGACAGGTGAAAGACCATAAGCTGCAATCTCCATGGGAAGGACCCTTCGTCGTTAGCAAAGTGCTTCATAACGGGTCGTACTACCTTGTTGATTTCCGCGAGCTGAAGGATAGACCTACTAATTGGCACCAGAAACGCAAGCGTGAGGATCCGGATGACATCTACGACGAGACAGATCGCCCTTGGAACATCGCACATCTACGTCCTTTCTACACTTAGCATATTTTTTCCGAGTTACAAACTCTGTAATAGTTATACATGATCAATGAAATAAAGCTTATGGTTCACTCTTTGAGTCTTTTACCTCCTTTACTTGTTCATTTTAGATCGTGTATGTTTTTCCGACTAAAACCGCAGAGCTGGATGTTTCCGCCTAGGCGTGTATAAAAGTTGTGATTTTCAAAATCGTCCTTTAAGACGTAAGCCTAAGTTTTCTGGTGGAATTTTTTTTTGTTGCGAGCTCGTGGATTCCTGGTAGCGACTTCCGGCACCTAGGCTGGGGGCTTGTTTCCGCGGTTATGGACGGACGCCATTGGGTTTCGTCGCCGCAGGCGAGCGTTTCCGGCCAAAGGTTTTCCGGCTCGTGGAAGGTCAAACGAGCAAGTCGGAAAATTAACAAACCAGCACTTGCTTTCAACAAACGAAACATGCAAATAATTCTACCGGATAGCAGGATAAGTTTTCCGCCCACGCATAATTGTTTCGTCCCTAGATACTTAAGAATTAAAGTTATATTACAAACCCTCGCTGGGGCCAAAATGATGCATTGTTTTTCCACGAGACTAAGTTTTTACTTCTCCTTAACCGGAGAAGTTTCCACGTTGGCATCAGCTCCCCCTGCGTCAGTCGGAGCTTCCTTCTCTGCATCTTTGGCGGGCGAAGAGACATCTTCATCTTCTTCCGCTCCAGCTGCAGTCGGAGAAGTAGCGCCACCTTGGTTCTTGGAGCTTGTCCACGTATACTGGCTTCCGGATTGGGCGGGCCTGTTTTCCGCTTCGCGATCCTCCAAAAGCTCAGCTTCGAGAGGTTCGTCAGCAGGAAGAACCACCTTCTCATAAAATTCATCATGGCGGATCCTCCGAGAAATGCGTGTATCATAGCCGCTAACCGCGTCAAGCAGCGCATTGACATCACATTCCGGAGGAACGCCAGAAGTCACCCGGTCCAGGTTTAAACTCGGATTATGCGCTAAGCACATAGCCAAGGACATGGCAGCTGCACCCCGTGCTGAAGAGGATTGCAGGTCCACAACCAGCTCCGGAAGCAAATCCATCCTCTTGATGAGCTTGCGCACATCGCAGGTTCGGCTCTTCTTGATGTTGAGGTTGTGACAGATTTTCCTGGAGGCGGAGATGAGATCCTTGCAGTCTTCTCCGGCCAGCTGAAGCAGGTCATCACGCGGAAACTGGCTCCGACGTTCCTCATCATATCCAAGTGGATCTGGAAGATACAAATTTTGTTAAATACAACAAGCTACACATATGCTGTCGTATGAGTTTCGAGGACGTACCCATGACGTCGGAGTTGAGCAGGTCCCAGCAGCTCTCCGTTGTTTCCATATACTTGCGAAGACCTCCAATTTCTTTTTGCCGCTTCTGGATGATGTCGCTGTCAGTTTGTCTTTTCAGCTCAAACTCACCAGTTTTCCGAGCAAGCTCCGAGTTCTTCTCAGAAATTTTCTGTTCTGCCTCTGCGAGTTTTGCTTCAAGATTCTTCTGTGAAGCACGTAGAGTTTCCAACTCGGAGGAAGCTGCAGCGAGAGAAGAGGAGGCACCTGCTCATAGTTATATAAAGCATCAAGGTCGGAAAATGCGGAACATAACCCACAATCGTCAGATAATCGGAAACCAACCTTGAGCTTCTGAAAGTTGTTTCTTCAGATCCGCATTCTCCGCCTGAAAGCACTCGGATTTTCTCCGCCCGGCTGATGGTCACACGACGCTGCAGCCGCAATGTTTTTGTGCAACTCGTAATGCAGGGCTTTTTGTTCCCGCAAACACAATCGAAACGGAGCGAGTTCCGCCATCATGGTTTAAGTCTTTCTAAAGCATTGTCGCTGGAAATTCTTTCCGCCATCATGCTTGGGGGCTACCACGACATTTAAAACTTTCCTTTCAGATTGAGTTCTCTAAAAGTATTCAGACGCTAACTGATAAAGTTTCCGCCTAAATACTTGGGGGCTACTGGGGAGTTACCTTTTGCTTGCAAACAAGCTTGTCGAAGAATTCGCCAATGTTTTTCTTGACGTCCTGGATCTCCGACGTTTCAACGTCCGGTTTGCCCCGTGCATTGTTCAGCATAGCATTGAGCAAATCTTGCTCCAGCTCCCACTTCTCCGCCTCCGTTAGTTTGTTAAAAAACTTCGTGGCATAGGCTTTCGGGGTGGAAGTAAGATCAGCCGGATCTCCAAAGTTTTTGGGGAAAACGACCATATCACCTGTGGTGGCTTCAGCTTTGCCAGAGGAATTAACTTCTGCATCCCCCTGGTTTCGTCCTTCAGTTTCGTCGTTGATGGGACCCTTGCCGCCGGAACCATCTCCGCTCGCTCTGTCGCTGCTAACCGGAATTACTTCCGGTGGAGTGGGTGCGGCAGGAGTTGGAGACTGGTCCGCGGGAGGAGGAGAAGGCCGCAGGGGGGCTTGTGGAGCGCTCGGCGGAGCTGGCGTCAAAGGACCAACGGCGGGAGATTTCTTCCGCATATACTTAGTGATATGCTCCCGAACATTGGTCCGCGCGGTGGTAGGGTTCGGATTCCTGTGAGCAAGTAAAAGGAAAGTATACATAACACAGACTTACCAAGATAAACAACGCATGTTACTCGGAAGCTTACGCTGCGCCCGGAATGTTGGGACGTGAGGGTTTCCCTGCTGTCGAAAGCATCTTCAGGCGCTGGCGCTCCGCCTTCCTGGAGTCAAGCGGAGGTGGTTTGATCACCCTGGGTTTCTTGGCGGAAGCCTCGCCGCTGCCTCCGGCGTCGGAGCCGGAGACTTTGGCGCGGGAACGCTTTGTAGGTCGAGGAGCAGCCTTTCGGGGCACTCGTTCTTCTTCCTCCTCAGGGTCTTCCGGATCCTCTTCCACCGAGTCACCGCTAACGGGAACTCGGAGTATGGTGCGTAGGTTTTCTTCCGCCAAAGAGTCAAGCTGCGAAAAGGGTGAGCAGAACAAGTTAAACACTTAGAAAATTGTGAAAGGATAAAGGAATGCGAAGGATTAAGTGCTTACCGGAGGACATTTGTCGTGTGTGCTAATATCCTTAATCAGTTCCGGGACCTGTTGGCCCCTAGGAATTTTCACCAACGTCTTGAACCTTCTCTTGAGGGAGTCGGTCGGAAGATCGTGGCGAGTGACTCGGAGGAGATCGTCCGCCCCAGTGTAAGCGCACATCAGGCGTGCGTTGTAGCGCGAGGGCTGGATCCTCCGGGTAAACCAGCTGAGGGTGAGCTGGGCCCCGGTTAGTCCATCATGAACTAACCAGGAAATCCTCCGCGCGGCCTTCTCCAGTATGGGTGTTTGGGCAAGCGTGGGCATGAAGCTCCAGCTCGCCAATTCTTCCGGAGGCGTGTTGCTGAAGGCGCGGAGTCCATCGTGGACGCTCGGAACTCGACGCGTTCTTCACATAAAACCATCCGGCGTTCCAAGTACCGGACGGATTCGTGGGAGTCGTGAGGAGGATACATCCAACCAGAGCGGAGCATGAACGTCATACTTCCGCAGTTTAGCATGGCCTTGTCCTTCGTCTCTTTCTTCACTCGGAAAAAGAATTGCCATAGTTTGATGTCGGGTCGGATTCCGAGATGCCCCTCGCAAAGAGTTGCGAAGTTCGAGAGCAGGAGGTAGGAGTTGGGGCAGATGTTGTGGGGCTGGAGCCCGTACGTGTCGAGGACGGAGAGGAAGAACTCCGAGCAAGGGAGTGATAATCCGCGCTCGACCCACGCCTTTGTCATAACGCGTTCATCCGCGTCGGGTTTGGGAATGTCGGAGTCGCGCGTGAAACTCCAATGCTCGGAGATCATGCCTTCGTTTTGAAGCTCCCAGAGCTCCGCGTCAGTTGTCTCGCAGGGCCACCATTGACCCCGCACCCCTTCACGGCTCCTGGCCTTGGAAGCTTTCTTGTTTTCCACTTCTTGTACCTTGGCTGCCATTCTAGCTTGGCCTTGTAGCTCCTCTTCGAGCTCTTGGGCTGTTGGGATCCGGCCTAGTAAAGTACTGGAAGAGGCGGAGAACGGTTGAGCAAGCCTAACGTCGGAAACATATGGTGGTAGATACGCAATGGGATCCGGGCAAATTGGTTCCACGGCACTGGGATCCGGGCTACTCGGAGAACTACCAGTGCAGTGAGGAGAACCGTGAGACATGCTTCCGGCTGCACCCATGCGAGCTAAGTTGAGTATCCGGAAATCTACACTACAGCTTTATCTTCTACGAGGCCGGCGCACGTACCGTTAATGGCGCGGTGGCTCGACGGAGCTCCGGTGGAGTCGAGGTCGCCGGACTTGCAGGAATCGGCCTCGCGTGACCACAAATCGGCGGCGGGAAGGATTTCCCGTTCAACCGAGGGAATCTTGGCGCGAGGAGAGGCTTGAGCCGGCAGCGCGTGAAGCTCACCGTGGCAAAGTTCGCCGGAGACGAGATCTGTCGGGCGGCGCGGCGCGAGGAAGAAGACGACGTGGGTGAGAAGGTGAAAGAATGAGAAATTACCGCGGGCGAGGGTTATATATAGGCCACGCGCGGAGATTCGGGATTCGGATCCAACGGTGGAAACGGAACGGTCGCACCGTTGGATGGATGACACGTGTCTTAGGTCAAGTGCCGTAAAACGACGTGGAGGTAACTTAACCATGCACTCCCGAAATTTCCGGCTAAAGATTTGCATCTGCGAAAATTTAGCGCGGGAAAAAAGGAAGGTGTGCGCGGCAAAAGCGGAGTCTCCGTTGCAATACCTAATCTGAAGACGAAGGATTTCCGAATGAATGAACCCGGAATCAAGTAAAAAGTTTTGAAGCTCTTCAAGATTCTCTTCGTTTCCGAGCTGAATGAAGTCGGAGGAATGATGAATCTCGGAGAACTTCAGGGGCTACTGTTGTGGGTATACTTTATGGGTATATCAACGACATGGCCTGGATCCGGCAAGCCCGGGTGGCCCACCGACGGTGATGGTGGCATGTGGCCCATCGGGCGGCCCGGCTCGTTGTTGATCGTGAAGGATGAAGTCCAGCCCAGGAACGAGGAGCCGAATCTTAACCGACCTACGAAGGAGGCCGGATCCGTGGAGGCCCATAAAGTATCCGGATCCAAGCACGGCCTAGAAGGAAGGCGGATCCTTGACGTACACGGCAAGATATTGTACCGTAGTTAGGTAACTTGTATTCCGGCTAGGACTCTCCATGTAAACCCTAGATCCGTGCGCCTATATAAGCCGGATCCCGGGAGCCCTAGAGGCACAACCACAACTCATTGTAACAACGCGAAAGCGCCCAGATAATTCCAGACAAGCAGCAGTAGGCCCTGTCATCGTGCAGGTGTTCCGAAGCTGGGTAAATCGCGTACCACCGTCCCGTGTGCACTCCGCCCTATGGCCCCTACTTCTTCTCCCCCTCGTGAGGATCCCTCCTCCGGGGTACCGTCGATTAGGCAACGACAGGACCGCGAGCCCGTGGTGGAGGAGGTGAGCGGCCACGAGGTGGAGGGGTGCGGGCACGTGAGCGTGGGTCACCACGACGAGCATGGTTGGCGGACGAGACAAACGAGCCATCTTCTTCAACTCCATTGCGCATGTCAGAAGAGCTCAATTGTTCATAGAACTCATCAAGTGATGTACCAGGGTTTCCATTCATAGTTGTAAGGAGAGCATTGTATTCTCCCTTATCAAGGCCATGCAACAAATAACCAAGGAGCTCGTCATCTTCAACAGGCTTCCCGAGAGCAGACAATTCAGAGGAAAAAACCCCTCATCTTGGTGTAGTATTGGTCAGCGGTGAGCGACAATTTTTTTGTGTCATTGAGTTCACCACGGAGATGTTGCGCCTTGGTACGAGATGCTTTCTTGAACATAGCACTGATGGCTGCCCAAGCCTCGGCAGTAGATGTCACCTCAAGAAAATACGATAGCACATCCGGCGAGAGAGTGTTGAGAAGAAACCGAAGAACATGTTGATCTTTGGCCATCCACTCAGTGTATGTCGGGTTGGGAACCATGACTTTGTTCTTCTCAGAGTCCTCAACTTCAATAGTTTTGGCAGGAGCTTTATCCGATCCACCCAGGAGTTGCATCACATTGGCACCACGGAAAGCAGGAAGAACCAAGGCCTTCCAGAGAAGGAAGTTGTTGCGGGTTAGTTGCTGCGCGGGTGGTGCTCCCAAGGCAGCAGCTAGGGCAGAGCTCGACATAGCCGGCGAGTTTGATGAACTCATGGCGTGCAACCTGAAAACAGAAAAACGATCTAGGGTTGTGACGTATCGAACAACGGCAGCAGGCAGACTACTGCAGCAGGAACTTTATGATGCGGCGACGGCGGTGGCTGAAGGACAGCAACAGCGGCGGCGGCAGGTTCGTGGTTGTGAGGGTTTTGTGATGCGGCAGCGGTAGCAGCTGGGAAGCAACTATGGCGGCGGCGGCAGATTGTATCTGTGGCTGTTTTTTTTTTGTAGGGTTTGTTTGTAGAGCACGGCGGCGGCAACGATCAGGATGCGGCGGCGGCGCGATTTTTTGGTTGTGGCGGCAGCGGCGGCTGAAGACAGCGGCGGCGGCGGCAGCTAGGTCAGGAAGAAGACGGCTCTGATACCATAATAGCGGTATTAGCGATGGCTTGAACGTGTACCTTTGTCTCGGTCACGGGTTCGTGTTATATAGGGCAAAACAATGCCAGCGTAATACAGAGATACAATCAGAGATCGTTTACAGAGATAGGACTCCATACACAACCCGTATGAAGCCCAAAACACAGAACATAAAATGCCTCCTGATACATATTCTAACAATGCCTACACTTTTAGGCACCCAAAGTTACACATCACTATTTTCGGTCTAAACTGGAAATCTGTTGTAATTGTAGACTACTTTGAATCAACTACTATAAAATCATCACTTGTTTGTGAGTTTATTGATATACATGTGTGGCTGAGAGTGACGTCTCAATTGCTAAAATCTTATTGATATACATGTGTGGCTGAGAGTGACGTCTCAACTACTATAAATTTAGGTAATACTTCTCATCAAAAATTTCAGCAATCCCCTATACTTGTGAACATCAGCTACGTCTTGAGATGGTGTACAAATAAGGAAATTAATTTATTTATTTCAATGAGCAAACGAATTAGTGGGCCAGCCCATCTAGGATCGCCTTCATGCTATGCATCGCTCGCGTGCTGCTAAACGCGCGTTAGGCCTTGTTTACTTCTAGAGTATTTATGGGGATGAGAGGGGATTATTTCGTATCCCGGAAAATCCCCACTAGTCCGTTTACTTCTCCGGTTTTGAAAGACATAATCCCGAGATATCCCCTTCCATCCCCTCCCATCCCCACATTTTTTGCCTAAATCGAAAACTCTCCATCATACTAGTGTATTTTTGGGGAGGGGTATTTGAGGGGATTGGGTGAACACCAAATCCCCTCCCATCCCCATACCCTTTGGGAAGAAAAATACGGGAGAAGTAAACAAGACCTTAGAGGTCCCCCTAATAGGTTGTGTAACCTACTCACCGGTAATTACATGATCAATAATGCTACACTTACAGGCATAATCTTACGGGATTTGGTTACGGGCAGAGCTGGAGTCAAGGGATTGGAAGAAAATAGTGCGGCAGTTACACGCAAATCACGCGCAGCCGCTACCTCATTGACATGTAATCCCGTAGGGCCAGGCTACACGGTGCGCGCGCACGATTTTGCTTTATGCAGTGCCCTACCCGAAAATAGAAATAAGCAAAGCCCTCTGTACCACGCATTCCAAAAATGGAAAGAATTCTGTTCCCCGTGTTCCGTCTCTCCTTCCCCGAGTAACTGCTTTGTTTTTATTTGAAAAGTTAACACAAGCGGAACCAAAACAATACTACTGTACCTAGTTACCGACCACTTGCCCCACGCACAGTACTTCGTGCACGTCGGACACAATAAAATACGAGAAATATTTCGTGTAGAAAATACATTTCTGCAGTTGATAAACCCCCATAAACATATTATAAATGCATGTACTCACCTTTTCTTTCCTGTAAACTACAAATACATCCTAGTTGGAATGCAGAGGAATTACATTCGCAGCAACAAGCACATGGTTAATTAGATGTAGCATTTGGCTAAGGTGTACATGATGTATTTGTGCATAGAAATTTCAGCATGAATACGTACTGCATGATCAATTAGATGTAACAAATAGCTAATAAGTACATACCCAATCGATTTGACATGTAACATGTTCCTGTGATAAATACTATATTCTAGGTTGTCAAAAAATACGTAAAACTAAATAAAATTATAGATGTATAAAAGAGAAATAAAATACATCCTAACAATTGAAAATGTACAAAATGGCAGTAGATGTAGAAAAAAAAGGAAAAAATTACATCTGGATGAACCAAACCTGGGATCACAAATATACTAGTGTTTTACTTGATCCATTCAAAATTCTGGATGTAGGAAAGAGAGAAAAAATACATCCAGATACACTAAAATTACAAATATACTAGTGTTTTACATGATCCATTCAAATTTCTGGAGGTAGAAAAAGGATAAAAGATACACCGACATGCATAAGTTTCATCTAGCTTAGGGAAAAACACATCTTGAACCTTTCATCATTCTCGATGTAAAAAAATGATCAAAAGTACATCCAGTTCCAAAGTTACTAGCACTCTAGCAGTACTGAGGGAAACTACTATTTGTTACATCCTTCAGTTTTTCTAGATGTAGAAAATAGCAGGCGGGCATGCAGCATGGCTGATGGCTTGGCTTTGTCAGTGTATTGTGACCTTAACTTGAGAAAATACTCCTAATAAATCCATGGATCAGGTGTGCAAACTTTTAAGGCTCAGAATTTCCACCAAATTTGGTCCGCACTGGTGCTAGATCAAGTCCAACAATACTCTCTGACGAGTAGTAATGATCTAATGGGAAGCTGGTCAGCTCTACCAGAGGAATGGACCCGATGGGGCGGCGACTAACTATCCAACTTGCCTGCTGGATATCACTTGTACCTTTTCCCATTGACTGCAATGGTAACGGCACCTCGCCTGAAAATTTGGTTCAGTTCAGGTGTTTGCATCACGCAGAACTACATCACGACCAGGGCAAAGACAAAAGTCTCACCATCGAACGGGAGGTCGTTGTGCAGCGCGCCTCTCGTCGCCGGTGGCCGCCCTAGTCCCCACCACCAGATCCCCCACTCCTCCTCCGTGCCTCCGACATATAAGCCACTGCAGCATCGCCGTCTTCCGCCTCGGGAGCAGGGCACCGCGAATCCTCGCCAGCGGCACCACCAACATTCCACCATGCCTTGGCCCTTGAGAGCGACGGTGCCGCTTGATTGCCCTCTCCCCAACAGCCAACACCATGGTCGCCGCCCTTCTCCTCTAGAGCACGAGCACCACCACCGCCTCCGCCAAGATCTCTGATCCCGTCGATGGGGGCGCGAGCTATCGCTTGAGTTCGTGGGGTGGGGAGTGGGATGGCCAGATGTGGTTGGGTAGGAGTTGTAGGGAGGGGCGCGAAGAAGGCCAGATCGCGGTGGCCGGAAAGGGCGCTGGTGTGAGCCGCCGGCGTCGATATTACTTTGACTTGTGTGAGGGAGGGCTTGCAGAGAGAAGGGGATAGGGATAAGCGATTCTGGGACCACAGAACGCGTGTCGTTTGTGTAAACCGCTTCATCAAGGCCGCTCGATGGAGATCGGACGCGCACGAAGGGTGGGCACGACGTAAGACCGCACAGTGCCCAGGCAGAAATTAGATTTTGCGATCCCTTGCCCGTAAGATTATGCCTGTAAGTGTAGCATTATTGTTACAGGATCTACCTGGGACGCCGCACAAGCGTTTTGATTTTTGGGATGGCTCATTTACTCCTCAGCTCAATTTTTGCCACAGATGGCGGATTCCGATTTTACCTTTTTTGTGCTTGTTTTTCACTTTTATTGGGTTTCTGCTGATTTTATGTTGTTTTCGTTTTCTTTCGTTTCTGCTGATGTTATTTTTGACGCCGTCGGGCATGAAGCATTGGAGGGACACAATCAGAGCCCATCGCGCATGCCTCAGCGCCGAGGAGCGCACCGATCCCACTTGGTGCCCCACCGGCAACGACGACTGGTGGGCGGACTTCTACCAGGCGCAGTACGAGGTCGACATGGCCAGCACCGATGGCCTCGCTGGCAGGACCATGGGAACAGAGAGGGGCGCCTACGTTTTTGGGGAGTTCCCGGGTGGACACGCCCGAACGTCATCGACGGAATCCACGACGGCGCCCTCAGGTTAGTAATGGCGCCTTCTCCGTCGCCATCTCCTCTACCTCCGGCACACTAGCAGCCAAGGAGGACGGGCTCGTCCTCCTTGCACTCGTCTTCTTCGGGACCGACGCGGTCGACGCCTTCCTCGCACCGCGCCACACCGTACACCGTGCCGAAGCCCGAGATGAAGGAGGAGCACAAGTACGCGATGCCACCCGTAATTTGGAGGCGCGGCCGCAGCGACGGTGGAATCACCATCTGCAAACCAGCGTGGCAGCAGTAGAGGCGTGCATCCGGGAACGAAGCCAAAGGTGAAGGAGGAGCAGAACGACGAGGAGGCCGCGAAGGCCGCGAAGATTGCGGAGTACCTGCATCGACAACGTCTCATCGCCAGCAGCGACAACCATGAGGACTTCCTAGGGTTGAACTCGGCATTCATGCGTCGTTGAACGACAAGGACGTCAGGAGGGGCAACATCGACACGGCGATCGTCATGTCCATCCACGACGCCGGAATTCCACTCGTCGACCTGACCCACGACAGCGAAGCTGGGCCCAGAGGCACGGTGAAGGACGAGCCTACCGACAGCGCGGCAAGCAGGACGTCGTCAACGATAGCATGTACAACTTGCACGAGTACTACGACCCCTCTAGGCCAAGTACTACTAGTTTAGGATTTAGGTTTAAATTTTATCGAATTTCGTTCAAATCCGTGTAATATATAGCAAGTTTGAATGAATTAGACAGTTTTCGATTAAATTTAAAAATAATATATTTCTATTTGGTGGACACGGCTGGATAGCGACACCCAACACAAAGAAATAGCGTCCTCCAAACGCTACATTTTGGGGACGCGACGCTATTAGCGGGTTTGGGATATTTCCGTCCATCCGGACGATGAATATTTTTCTACGGATTCTTTGTGGGTTGACAAAGTTAGGAACGAAGTTGAGTGTGCTCCTCGTCCTTCCTAATCAAACTAATTGGCCAGGGGCGAAGCCAGGATTTGGACATGGGGGGCGATGGAGACGGCACTCTCGTACACTATATAATATACACATATATGAAACCTCACATATAATAAATTTATAGCAGCATTTTCTTTGGCAATGATGCTGCAAGTTTCAGTTTTTTGTAGCTACACAAGCATACCCAGTGTGCTAGTTTGACGACCTCGGTTTAATTTAGATTTGTGATAATCTACATGATGCGTGCGGTTATAGCAATCTCATTGGGGCGGACCTACAACAGTTGAATCTAAAATTTCAACGAGAATTCTAGAGAATGAATCAGGTGGGTTAGTAAAAACAGCATGTCCTATTTCTTTCAGATCATTGTTGAACTACAGAAGTATACCTGAACTGAAACAAATAGTAAATTATATCTACATATATTATCTGAACAGACGTAGACATTACAAATCAGGCAAGACGATTAGAAATAGTTCGCGTATATACCTTGAAAATTTGGTCCGGTGGTGGCTGATGCATTTACTGGACTAGACGGTGGTGTCACGCAGACAGGCGATCGATTAGCTGCGGAGTCACGGCATCGCTTCGTCCCTGGTGCCTGAATTGCGATGATTAGCACCTGGTGGAGGAGACGAGAGAGCAAAACAGCCTGCAGGCACATCGTCACGGGAATCTTCTGTCGATGGCTCAACAGAGTGTCAGGTCGGAGCGGCGGCTGACTGCAATGCCCTATCTCGTAACTGAATCGAGGAGAACTGAAAATGCTGAGACCTCACATATCTGTCTAAGTGCAGTCGTGCGCCCAAGATAGGGTCTAGTGGGTCTAGTGCGCCAGTTACGCCGGTAATTCAGTGTGCTCTCTGGGCTTGGCCCATGCCGGCAGCTTGATCTCTCGCTAATGGCCGAAAACTAACGATGATTAGTGCCTGTTTATATACTGCACATTAATACTGACCATTGGTACAGATTATTGAGGGTGGGGCAATCCATGGGGGGTCTAGCCCCTGCTCGCCCCCCTCCCCCCCCCCCTCCCCTCCCTCCGCCCCTGTAATTGGCCCTTGCACTTGCACGTCTGGCCGCCATGGAGAAGAACCACGCAAGCTTCCTATACAGTATGATTCTGCTTGACGTGCAAAGCGAGAAAATTACAAAAAACCACCACATATCAGGCAGTCGTTTCAAAAATCAACCACTATTCGATTTTTTTTCAAAAAACCACCACTCTACGGTTAACACGTTGCAAGGTGCACTGATTCATGTCTAACAGTGATTTAATGGCCGAACTGACATGCAGGTCCCGCTGCTAGGCTGACGTGGCATGTGCACTTTGCAAAAAAGCCCTTCGTACATTATAAATTTTGGGGGACCCACACGTCAGATCCTCTCCTCTCTTTTACAGTTTATTTCTTTCTCTTTTCTAATTTCTTTTTCATTTTTTGAGGGACCCACACGGCATATCTTCTCCTCTCTTTTACACTCCCCATCTCCACCTCAGGCGCCCGCGCCGCTCCCCATCGCCGCCGGCGCCGCCACTCCCCATCGCCAGAGCTCGCTCGCCGGCGCCTCCCCTACACCCTGCCGGGGTGCCCCGCTCCCCTACTCGTGTAACTTTGCAGGATTTCTCGGTGACCTTATCTGCTAAACTCTCCCCACAGAAGGAGGAGATTGTACGGGAGTTCAGATCCTGGCGTTTCAATCGCCGCACCAAAGTTACTTGTAACTAGATGGAAGCAGAAAACTTGTGCTGTTGCTTTATTATTTCTCCGTAAAATTCAGTTCTTACAGAGTCGAAACTGAATCTGATAGTTGTAAGGTCATCGACATTTTATTTCCCGTGATGCTACATGAGTTGCAAAGAGCATTGCCAAAACTACTGCAGTACCCATCACTAAGTTCAGTTGGAAAAGCAATCGATTTTTATTTGGCAGAAGCTTTAATGAAAGTATTGGCCGTTGCAATGTGGCATTTTCCACCGTCAAACCAGGCTTCTATATTTTTCAAGCAGGAGCACTTGAACTAATCGAAACGGTAAATGCCAGTCACCTTTGTGTTTTGGTAATATGTTTATACCATCCTCGATGCCTATCATTTGTTTTAGAATGGTGTATATGTATCTATTAGGAAGAAATATTGCCTAGAGACACACACCACCATTACAACAAACACTGCTTGCAATCTTCCTAACCTTCAAATCTTGCTGTAGATTTATCAAACGTTTAATGTCCGCTACAGAGATGATCTGACCTGTTCAAGATTTGAGATTTTCATCAACAGATTTCAGCAGTCTGATTTGAGAACCATTTTCTCGGCTGTAGTAAGCAGAGCATGTTTCAGACTTTCATAGTCTGCACCTGCCTCAAAAATTTATGCACTTCGACATCCCAGGCCGATGGGATGATCTGTGCCATTCATGGTCCCGGATCATAGCCCCCCAAGACGTCAAACCTGGTTCTTTGATGAAGCTAGTTCCTGAGTGCTAGCTCAGTGGCTGGAGTTCAAGGTGCTAAACCCGCCCATACTGATTTCGAAACCTGCACAAACCGCGGTCTCCTTAGAGGTGCTATTTATGCTGAAAAAAGAAAGGAGAAGTCTCATACTCTATCTAACAGATCGGAGAAGCGGGGGCTGAAACCCTAGCGCCCCAACTCCCCGCCGCCACCCACCCCGCCTCCCCCCTGCCGCCGCCAGAGGGCGCCGCCGGGCAAAGCCCGCGCGGCGCCGGCGGCGACAGGGCGTCCTCTCCTCGCGTCCCCCCTAACTGGAGGTTTCCCGCGGGGATCTCGCCCGGCAGCAGCGCGCGGTGTGCCGGCGGCGCTCCTCCCTACTTGGCGCCGTGGTGTTCTTCCCCGTGCCAGCGACGGGTCGCTCGGCCTCCCCCCGTCTCAGTCCCCATATCCCCTCCGTGCTCTGCTCCCGTGCTGCTCCGGAGACCTTCCCACGGCGGCTCCTCGCATTGGCGCCGGGCACTGATGGGCCGCTCGTCCATGGGCTTTCCTCGTCTCCGTCGCGGCGCTCAGTGGTGCTCGGCCGCTGGGCGTCGTCCTCATTCTGTTCCGGCTCTCCTCGCGTGAGGGCCGGCCCCCTGGCTCCGGCGCGTGCCCAGTTGGCTCCAGGCGCACGGGCTGATCCGCTCGGCTTGGTGCGGCTGGCGTGGCCCTCCAGGCCTCGGCCCCTGCCCGCTCCCCTGCTCGTCCCGCGTTGTTCCTGTGGTTCGGCCTCGATCCCGACCACGGGCGCGCGGCTCGCCCCCCTGCGGTGGTGCTGTGTGTTGCGGTCTCTGCCCCCGAGCTTTGGTGAGCTGCTACTCTTCCTCCGGTGTGGTTCGGGCTATGGCTCTGCGACGGCGGCGCTCTCTTTGCATCGATATCCTTGGTGAAGGCGTCGCTCTGGAACCACACTACTCGTGCATTGCCGCCTCGTGGGGCTGCAGGTTTCCCCCTCCCTGCGCCCGTGTCGCGGTCTCCTCTTCGGCGCCCGTGTCGCCCACCCTTCCTCCCCTGTGTGCAGTGCCCGTGTCACTGCCCCTCCAAGTTGGCCTCTGCTACTCCCCACTGTTCGATTCTGCAGTACCCCTGCGAGGTTTTCCCCTCGATCCTCTGCTTCGACTTCCTCCAACCGATTGTTGCTTCCTTCCAATGCCGGGTTAGCGAGTTCCGATTCGTCCTTTTGGTTGTCCTTGTTCTGAGGCAGTGTCCCTCCTCCGAGGCTTCCTCCCCCCGGAGGGCGAGTGAAGGTGTCTTCTCGGGCTGCATCCTTTTTGGCCGAATCCCCTCGCCCTCCTGCTTATGTCTTCCCTTCTTCAGGGCTTCCTCCCCCTGCAGAGCGAGTGGAAGTGTTCATCTTGAGCGGCAACCACATAGTCAGGCTCGACTGACTTGATGCGTTCGGTTCATCATGCTCAGCGGAGTTTTTCGTGTCCGATGGTGTCGACAAGGTGGCTCTCTCTGTCTGAAGCCGGGTTAACGAGTTCTTGGCTCCTCTCTTTGGTGGTCTTGCTCCCTCGCAGCTCGCCTCCCTCCTCCAGGGCTTCCTCTCCCTTGAGGACGAGTGGAGGGTGCTCGCATGGGCAGCCCCTATGGTTTCGGACCTCCTCGTTCTCTTTGGTGGTCCTCCCTCCTTTCGGGCTTCCTTCCCCTAATTAAAGGGCGAGCGGAGTTCCTCTGCAAGAGCGGCAACCATATAGCCACAGGCGGTTGGCTTGATGAAGACTAGAGGCTGCGAGCTTCATCCCTGTCTGCACTCATCCGGCGAGCTTGGATCCGTGGTGGCACACCTCAATGGAGTTCTTGTAGGCTTGTTTCTATGGTAGAGTAGTTCTTCGCGCTAACTTGTACCTCTTTTCCTCATGTTTGTTCTCTACTTCTATGTAAACCCCCGTATATTCCTAATCTGTTGTAAGAATATGAGCCTGCCAGGCTACTTTCGATGGAATGCAACAAATGGTGGGGATTCCCCCCCCCCCCCACCCCAATGACCCTCGAAAAAAAAAACTCTATCTAACAACTTATAGCTAAGGGAGAAATCATTTCTCCGTTGGTAATGTCTTTTTTTATGAAGCTAGCTTCTACACTAAGAACATGCCATCCCAGGTCTGGTTTCCTCCAATTTATTGCCTTTTTTTTCCTAACTGCACGTTTTTCTACTTGTGATGTTTCAGAAAGATTGCTGGTATTTTAACCTTTGCATCAATCTCTGTTCTTCCTTCCTTGTTATGGCTGAGATTCTGCACATGGTTATTAAAGAATTCAGTAAAACATTAAACTGAACCAGGCAGTCTATTTCCCTTTTCCCGTTCATCCCATTTCTTAGCCTTGTTCCCTTAGTCTAAGGCAAAACATTGAACCTTGTGGCATTCATTCAGGGAAAATCCGGGTCGGATCTGGCTTTCCGTGTTTTGATAGGACTAGTACGTCGGGCCTGATATAGCTGGAATGGCCAATGCCGAGTCTCATCTATGGCATATTTCTTAGTATTCTAAGGTTCATGAATTTGCTGATCAGCTCTGCCATCTTTAAAATGTCATGAACGCCACTAATACAAACCATGGTAACACACTAACACTGCAATTAATTTGAACAAGTGGGTCATAAACGAATTTTATTGTATACTTGACCATTCATTCAAGAACCAGTTATTCAAAAGCAAACAACTATCAAGATGACCGCCGGCCGCCACACAAACGAGCATAACGACACGGTCAGCTAGCCAATGACGGGGACAGCGGCAACGCGGCCACGGGAGTCGAGGAAGACGCAGACGCGCGTCGGGACGAACCCTGACGGGCTCGGGGTAATGCCCAGGAAGAGCACCTGGGTCGTCAAGTCGGGCCTCTCATAGTTGATTCTAGTGACCGCGCGCCGGCCTGACCGATACACCCACCAACAGTGGCGGAGGAGCCATTCTGGCAAGCTGTGGCGTTTGACATAGCTTAATTAGGCCACACGCCTTGATTGAGTCAAGAATTATAGTTTATAACTCAAAGATTGGCATCTTTTTTATCTATTGTTTCTCAGTTTGCCATACCAAAACTTTTGTTTGTCCTCCGCCACTGCCACCAACTCCGGCCATGAAGCCTTCTCCGAGCTCATCTTGTGCGTCGCTGCTACGAGTATAATGACTCTGCGTGTATGGGGGATGCATAAGTGTTCCGATTGGCACCTAACTTTATAGGCTTTTGACTTTTAAAGATTAGTTTAGCATGCATACTTCGGCTGGCATGACCTGGTAGTGCTTTGATATTAACGGACCAGTTTCTGGACAGATAGCCGAAGTAGCTTGTTGACAGAACTGCTGAGCTACTGGGATAGTCGACGCAAGCCTTGAGCTAACCGCACGCCTTTGTCGTCAACGCATGAGGAGCTCCGGTGAGAGTGAGACGTCTGCCCACGAGCCCATGACATCCTTGAACTGGTCAGCTGGACATGTTCCTTCCTATTTAGAGCAATGTGCCGGTGAGAGTGAGACGTCTGCCCACGATCGCTCTTCATCGGATTAGCGTGGACTCTCGACTTAGCCCAATGCCGGGCGTTGTTTTACAAGAACTATTGCTACCCATATATACTTGTCCCTCTTGCATCTACATCTTATTATTTCTAGAACATGCATAACAAATTATTCTAAAATTAATGAGCATGACAGTGATACAATATGCTTCATGAATATGAGGTCAGGCTTGTCGTGGTTGATTATGACTATCGCGGGATTGGCCTGTTCCCAAGATCGAGCTCATATCGTTATGATTTAAAACAAATAGTAGTCTCTCCATCCATTTTTGAATGGATGACACGCGGCTCGTGGTTGAAGTCGGCCTCTAGAAGGTCGGGGCAGTGGATGCACACGTAAAATAAGGTAAGTGGGCCGGTGAAGCAGATCGAGACCTCCAACCCATGGCATCTGCTTGTGCTGGCTTTATATTCATGGTGGAGTTGTTGCGGCAGGCGAGGTACGCCCCTGCATCAAGCACGAACGAGGGCAGGAGGCATTGGGACGCGTCCAACTCCACAATGACCCGTGGGTTCAAGTACGTACGCCAGCGCGGCAGACACCATCGCACCAAAACGGCAACACCAAACCACTTTATCCACAACATGTTCCTGTTGCATAATTAGGTACAATTTCCATGATTAATTCCAGAATATTAAGCATGACGACAGTAAGTACTAACATGTGAAACTCGAACATTCTAGATGCAGTGATCAACATGAACAGTAGCAGCGCAAACAGTACAACATCCATCGCTAAACAGATCGAGATATGTCACACGTACCGATCTGGTGGAGGTGGTGGTGAAGGTGTAGCAGACGATGTTGCAGCAGTAATGTTGTTGATGACAACGTTGTTGATGACGGGGACGACGGGTCGTAGTAGACGGCGTTGAAGACGACGGTAGGCAGCACCGCCCGACTTGGACGGAAGGCGACCCGTGATGAAGAGCTTGAGCAGTTGCGCAGAGCGCTTCCCAAAAACCTAATTCGCCCTCTCCCGTACAGGATCGCAAGGACGAGCGGTTCCGGAGACCTGCTCTCCCGTTCGCCGATGCACGACGGCGCGCGGGATGGAGTAGGCTACGATGGCGGCGCAAGCAGAGAGAGGTGGAAACCCTAACTCGTATATTAGATATGTTTCTGCGGTAGCCGGGCAGGAGATTATATAGGCTCGGGAAACCCTAGGCAACGTGGGTCACACCCACGTCGCACGAACGTTTCGAGTTGACTCTGTTTGTTTTGACGTGACGTGACGTGACGTGACGTGACGTGACGTGACGTGTCGAGCGAGGAGGAGGAGGAGCGCGCGCGTGTAGCACTTCTATTCTCACTCACTCACTAGTGGTGAAACAACCCACCTTATAAGGTGGTCTAACTTCCTCCCAACTTTCCATGTGGGACTAAACTTCCCACCTCTTGCCACTCCCTAGTGAGCTGCCACCAACTTGGGCTAAAACTCACAAGGCTGCCACTATGTGGGCTCTGAGATTTATAGGAAAAACTGAAATCTAATTTGGGCCACTAAAAGTGGGCCCAATATTTCAACAGTTCCAACATAAACCCTGTGATCTTTGAGATGTCGGAGTACCACTACTACATACCAGGTTGAGGCTGCAATTTGAACATGTATATTTGACTATTCATTCAAGGACCAGTTATTCAAGAACCAATGGCTATCAAAATGACCGCCGGCTGCCACACATACGGCAAGAAGGACACAAATCAGCTAGCCGATGACGGGGACAGCGGCAACACGGCCAAGCTTGTCACGGCCGTCAAGGAAGACGCAGACGCGCGTCGAATCGAACCCTGGCGGGCTTGGGCTAATGCCCACGAAGAGCACCTCCGTCGTCAGATCGGGCCTCTCAGTGTTGATTCTAGTGACTGCCGGCGTAGCCGGCATGCCCACTAACTCCGGCCATGATGCCTTCTGAGAGCTCATCTTCTGCGTTTTGCTACTACCAGTATGGTGACTCTGCGTGTGGGGTGCACAAGTGTTCCCTTTGGCACATAATTTATATGCTTGATGCATCGATTAGTTTAGCATGCAATCCTCCGGCGGGCATGACCTAGTCTGGTGTTGCTTTGATGCTAACGGACTAGTTTCTGGATGGATCGCTTCTTGACAAAACATCCGGGCTACTAACTCGCGAAACATGCATGAATGTTGCAGACAATATTATGCACAAAAATTGGACATGTTTTACTATGAAAAAAGATATGGTCGACACATCCAACAGTTCTGTTCGTATAAAAAGGGAAGGTGGACACGTTCAGCTAATTCTCATGAGAAAAAGAGTAGATGGTTGGCAGAATTACCTAATGTTGGTTCTAGGAAACACATTCAACTAGTGAGAAGGGTTTTTTATTTATAAGTTTTAAAAAGCAGGATTTTATTTTCCTTTCCTGATTCCCTCTTCTCTTGTAACCATTCAGTAAAGACTATTTCCTTGCCTTGTTGACTACATGTTCGCCGGATTTGGTGGCAAAAAATTGACAATATTTGGATTTTTTTAGACTATTTGAATTTAAATATTAGTATTTCTCCGGTTACCAGCTCGTTAATGACAAGTTACCAAAATTACAAAAAAAACTAAATATTTAAAACCTTACATTGTGTATTGGCACAACATGCAAACCTAGCTCCACCGGCTTGAAACAACAACAGAGAGCCTTAGAGCTTGGCGCCCCGGATCAATTTGTCCAGACATCGGAAAAGGAATTTTTGAAGAACTGAACAAAAAAATATTCTAGAATCAACAAAAATAGATATTGCCATTACATATTTTTAGTTTGCATGACACAAGACTAGGGCTAGCAGGACGTACGGCTGCAGGAGGGCTTTGTCGCCAAAGCATGAGGAGCTCCGGCGAGACGTCCGGCCACGAGCCCATTTGCCCATGACATCCTTGAGCTGATCAGCCGCACCACTCGCCATGTTTCTTCCAATCTATGGCCAAGCACCCTTGACTCATACGAGGGTAAACAAATTACGGGCTCCGCTCTACATTAGATTAACGGGAATTTTTGGCTCATCTCGTTAGGACTTGGAATGACTAGCGCACTCTGTGTTCAACACCAATTGCTTTTTTCTAATGGGAATAGGGCCTCAGCCTCTCATCGAAATGCATGCGGCTTTTATTATAATAACATCACTTGTGGATGCATAAATCTCTCATTTCTTGTCAATTTTTTATGGTTGGTTAATTTGATGCTTAAGTATGGATGCATACATTGTCCGGTGTGCCCTGTGAAATTGTGTGGAACGATGCGTGCCCTTTCGGGCCATCGGTTGCGTGAGGTGGTATCAACATATGGAGTGGGTTGATGATCACGACGACGATCGTCGCGGCGATCATCACGCCGGTATCCATCATCACGACGATGGGGACGATCATCATCATAGCGCCGGCCCTGATAGCCACCACCATCACGGTGGCCCCAATCTTCACGCCGACCACGATTGTCACGGCGTTCCCAATCATCACGGCATTCCCAATCATCACGGCGACCGCGATCATCACGGCGGTCACGGTAGTCGCCACGGCCACGGTCGCCGTGATGGTATCACGGCCACGGTCGCCGTGAGGAGGAGCAGTATTGCCACGCCGAGCAACGTTGGCCGAGGAAGAAAAGTTGACGTCTTCTGTTTTAGGCATGCTATCATAGGCTTCAACTTGACTTAGTAACTCAGAAAAAGTAGTGCCAACAGAAGTGCGCAAATTATTATAGTGACTACCAAGACCACGAAGGATGTACCAGACAAGATCACCCTCATCAAGGAGTTTTCCAACTGCAGCAAGCTCGGATGCAATACACTTCATCTTGGCAAAGTATTTTTCAGCAGAAAGATCGTTCTTACGAGTATCATTGAGGGCCGAGCGGAGTTGTTGAACTCGAGACTTGGACGAGGAGGAGACATGGTCGTTGATAGCCGCCCATGCCTCGGCAGAAGACTCCATGCCAACAACGTGCACCAGCACATCAGGGGACAAGGCGTTGAGGATCCACCGTAGGACCTGTTGGTCACGGGAGACCCATGCCGCATGCTCTGGATTGGGGATTGTGACCTTCTTGTGGTTGACGTCTTCTATCTCGAGGAGCTTCTGCGGCGGCTTCTCTGTGCCCTCGACGAGGTCCACGACATGGGCACCTCGAAGGGCAGGGATAACCAGGGCCTTCCAGATAAGGGCATTATCGAGTGTTAGGAGCTGGGACGGGGCTGCGCCAAGAGCGGCAGCGAGGTTGGTCACCGAGGAGGATGACGACATGGCTGTCGATGATGTGTAGACGCGGCGACGGCTAAAAAGCGGTGGCGGCGTGGGGTTTGGTTGTAGGTTTGGACGCGCCAGCGGCTAGGAGAGCGGCGGCGGCGTGGCGGCGTGGGTTCTGGTTGTAGGTTTTGGATGCGGCTGCGACTAGGAGAGCGGTGGCGACGTGAGTTTGACGACTTGATTTGGTCTGATCTGCGGCGGCAGAAGGTTTGGTTTGTGTGGTTTGGCGAGGCGGCGACAGAGAGCGGCGGCGGCAGAAGGCGGCGGCGGCTGGCTGTGGCGGCGTCGGATGTCTAGGGTTTCGATAGCTAGAGTCGGGAAGAGACCCGCTCTGTTACCATGTGGAATTGTGTGGAACGATGCGTGCCCTTTCGGGCCATCGGTTGCATGTTATATAGGTAGGGAAAAGTCCACTACGTGGCAATACAAGGGAGGTATGTGTACGGTCGGAGTACTACTCCATACACCGTACACGTAAATAGAACATACACTAACATGCCCAACATCCTAATTAGACTTGGCCATGACTTTGGTTTTATCACCATTGTTGTCTAGTTTGTCCACGGTTCGTATTAGACAAACCTCACCAGAAAGAATGGTTGACATATTCACCCAGGCCTTAGGGAATGTAAGTCAGGCGAGCTACAGTCCAAATCAAGACAGATACTTTCCAGCCTTAGCGAGGATGTGGTGTATATGTTTATAAGTAGATTATGTCATTTACACAGAAACCTTAGAATCCGCTCTAAAAGAAAGTAGAAAAACCAATTTCCTAGTTTATTGATGATTTTACCGTTTTTGATTTATTGGTTTAGACCAAAGGTGTGCATAGTATCACTCAGAATCATGGGAAAAAATAACGATATTTTGCCGCTAATATGTAGCACGACATATCTAGGAAGTTCACGCTAAATTTTAATAATTTTGCTTGTTATGATACTATTTGTAAAATAGCATGCTATATCGCGTTAAAACTTCATAGTCAGTGTTAGGATCCTATTTTTTTCCTTTGAGTTTTCCTGCATAGGAAAAAAAGGAAGTTGCTTACTGTTTGGCATGGTGATGAACTCCAATCTATTGATTCCTTTTCTAAATCGGAAGTTAATATTGCTAATGTTCATAATCTTAGTAAGTGATTCGTGCTATGTTGTTGCCATGTGGATGCTTCTAGACAATTGTAGAACTATGTTTGTATGTCCTTATCCATGTATTCTTATGACCTTTTTTTATACTTTTGGGCTATATCTTTTATTCTTACTAAAATCATTTATTTATGGGTTATATCTAGGTTATTACACTGTTTGAAATATACATGTTATTTACACCATATATAGTGTGTATAACATTTGGACGAAACTCTCTCTATTTTTCTTAGCACACTATTTTAAACATCACTCGAAACACGAAATGTGGTTTGTCACTTGTAAAATTAGGAATTGTGAGAAGTGGATGAAACATGCCAGGGATTAACTTATCTTAATTATTGTTGGGCATGTATAATGGTAGGAAAGGCGCGTCTTCTCTTAGTAGTCCACGTCATCTAGAGAAGACACTAAATATAAGTGGTACAATTCATCATCTCTTATTATCATTCGTAGCAATAAACGAGAATTCATTAAATTTTAGAAAGAAGTTGGGTTGCTAAGGGAAGACAAATGGTGAAATTGAGAAAATCATCCCTTAGTTAAGAAAAGACGGCCTTCTATTTTTTTAATCTCTCTAACTAAGCAAAAAATCCAACGTGGCAACCGTCAAGAAAGGTTGAGATCACCTTATTGTACATGCTCTATGACCTTCGAATGAATAAAATTTGATGCCAAGCTAGTAAATTGATGTTTTGCTGGATTGCCATTACTACACGAACAGGCATAATCCTTTTTTTTTCTTTTGACAATTCACGAGCTTGATCTTTTACAATTAATGTTAAAGAACTGCGCCTCAATTTACTCCATCTGGCCGTTATTTGTCAATGATTGCCAGGATCTCTCGTGTCGCCGAAATACCAGGACATGCAGGTCCACGACGGACCAAAATACGCAATAGGTTCTCCCGGCCAGCATGACAAGTCGTTTCTATCGGACGAGAAATGAAAGGAACCGTACGTTGATAGATTTGCTTGCTCCATGTGAGATCACCTCCCCGCATGTCGAGCTGCCGTCCGATGGAGGCTGCAGAGACCGCCTGAGCGACCTCCCGGACGGCGTCCTCGGCACCATCCTCTCCTTCCTCCCCACAAAAGAGGCCGCCCGTGCCGCCGCGCTCGCAAGGCGCTGGCGCCGCACGTTCGCCGGCGTCGACACCATCTCCTTCGTGCAGCGCGAGGCCCACAGCAACGGCGACCACACCTTCATGGGGTCTGCCCAGGAGCGGCAGAGCAAGAACGGGGACTTCATCGACGAGGACAACGCCGCGCTCCTCTGCCGCCGCTGCTGCGGCAGCCACGGCGCGCCGCGCGTCTTCCGCGTCAACTTCGGCTGCTTCGACTGCTGGGACAGGCCCATGCTGAACCGGTCACTGCGTTAGGTACCCAGATAGCTGACACAAAAAAGTGCCGGCAAAGGTTTTTCAAGGCACATAAAAAAGTGTTGCGTTTATTTCAGTCGAGGAAGGTCATTGCCGGCATTTTTCGTGAAATGCCGCCGTATGTAAGTCAAGGCACATGTACTGGTGCCAGTAATAGCTATTTTAGGCAGACCTGTTTCTGCCTGTTAAGAGTTTTGCCGGCACATTTTACCTGTGCCGTGGATGGTTTTTGCCGGCACTTTTTGGAGATGCCGCGGAATCTTTTTCTGGCACAAGCTGGAAACGTCGCGGAAACCATTTCTGGCACGCGACAGAGATGCCGTTAATAGTTTTTGCCGGCATTTCATAGCTATTACTGGACTGCCAGCAGACATCAAGCAATTCATCAGTCAAATCATTTAACTTACAAGCAAGCATTCAGTCAACATTTTGAAACATCCAGTCATAAAACACATCCAGTCATAACTTACAAGCAAGCATTCAGTCATAAAACACATCCAGTCATAACTTACAAGCATCCAGCATCCGCTTGGCAGGGTTACAAGCAAGCAACACATTGTATAACTTACAAGCAAGCAAGCATAGGCCTGATCACACACCATCAGCCTTGTTTCCATCACCTATGGAGGCTTTTGATTTGAAGGTGAAGGTTCTCCTCCTCTTAGTTGTCTGACTGTCAGGGTTTTCTGCCCTCCTCCTCATTTCCCGATTTGCTGCTTGTTCCTCCAATGTCAGCACCTTACCATCTGATCTGGAATGAATGCGCAAGTTCTTGTCCATGCAGCTCATAATTGATGCATGAGTCATGTCCATGTCCACTTCTTCAGTGCTGACCTGCAAGCATGTTTTGTGTCACATGGTTGATTCATGACAGTAAAGTATTGATCATGTGAAGTACAAGTGATAATTGACATTCTCAAGAGGCAAGAGGCAAGTGGAACTTACATTTTTCTTGGCCACTGGACTGAGTGTGCCTCAGCATGACCTAGTAGTGTCATTCTCCCCTTTGCTTGTGGTAACCTTGTGGTTCTCTTCAAGACCATGTTGATCATAACTTCGATGAATTCATTTGTGTCTGCATTCTGAACTGTCCCAAGAGCAACCACTGCTTCACTGTATGGTGAAGTCAATGCTACATCCATCCCTTTTGTCACCTTGACTGGCCCTTTGTTCTTTGTCTTCTTCACCTCACTGTTTTTCATCATATTCTCCTGTGCCTTCTCCATTTTAACAGTTTTAATGATTTTGTTCACACTTGCTGTCTGCAATTTTTATTATATCACCCTATAAGCCTCAGTTATTGCATCAATCATTTAGTAAGTACAACTGCTGGAGTAATTTCTAACCTTTGCCTCTAGTTGCTTGTAAGTAGTCTTTGAGTGATTCCCTTCTACTTCCTGGTCATACATTGTTTTCTGGCTGTATACATCTTCCTGGCTATAAAATACACCTTCCTAGGTATAAATTGCTTCCTGTCTTGGTACCTTCAATTACCAATAATATGATAACATTATTATAACCATTTCTACTATCACCAGTTAAAAATATACCAATGTTACCAGCTCATACCTTTGGTACAGAACTATTAGGTTCCTTCACACTCTTTCTCTCCTTTATTTTTCTGGCTCTTCTATCTTCATGAGTTGTGGTGGCCTACATTTAAACAATCAGTACACACAATTAACATGACCATCTAGTAGCCAAGTGGACATGAAACTGTCGATACTTTACCTTAGCTTGAGATCCTCCAACTTCTGAGGTATGACTAGGTTTTTGGTTTCTTCCCACAAGTGTTTCTTCAGTTGATCTAGTTTCCTACATTTCAACAATCAGTGCACACAATTAACAGGACCATCTAGTAGCCAAGTGGACATGAAACTATCGATACTTTACCTTGGCTTGAGATCCTCCAATTTCTGAGTTATGACTAGGTTTTTGGCTCCTTCTCACATGCGTTTCTTCAGTTGATCTAGTTTCCTGCATTTAAACAAAATTATCAAATACTTAGCTGCACCATCTGGATAGTATGATTACAATATAGATCATGCAAGAAGAAGCTGCGTCTTACATTTACTTTGCAACCTGTAACCTCACTGCTAGTGACTTTCTCAACATTTGGCTTGGTAACCGACATTAGGCCAATCATATCACAAATTTAGATATGCCCAGTCTGTAGGAAGATACTGTTGACCATGTAATTACTCATGAATGAAGAAGTTATAGTCTACCTGGATTGTAGGAATACCTTCCATTCCCTCTTCACTTGTCTGTTGTTGCTGTTGCTGGTTGTCTTGTATTTGCTGGCTAGCTTGGTACACTAGCATTAGTTGACTCAATTGACTTTCTATGATATCAGTCTTTCGCGCCATGTTCTCGACCACAAGCTTGAGGTCTCTGGTCTCTTTCCTACTCTCTTCAAGAGCTGCTAGTGCTTCAGCTAGATTTTCTGATCCTTTTCTACCAACTACCATGCCTAGACCATACCTTGTTGATTTCTTTGCTTTCGGAAACAATGTTGAATACAGGTCATTGGGATTTGGTTCCTCCCCATGCAGTTCAGGATTGGCATTAAGTTTTTCATTAATTTCATTCTACAAGGAAATCAGTGTCATGGCAGGTATTGTTGCAAGAACAAGTATGTGTGCTGGCAGTAGTGACTTGAAGGTGAAACTTACAATTTTTCCAGCAGCAAAATCGTCAACTGGCAGTCCTTTGCTATTAGTGTGAGTGATCCTGTACAGCTCAGCCCTCCCAATTTTTTTACCTTCTAGGATCTCCTGCAAATCACATGGATTATGCCCTCATGAACTTGTAAAAATATTTCAAATGGTAAGGTTGTACACAAAGTAAAACGCAGAAAATTTAAGTCTGAATTGATTAGTTTGGATTATTACTGTTTGATCTTGTACAACTGCGAAGCTCCTTGACCCAGTTGTGTGTGTACTATTTGGCTGGTTTTTCCTTGCAGTTTTGTTCTTCCTTGACAATCTCTGCAATTTAAGTATAATAATTCAGTTCATGGTAAGTTCAGGAAGCATACATTTTCAAATTGAAAGTTTGAAAATTTAATGATGCACCTTGGACTTTTTTTTTTGCTTCCAACGCCTCACCAGCCAATCCCATTGAGCTTCAGGAAGTCTTTGGCCACACCCGTTCGCAACGTTCTCTTCTATTGATAACTTCGACTTGTAATGTTTCTTCTTTAAGTAGCACTTGAAATCTTTCCATTTTTTACCTGCAGACTTTAGTACCCAGTACCTATGTCTTTCTTCAACATTAAAGAATGCCTGCAATACATAAGTAGGAACAGTTAGACAAAAAAAACTTTCCACTGTTGCTGCCATTGAAATAAATGTAATGCAGTTTAAATACCTTAACAGTTTCCCACAAGTGCATTTTGTCACATCTGGGTACTTTGCTCCAGCTTGTTGCTGCCATTGAAATTTCTTTTCCTTTAACTAAACTTCCAATAAAATTGGTGAACTGGCTGGTGTTTGGACCACAAGGCTGTCCATTGTCATTGAATTCCACATCTATTTTACAGTTTGGATTAACATGTTTCCAGAACCCCTTCAGTACCTCTATGGGATTTCTCTTCTTCTGTGCCTAAAACCATAATTGTTATCACAGATTAGATATACTATATTTCTTTCCATTGACAAGATAGAACATTATAGATCAAGAATCTAGCCTGGAGTGTTGTTAATTTTAATTGATCCATCTTCATATTCATCACCAGGATCAGTAGTTGCATCACTGTCATAGTCTTCACCATCATTTACTCTCTGCCCATCCTCAGCACCATCTTCTTCCTCATCATCCTCTTCATCATTGTCATCTTCATCATCATCATCATCATCTTCATCTTCCTCTAGTTGTTCATATATAGTTTCATTCTCAACAATCTGAACAAAGGAAATTTAAAAGTAATAGTTAGACAAATATCTTGGAATCCTGCAAAACTGGTTGTGTACAAAGGTGTTGAGATGTAGAATTCATTACTTACTTGCTGGTTCCCTGGCAAGTATCCAGTAGCTTTTGCTATGTGTATGAACCTTTCATAAATATTAGCACTATTACTTTCAGTTGTTACAGCTCCACCTAATTGGATCATCTTTTCCTTCCAATCTTGAGTATCTGACTTATTTGTTCCTGCACATATATTAACTGAATTATTTGTTCCTGCACATATAGTAACTTCAAAGGAAAGGAAGAACATGTCAAACAGGACTGTCATACCCAAACTAAGTGTCTATTCTAGGCTCCATGTCAAAGTAATCTCTAATTGAAGGACAGACAACAGAGTACCAGTCATCATCTACACTATCTTTCACATAGTATATCTGCTTAGCTTGACTTGCAAATATAAATGGTTCTGATCCAAATTCTAACTGCTTCAGGTTTACTTGTGTTACCCCAAAGTTGGTAATGTTTTTAACTCCAGCAGGTTTTGACCATTCACATTTGAACAGTACAACACTTCCTTGGTTGGAATAATTTAACTCAACAATCTCTACTATTCTACCATAGTATTCTACTTCTCCTTTTACTGGGTTCTTATCTTTAGAACTAGAATAACTGGAAGTCATAGCTGAGTTTGACACTCCATCACATTGGGTGCTTTTGCCTGCTGCAAACTCCTTTGTGTGGAATACACAACCATTAATGCTATAGCTGTTGTACTTCTTCACCATCATGTAAGGCTTGTTTGCTAGCAAAACAATTTCTGCTGGCAATTTAGTGCCTTTAAGAAGCAAAGACTGCACATGGTCAATGAACCAAATATGGAATGTTCTGTGATGTTCTGCTTCTACATGTCTTTTATTTTTTCTCTTTTTCCCAGCAGCTAAATCTTTCATATGCTTCTCTGTGTAGTAATTGATGTGCTCATAATTGAAGAGTACATACTTCTGTGCTTGTGTCCATGACAGGTGATCTAGTTCAGAAGTACTGCAAGCTGATAATGGTCTTCCAAAAATCTTCAGGTACTTGCTGCAATTTTTGTTTGCACTACTTGTCATATTATCATCATGTCTTGGAGCTTTGTTGAACTTGGTGTTACAATCATCCACATATCTAGAGCAGAGTGTCAAACACTCATCGAACAAATATGACTCTGCAATAGATCCTTCAGGGTGGCTTCTATTGTGTACCCAGTTTTTCATGTTGCCAATAAACATCTCGGTGGACCACATGTTCCTGAATTGAACAGGCCCAGCAAGTCTCACTTCAGCTGGGAGATGTATAACTAGGTGCTCCATTATGTCGAAGAACGTTGGAGGAAAAATCTTCTCAAGTTGACATAATATCTCTGGCAACTGTTCTTCAACAATTGCCATCTCTTTATTGCTGACGATCTTCGAAGTAATGACTTTGAAGCACTTGGCAAGCTTCACTAAGGGCAATGCAACTTCTTCAGGCAATGTCTTCATTACAGCCAGAGGTAAGATTTCTTCAAACAAAATGTGGCAATCATGAGTTTTCAGCCCAACAAACTTGTTTTCCTCTAACCTTACCTTGTTGTACATTGAGGAAGCATGGTTGTCTGGAAATCTCACATTTTCACCAGTCCACAGAACAGCTTCTTCTTTGATGACTCCATGTAGTACACTGCCTCTGGCAAGTCAGGTTTTTCTTGTGTTTCATCAATATGCAAATGTTCTCTAATCTTCATTCTCTTCATATCCATCCTAGCTTTTGCATTATCTTTTGACCTTGTATCCACATCAAGCAAAGTGTTGACTACATTGTCAAACACATTCTTCTCAATGTGCATTGAATCCAAGTTGTGCCTCACAAGCAAAAATTTCCAATAATCTAGTTGGAAAAAAATGCTTCTCTTCTTAAAAGTTGATTCAATAGTATGTACTTCCTCCATATTCTCCAAATCCTCATCCACTTCACCTCTATTCCTTTTCTTCCTTCCAATCCTCTTTTGCTTCTGCAGTTTTCCATATGCAGTTTGGATATCCATTGTCATAGCAGAAATTTCTTCACCTGTAGGCTGCACTGGAGGTTCCCTGAAATCAGTTGTCCCATCAAAAGATTCCTCATCACTTCTGAATGGATGATTCATTGACAAGAACCTTCTGTGACTTAGAAAACATGCTTTGTGTCCATGCTTCAACCTTCTAGAACAAGTTCCTAATAGGCAATGAGAACAGACAACAATGCTTTCACCACTCAATATTCCACGGCCTAGCCAATCACTGATGGTCCAGAGCAGTGCAGCATGGACTCTAAACTTTTTACCAAAATGAGAATCATATATCAGAACTCCATGATGCCACAACTCCTGTAGCTCATCAATTACTAGTTGCAGGTATACATCAATGTATTTCCCTGGTTCCTGGTACAATGATAGACAAGATAAAGTTGGTCTCCTTCATGCAAATCCAAGGAGGGAAGTTGTATGGGATCAGAATTATAGGCCAGATGCTGTAAGACAAGTTCATATTCCTGAAAGGGTTGAATCCATCTGTAGCTAATCCAAATCTGATGTTCCTTGGTTCTTTGCTGAACGACCTGTACCTGCTATCAAAGTTCTTCCAAGCAGGTGAATCAGCTGGATGCCTCATTACTTCATCTTTGGTTCTCCCATCATTGTGCCAACTCATCAGAGATGCTGTTTTGTTAGATATAAACAACCTCCTGACTCTTTTGTTCAATGGGAAATGCCCGATAACTTTCATTGCCACCCTACCGATTCTCTTCCCACCTACTACACTTCTTACGGTCTTCCACCTGCTTGTTTTGAAAGCCGGCAGACATTGGCCTTGGCATGGATGCCTCTGAAAATTATGCAGTCATTGAAATAGGCATCATAAGTATCATATGCAAGACCAACTCCTCTGATGTACTGCTTTGCTTCATGAAATTTCTTAGGCAGAAATGTCCTTCAGGTAGTGCTTCCCTGAACAGTGTCTGTAACATCCCAAAAATTTCAAAACAAAACAAATGAATTTCCCTAGTTCCAAATTTTGGAACCAACAAAAACTTTTATTAAATTAAGTTTGATACATAGGGATCTTTCTTAATTCTTGTGCTATTGGCATGATTGCTTGTTAAAGTATTTTGAGATGATCTTAAACCCTAAACCTCACCTCTCTTTTCACCACCCAAGTTAAAATAAAATAAAAGGAAATTAAATAAGAAAAAGGCATATGTGCCTATGGATATATTTATAAATCTTTACCCTAAGCTCTTCTACTTTGTTTAGAGGTTTGGAAAACCTTCATACACCTTACCTAGTACTTATCAAACCAAATCCAAAGTAAAATAAAAAGAAAATAAAAAGAAACTAAAAATGCCATAGAGGCATATGCGAGTAAAATAGAAAATTTGTAAATTTAAGAATCTTGACCCTAAGACATGTTGTGAATGGTTGGATCACTCCTGACGTCAACAGTTGCTTGTGGAATAGATGGACTACAACTATGCTATTTCGCTTCCGCTATGTGTTATGTAATTGATCAATAGAACTTCTATTATTGTAATGAGACTGGATCATGTGATCCTTTATTTGTAAGACGATTATGTGTTGTAATAAATGATGTGTTGTGATATCAATTTATTATGTCTCGCAAAAAACAATATTCCTGGGATTGCGAGGAATGGCATAATAGGCATCTGGACTTAAAAATCTGGGTGTTGACAAGTTGGTATCAGAGCCATTGTTGACCTTAGGAGACCCTAGTTAGAATGGACGTCTGAAAAACTTAGTTTCAAAACCAAATGAAGTGAATATTTGTAAAAACTTATTCTCCCTCTTATCCTTAAGATCTTCTTCAAAATAAGAAAGTTATGCTCTTTTCTTCTTATACTACTACATAAAATTTTGACACACTACTCACTTCTCTAACCTACTCATCATAATTCTTCACAGATGGAGTACACCTGCAAGTCTTATCAGCTTGGCCACGGAGGAAACCTCATGTTCGAAAAGGATTTGAAACAACTGGTTGATTATCTAGGACGCCCGTATCCTGAGTTCTTCGGAATACCCTCAACAATCCATCGGGAGGACAACCTCGGTGGGAAGTTACTATAGATCTGAGAGGAAAGCTTGGAGCCCCAACATGGGAAACCATCTGGTTTTCTGTAATGGGAAGCACTTGGAAGGAAGGATTAGTCAGAGCGATGCAAGAAGCAATTGCCCGTCTGTGCGGACAGAATATCAACAAGCTCCAGAATACCCGCTTCATTTACTACCCAGGACATGACACCATGGGAAGACCAATAATCATGCCCCCACACCCGAAGATGAACCACTATGTTGCCTACCTCGACTACATGCTGTACAAGATCCGCAAGGAGTTGGACAACGCCCTCGCCTTTCGCCAAGCACATTACCCGTGAAGATGAAGAATCCCCCCCTGAAGAGTAGTATCTTTTAAAGCACTTCCGTATGTGTGAGTTGTATCAGGATCCCCTTGTATCGTAGAACGAATGAATGGTTCTTCAAACCACCGGTGTGTTAGCTTTGAAATGTATGATGGTTGGTATGAATGAAAAAGTGTTGTTGGTTTTTACCCCCGCAACACTACTCAAGTTTTCAAGTTATGAACTTTTTTAAACTTTAACAAAACAAACCATAGAAATTTCCCTCTTATCTTATCATCTACCTCAATGTTCAGATGGCCACACCAACCCGCAACACCACCCAGGATGCCATGATGCAACTGCTGCAGACGATGATGGCAGACCGAGAAGTAGAAAGAGCTGAACGCCAAGCCAACATTACTGCATTGCAACAGATAGCTCAGAACAATCAAGGCCATGGAAACCACGATCACCCTGGATCAAAGCTGAAGAACTTTCAGAACACCAACCCTCCAATGTTCAACAAGACTGAAGAGCCCCTTGATGCTGATGACTGGCTCCAGACGATGGAGAACAACCTCGAAGTTGCGGGAGTTGAATCCGCGAGAAAAGCATCGTTCGCCACCCACTATCCGTCGGGACCTGCCAGAGCCTGGTGGACAAGTGCCCGTGCAATGAATGCGGGACAGATGATGACCTGGGAAGACTTCAAGCTGAAGTTTAGCAAATACCATGTGCCCCAAGGACTGATAAAAAAATGAGAGACGAGTTCCGCGAACTCAAACAAGGAAGGATGTCCGTGGTGGAATACCGCGACAGGTTTCTCACTCTGTCAAGGTACGCCCCGGATGAGACCGACACCAATGAGAAGAGAAATGAAAGATTTCTGAACGGACTGCATGATGAGATGCAGACTGTGTTAGTGAACATTCCGTTCGCTGACTTAGAAGCCCTCGTGGACTCAGCCATACAGATGGAAGGAAAGCTGCATCAGGCCAATGAGAACCACAAGCGAAGGATGATGAACCAGAATGGACCCACCATACCCAGAAGTACCGCAACAACTCCTAGGGAGGATTCACCCCAAGATACAACAAGCCCCCTACCCAGAATTATTGCCCCAACCACACCAACAACAACGGAGGACCCCCGAAGCCCGGAGGCAACAACAACAATAGCCACAACAACAACAACCACCCCAACAGCAACAACAACAATGGAAACAACAACACCAATACTGCCCCGAGGACTGGGAGCAATGTGATACGTCTCCAACGTATCGATAATTTCTTATGTTTCATGCTTGTTTTATGACAATACCTACATGTTTTGTTCACACTTTATGATGATTTTATGCATTTTCCGGAACTAACCTATTGACGAGATGCCGAAGTGCCGGTTCTCGTTTTCTGTTGTTTTTGGTTTCGAAATCCTAGTAAGGAAATATTCTCGGAATTGGACGAAATCAACGCCCGCAGTCTTAAAATTCCACGAAGCTTCCGGAACACCCGAGAGGAACCGGAGGGGGCCACAGGGCCACCGGATGCCGTGGCGGCGCGGCCCGAGGGCGGGCGCCCCCCTATTGTGTCACCGCCTCGTTAGCCTTCCGACTCCGCCTCTTCGCCTATTTAAAGGTCTCTGACCTAAATCTTCGATACGGAAAAGCCACGGTACGAGAAACCTTCCAGAGCCGCCACCATCGCGAAGCCAAGATCTGGGGGACAGGAGTCTCTGTTCCGGCACGCCGCTGGGACGGGGAAGTGCCCCCGGAAGGCATCTCCATCGACACCACCGCCATCTTCATCAATGCTGCTATCTCCCATGAGGAGGGAGTAGTTCTCCCTCGAGGCTAAGGGTTGTACCGGTAGCTATGTGGTTAATCTCTCTCCCATGTACTTCAATACAATGATCTCATGAGCGGCCTTACATGATTGAGATTCATATGAGCTTTGTATCACTATTAATCTATGTGCTACTCTAGTGATGTTATTAAAGTACTCTATTCCTCCTCCATGATGTAATGGTGACGAGTGTGTGCATCATGTAGTACTTGGCGTAGTTTATGATTATGATCTCTTGTAGATTATGAAGTTAACTATTACTATGATGGTATTGATGTGATCTATTCCTCCTTTCATAGTATGAAGGTGACAAGTGTGCATGCTATGTTAGTACTTGGTATAATTACAATGATCTATCATGCACTCTAAGGTTATTTAAATATGAATATCGAATATTGTGGAGCTTGTTAACTCCGGCATTGAGGTGCTCTCGTAGCCCTACACAATTAGTTGTGTTCATCATCCAACAAGAGAGCGTAGAGTATAGCAAATATCTATTTATTTTGTTATGTGATGAATGTTGAGAGTGTCCACTAGTGAAAGTATAATCCCTAGGCCTTGTTCCCAAATACTGCAATCATCGCTTGTTTACTGTTCTACTGCATCTGTACTGCCTGCAATACTACCACCATCAACCACACGCCAGTTATAGCAGCAAGCTATTTTCTCGAGTGCCGTTACTACTGCTCATATTCATTCATACCACCTCGTATTTCACTA
This sequence comes from Lolium rigidum, assembly GCF_022539505.1. NCBI lineage: Eukaryota > Viridiplantae > Streptophyta > Magnoliopsida > Poales > Poaceae > Lolium > Lolium rigidum. The sequence continues at coordinate 311,088,294 of NC_061514.1, forward strand.
TCTCTTCGCCGAACTAGTGCACCTATACATCTGACAAGTGTACTAGGTGTGTTGGGGACACAAGAGACTTCTTGCTTTGTGGTTGCAGGGTTGCTTGAGAGGGATATCTTTGACCTCTTCCTCCCTGAGTTCGATAAACCTTGGGTGATCCACTTAAGGGAAAACTTGCTGCTGTTCTACAAACCTCTCGCTCTTGGAGACCCAACACCGTCTACAGGAAAAGGAGTGTGCGTAGACATCAAGCTATTTTCACGGCGCCGTTGCCGGGGAGGAAAGGTAAAAGGTACTCACACTCCGGATCTCGGCTACTAAGCTATTTTCCGGCGCCGTTGTAAGTGCTCGAAGCTATTTCCTTTAGATCCTGCAATTGCATCTTTTTGTTTCTTGTTTTACACTAGTTTGGCATAATGGAAAGCAACAGTGAGCTTTTAAAATTATTTCCTGAGTTAAGACATGGATGGTTTGATGCGAAAATTAATAAACCCATGGAACATATTAGTATGAATACTTTGAACACCATTGTTGCTAATGATATGGAAAATTCTAAGCTTGGGGAAGCTGGTTTTGATGAGCATGATATTTTTAGTCCCCCAAGCATTGAGGAGAAAATTTTCTTTGATGATACTTTGCCTCCTATTTATGATGACTATAATGATAATGGTCTTTTGGTGCTGCCTGTTATGGAGGATAAATTTGATTATGATTACAATATGCCTCCTATATTTGATGATGAGAATAATAATGATAGCTACTTTGTTGAATTTGCTCCCACTACAATTAATAAGAATGATTATGCTTATGTGGGTAGTAATAATTTTATGCATGAGACTCATGATAAGAATGCTTCATGTGATAGTTATATTGTTGAGTTTGCTCATGATGCCACTGGATATTATTATGAGAGAGGAAAATATGGTTGTAGAAATTTTCATGTTACTAAAACACCTCTCTATATGCTGAAAATCTTGAAACTGCACTTGTTTTATCTTTCTATGCTTGTTGCATTATGCTTCATCAATTTGTCTATTTACAAGATTCCTTTTCATAGGAAGCATCTTAGGCTTAAATGTGTTTTGAATTTGCCTCTTGATGCTCTCTTTTGCTTCAAATACTATTTCTTGCGAGTGCATCATTAAAACTGCTGAGCCCATCTTAATGGCTATAAAGAAAGCACTTGTTGGGAGATAACCCATGTGTTTATTTTACTACAGCAACTTTGTTTTATATTTGTGTCTTGGAAGTTGTTACTACTGTAGCAACCTCTCATTATCTTTACTTTATTGCATTGTTGTGCCAAGTAAAGTCTTTGATAGTAAGGTTCATACTAGATTTGGAATACTGCGCAGAAACAGATTTCTTGCTGTCACGAATTTGGGTTAAATTCTCTGTAGGTAACTCAGAAAATTCTGCCAATTTACGTGAGTGATCCTCAGATATGTACGCAACTTTCATTCAGTTTGAGCATTTTCATCTGAGCAAGTATGGCACCTCTTTAAAATTCGTCTTTACGGACTGTTCTGTTTTGACAGATTCTGCCTTTTATTTCGCATTGCCGGTTTTGCTGTGTTGAATGGATTTCTTTATTCCATTAACTTTCAGTAGCTTTGTGCAATGTCCAGAAGTGTTAAGAATGATTGTGTCACCTCTGAACATGTGAATTTTTATTATGCACTAACCCTCTAATGAGTTTGCTTTGAGTTTGGTGTGGAGGAAGTTTTCAAGGGTCAAGAGAGGAGGATGATATACTATGATCAAGAAGAGTGAAAGCTCTAAGCTTGGGGATGCCCTGGTGGTTCATCCCTGCATATTTCAAGAAGACTCAAGCATCTAAGCTTGGGGATGCCCAAGGCATCCCCTTCTTCATCGACAAATTATCAGGTCACTTCTCTTGAAACTATATTTTTATTCCGTCACATCTTATGTGCTTTACTTGGAGCGTCTGTGTGCTTTTATTTTCATTTTATTATTTTCATTCTCTGAATAAATGCTTGTGTGGGAGAGAGACACGCTCCGCTGGTTCATATGAACACATGTGTTCTTAGCTTTATTCTTAATGTTCATGGCGAAGGTTGAAACTGCTTCGTTAATTGTTATATGGTTGGAAACGGGAAATGCTACATGTAGTAATTGGTATGATGTATTGAATAATTTGATACTTGGCAATTGTTGTGCTCATGTTTAAGCTCTTGCATCATATACTTTGCACCTATTAGTGAAGAAATACATAGAGCTTGCTAAAATTTTGTTTGCATGATTGGTCTCTCTAAGGTCTAGATATTTTCTGGTAAAGGTGTTTGAACAACAAGGAAGACAATGTAGAGTCTTATAATGCTTGCAATATATTCTTATGTAAGTTTTGCTGTACTAGTTCATACTTATGTTTGCTTCAAACAACCTTGCTAGCCTAAGCCTTGTATTGAGAGGGATTACCTCTCATGCATCCAAAATCCTTGAGCCAAAAACTATGCCATTTGTGTCCACCATACCTACATACTACATGGTATTTCTGTGCCATTCCAAAGTAAATTGCTTGAGTGCTGCCTTTAAAATTTCCATTCTTTATCTTTGCAATATATAGCTCATGGGACAAATAGCCTAAAAACTATTGTGGTATTGAATATGTACTTATGCATCTTATCTCTTATTAAGTTGCTTGTTGCGCGATAACCATGTTCCTGGGGACGCCATCAACTACCCTTTGTTGAATATCATGTGAGTTGCTATGCATGTTCGTCTTGTCTGAAGTAAGGGAGATTTACCATGAGTTGAATGGTTTGAGCATGCATATTGTTAGAGAAGAACATTGGGCCGCTAACTAAAGCCATGATCCATGGTGGAAGTTTCAGTTTTGGACAAATATCCTCAATCTCTTATGAGAAAATTAATTGTTGTTGAATGCTTAAGCATTAAAGAGGAGTACATTATCTGCTGTTTATGTTGTCCCGGTATGGATGTCTAAGTTGAGAATAATCAAAAGCGAGAAATCCAATGCGAGCTTTCTCCTTAGACCTTTGTACAGGCGGCATAGAGGTACCCTTTTTGATACTTGGTTAAAACATATGTATTGCGATGATAATCCAGGTAATCCGAGCTAATTAGGACAAGGTGCGAGCACTATTGGTAATATATGCATGAGGCTTGCAACTTGTAGGATATAATTTACATAATACATATGCTTTATTACTACCGTTGACAAAATTGTTTCTTGTTTTCAAAATAAAAGCTCTAGCACAAATATAGCAATCCATGCTTCCCTCGTCGAAGGGCCTTTCTTCTACTTTTATGTTGAGTCAGTTTACCCATTTCTCTCTATCTTAGAAGCAAACACTTGTGTTAACTATGCATTGATTCTTACATGTTTGCTTATTACACTTGTTATATTGCTTTGCATTGACAACTATCCATGAGATATACATGTTACAAGTTGAAAGCAACCGCTGAAACTTAATCTTCCTTTGTGTTGCTTCAATGCCTTTACTTTGAATTTATTGCTTTATGAGTTAACTCTTATGCAAGACTTATTGATGCTTGTCTTGAAAGTACTATTCATGAAAAGTGTTTGCTATATGGTTCAGTTGTTTAATCATTGTCTTTACCATTGTCTTGAATCGCTGCATTCATCTCATATGCTTTACAATAGTATGATCAAGATTATGTTGGTAGCATGTCACTTCAGAAATTATCTTTGTTATCGTTTACCTACTCGGGACGAGTAGGAACTAAGCTTGGGGATGCTGATACGTCTCCAACGTATCGATAATTTCTTATGTTTCATGCTTGTTTTATGACAATACCTACATGTTTTGTTCACACTTTATGATGATTTTATGCATTTTCCGGAACTAACCTATTGACGAGATGCCGAAGTGCCAGTTCCTGTTTTCTTCTGTTTTTGGTTTCAGAAATCCTATTAAGGAAATATTCTCGGAATTGGACGAAATCAACGCCCAGAGTCTTAAAATTCCACGAAGCTTCCAGAACACCCGAGAGGAACCAGAGGGGGGCCACAGGGCCACCAGATGCCAGGGCGGCGCGGCCCAGGGGCGGGGCGTGCCCCCCTATGGTGTCACCGCCTCGTCAGCCCTCCGACTCCGCCTCTTCGCCTATTTAAAGGTCCCTAACCTAAATCTTCGATACGGAAAAGCCACGGTACGAGAAACCTTCCAGAGCCGCCGCCATCGTGAAGCCAAGATCTGGGGGACATGAGTCTCTGTTCCGGCACGCCGCCGGGACGGGGAAGTGCCCCCGGAAGGCATCTCCATCAACACCACCGCCATCTTCATCAACGCTGCTATCTCCCATGAGGAGGGAGTAGTTCTCCCTCGAGGCTAAGGGCTGTACCGGTAGCTATGTGGTTAATCTCTCTCCCATGTACTTCAATACAATGATCTCATGAGCTGCCTTACATGATTGAGATTCATATGAGCTTTGTATCACTATTAATCTATGTGCTACTCTAGTGATGTTATTAAAGTACTCTATTCCTCCTCCATGATGTAATGGTGACAAGTGTGTGCATCATGTAGTACTTGGCGTAGTTTATGATTATGATCTCTTGTAGATTATGAAGTTAACTATTACTATGATGGTATTGATGTGATCTATTCCTCCTTTCATAGTATGAAGGTGACAAGTGTGCATGCTATGTTAGTACTTGGTATAATTACAATGATCTATCATGCACTCTAAGGTTATTTAAATATGAATATCGAATATTGTGGAGCTTGTTAACTCCGGCATTGAGGTGCTCTCGTAGCCCTACACAATTAGTGGTGTTCATCATCCAACAAGAGAGTGTAGAGTATAACAAATATCTACTTATTCTGTTATGTGATCAATGTTGAGAGTGTCCACTAGTGAAAGTATAATCCCTAGGCCTTGTTCCCAAATACTGCAATCATCGCTTGTTTACTGTTCTACTGCATCTGTACCGCCTGCAATACTACCACCATCAACCACACGCCAGTTATAGCAGCAAGCTATTTTCTGGTGCCGTTACTACTGCTCATATTCATTCATACCACCTGTATTTCACTATCTCTTCACCGAACTAGTGCACCTATACATCTGACAAGTGTATTAGGTGTGTTGGGGACACAAGAGACTTCTTGCTTTGTGGTTGCAGTGGTTGCTTGAGAGGGATATCTTTGACCTCTTCCTCCTCGAGTTCGATAAACCTTGGGTGATCCACTTAAGGGAAAACTTGCTGCTGTTCTACAAACCTCTGCTCTTGGAGGCCCAACACTGTCTACAGGAAAAGGAGTGTGCGTAGACATCACAATGCTACCCCCATCACCCCCAAGGACAAGGCAACAATCAACTGCTATGAATGTGGAGTTGTGGGTCACTACTCCAACGAGTGCCCCAAGAAGCTTGCCAAGATTGCCGCCAATACCGCAGCACCGGCTCAGCAACAGCGCCGCTTTGCAGGAAGAAGGAACCAGAACAACAACAAAGGCCGCCTCTACCACATGAATGCCACTAAAGCCCAGGAGGCACCCCAGACCATGCCAAGTATGTCTTCATGTTAATCCAAAATGCTCAATCTCTCTTAGGAACCTAACTTTTCCCAAGGGGGAAGGGTTTGTAACATCCCAAAAATTTCAAAACAAAACAAATGAATTTCCCTAGTTCCAAATTTTGGAACCAACAAAAACTTTTATTAAATTAAGTTTGATACATAGGGATCTTGCTTAATTCTTGTGCTATTGCCATGATTGCTTGTTAAAGTATTTTGAGATGATCTTAAACCCTAAACCTCACCTCTCTTTTCACCACCCAAGTTAAAATAAAATAAAAGGAAATTAAATAATAAAAAGGATATGTGCCTATGGCTATATTTATAAATCTTTACCCTAAGCTCTTCTACTTTGTTTAGAGGTTTGGAAAACCTTTATACACCTTACCTAGTACTTATCAAACCAAATCCAAAGTAAAAAAATGCCATAGAGGCATATGAGAGTAAAATAGCAAATTTGTAAATTTAAGAATCTTGACCCTAAGACATGTTGTGAATGGTTGGATCACTCCTGACATCAATAGTTGCCTGTGGAATAGATGGACTACTACTACGCTATTTCGCTTCCGCTATGTGTTATGTAATTGATCAATAGAACTTCTATTATTGTAATGAGACTGGATCATGTGATCCTTTATTTGTAAGACGATTATGTGTTGTAATAAATGATGTGTTGTGATATCAATCTATTATGTCTCGCAAAAAACAATATTCTTGGGATTGCGAGGAATGTCATAATAGGCATCTGGATTTAAAAATCCGGGTGTTGACAGTGTCAGCATATCTTCAAATGCAGCATTTGTCATTCCCCTGACATTTTTATTATTGAGCAATCTTACTAGAAACTGCAGTTTAGAAAACTTCTTGCATCCTGGGTACAACTGCTGGCCACCATCATTGACTAACCTCTTGTATGATTCGACATCTTCATCTTCACTATCATCATCACTCCCTTCTTCTTTTTCTGAATGCAATGAACTTCTATTGTACATGTCAAACCCATCTAACAGTAGCTGGTCAATCTCATCTCTAGCATTACTATTATCTTCTGGAGAGCTAGATTGTGTGTCGAGATCATTGTTAAGAGCTTGTTCCCCATGAAACAACCAGGTTTTATATCCAGGCATAAAACCAGTACAGAATTAGATGATCATTTACAGTTTCTACATCATACCAGAACCTGTTCCCACAGTTTTTACATGGACACAGTATCTTACTCTCTTTCACTTCATTTCTTAGAGCAAATTTCAAGAATAAGTAGACTCCAGCTGCATACTCATCTGAAGACCTAATAGCATACCATACTGAGCACATACTGAGCATTGCAAGGCACATCAAGAAATAATTTGGTAGAGCAGGGAGGCACATCAAGAATTATTAATGCAAGGGAAAAATGCAACTTAGTGCACTAACCATTCCATTTTCAAATCCCTGCATCATCTGAACTTCAAAAGAAACTGCACGCCTGTTAGAACGGCGACCACAAATTTCCAGTGGTTGACGACAGAAATGACAACCAACCACATCCATCCCTGATAAGAACATGATTATGAGCATAGAAGAAATGGACATGAAAATTGATGCAGAAGCAAGGAAGTATGTGTACCTACCGAAAGTGCAACGCAGAAGAAGGAAAACAAATTGTCCAAACTGATCCTCCCTAGGGTTCTGGCGCTGCATGAATCAATGAAGAAAGAAGAGGTACAAAGTCATGATCAATGAAGAAGCAATGAAGAAAAATAAGAAGTGAAAAATAGTGGAACTCACCAGGAACTGCTTCTGTGGATTTTCTTGGACGGTTGGCCTTCTTATATAAACGGAACTACCACTTACCCACGTTCCCACGATAGGAAGGGCAACACCCTCATGTCGTTTCCAAAAAAGGCCCACAGGCCCATTATGCAAATAACTAATTCAAGTATAGGCCCAATGGAACAGAAATACATTGAATGTACATTTTTACAATTGCCAAATGTTGGCTACCTGCCTTGTTCTGAATATAGATTAATTCAGAACATTGATGTCAGGATAGTCATTTTGTTCAAAAGGAAAAAAAATCATCATCAATACAAGTGAGCAAATTCAAAAGATCCATGCATTGCAGAACAATACAGGCAGGATAATCAGACGTCATAAGATCCATGCATAACTTATAATAGTCTTGACCAGTATTACAGAAAGACTAGGAGACTTAATTCATAAGATCCCTGCATAACTTATAATAGTCTTGACCAGTATTACAGCAAGAACCAATAACACTTAACTTATAACTACTGAACCATCTAACATTGGACTTCTACATTGAACCATCTTCAAGTTTAGTGATAACCATCCTTAGCCAGGCAAACTGATCCCTCCTAGCCCACGGAATATCCCTCTCATCCTTGAAGGTTATCTTGCAAACCTCTCCTTCCTTGATTTTGAATGATTCAACAGTTTTTGTCCATCCAACACTGATCTTGGCCTTTCGATCACCATCATACCTCATCCTGCAGTACTTGCTAAGAGAGCTTGTACTACAGTTGACAACTACATCGACATCCTGAGCTCCACCAGAAATGCCATACTTAATGTGCTGTTGTGACATGAGAAATTTAACAAGGTATGCACTTGTATACTCTTGTGAAAACTCCTGAAATTGATGGAACAAATTCGAAATTAGTAAAATTCCTACAAGAATTAACAATGTTATGGAACCATGCATCATCCTCCAAACCAACCAAAGTCAATCAAACCAGAGACATAGGAACTAAAGCAAGATCATCCAGGAGCAAGAAGGATAGGGGCAAGTAAATCAAAACAACAATCAAACATGACCATTTAGGTAACATCACTTGGTTTGACCAAGAGTTGCTGGCAGAAAGTGAGAAACTAGATCCAGATACTATTTAGAAGCTATTCTTGTGCAAATAGATAAAAATAGATGGAAATCAACAACATTCAAAAGACAGTGAATTCATCAGTTGCTATTTAAAATAATGCAAAGAAAGCAGTATCACTTACCATTTTACCTTCTCCTGGTATTACATTGTTGTTCGTCAATGTGCAGACATAATGCTTCATTTCTGGCATTGGCTGCTCCTCCACAATGCTACATAGCTGATTCCTTTGATTGCAAGTCAGCTGCACTTCATTTCCAAAAATGCAGCACTTGTCAAATGATTCATCACCACCTAAACCTGGCCCTATTTGACAAAATATTGTGGTGTTAGAATAATAGTAAGGTAATGCAGCACTTGTCATCTTTGAAACATAACTTTGATTAAGAAACAAACCTCGAAGAATGGTCCATGTGTTCCAATCATCCTCATCAACACTGAAGTAATCATCGTCTTCACTGTAATGATCATCGTCTTCACTGTAATGATCATCCTCTTCAGTCTCATAGTCTGGCTCCTCCTTGTTCTTCTCACTGTGATGGCAAACAGTATAAATTAAGCTTCCCATAATGGACAAACATAAATTTCATGATGGACAAACAAGATGAATTAAGCTTCACATGATGGGCAAACAAGTTGAATTAAGCTTCCCATAATGGACAAACATAAATTTCATGATGGACAAACAAGATGAATTAAGCTTCCCATGATGGGCAAACAAGTTAAAGTAATGGGCAAACCATTATGGCAAACATAAATTTCCCAAGCAAGTTAGGGTAGGCTAGATATGTCACCCAACAAAAATAAAAAAAACCTTCATAAAGTTTGATCAAGTATATATAAAGAACATCAACATCTATAATATCCAATGCATACAATACACAGAAGGCTGAAAAACATCACTAGTCAGCATCAATAAGCTAATGCTCCTAACAAGAAAACTAATGGGCAAACCATGATGGCAAACAGAATTTTCATCATGGGCAAACAAGATTAAGCTTCCAATGATGGCAAACATAATTTTCATGATGGAAAAACAAGATAAAATAATGGGCAAACCATGATGGCAAACAGAATTTTCATGAAACAAACCTGCTGGCGAGGGGGCTGCTGCTGCTGGCAAGGGTGCCGCGGCTGCTGGCGGAGTGTCCGGTGGTTGCAGATCGTAAAACGGAGATGTTGTGAATCTGTCCCGGTGGCAGGGACTCCAGGGAGGGAAATGTTCAGGAAGTTGGTGAGAGCGGAATGGTGACGGTCCTGCGGAGGGGAGCCTGTGGTGCCTGCGCCGGAGATGATGAAATGTAGAGGCGCTTGATGTCGGCACCTTGTTTCAAACATTCACCAACTAAGGACATAAACAGAGCTTCTAAATCTACCTAATCGAGAGTGAAAATTGAGGGGCAGTTGATGTCAGTACCTTGTCTCTCATCTCCTTGTCTTGGTCCTGCGAACGAGATGGTGACGGAGATGGGGCATGGAAGGGCCTGCGATGGGGACCTGCTCCGGTAGATCCTGAGACGGGGATCCTGCGCCGATGAGCTTGCGGTGGCTGCACAGGTGGCAGCGATAGAGACGGCGGCCCAAGATTGCTGATCTTGCGGCGTGAAGCTGCTGGTGGCTGCACCGGTGGCGATGCCTCTCCATACTTGCGACGGAGAGAAAGACCAGAGGAGAACGGCCATTGCGGATAAGCGGGATCCATGGCGGTCGGCGAGGGAGAACGGCGGTGGCGAAGGGGGAAGAACAGCGGCGGCGGCGGCAGGAGGAAGAAAGCTAGGGTTTTTTTTGGTCGAAAGAGGAAGCACGAAGGGAGGAGAGCGGTATTTAAGTGGAACGCCGCGGTGGGAGGACGAAAGTGTTTAAGTGAGAAAGCACGAATGGCTTTTTTGCAAAATTAACGTCGACGTGGGAGGATGAAAGTGTTTAAGTGATAAAGCACGCAGGTTTTTTTTTCACAAAATAAGAAGTGCATAAATTGCCTCTTCCTCTCCGCCCGGACACGATCTAGGTTTCATTTCCCCCACTAGCTAGGGTTTTCTTGGACACTCCGGAAGGAGGAGACGGAGCTGAGGAGCCGGAAGGAGGAGACCACGCCGGCGAACACATCGGAGGCAACGCCGGCGAGGAAAGGTACAACCAAATCTTGGACTCTCCATTCCAAATCTTGATCCTTGATCCCCATTCCAAGATCTTGATCCCCATTCCATAATCCTTGATCCCCATCCCCAAAATCTTGTCAACCATTCCTCGTCTAGATCCGCCTATGAAACCATTAATCGTTTAGGCTTCTGTTGTTGGTGTCCAAAATCAGGGATGGTCTGTCGTTTAGGCTTGAGTGCTTGACTGTACTATAGTACGATTTGTGACTAATTGATTTTAATTTTCCTATTGGATCTTTTTTGCCAGGTTATTATTTATGGGTCCGATTAGCTGGACCTTGCTAATTAGGCTTAAAATAGGCAAATCATGTGTGTAAATCTTCTAAAAATATGAACAATTGAGGTTCAGATGATTAAGTTTTGTTGGGCTGTGCATTTACTGGTCTTAGTGGTTGATGAGGAGCATTTCTGTCATTTTGCATTGATTGCATGTACTGGTTTGTGCATCCAGTGGTGCTAGTGGTAGATGGAACTGTCAAGTCTTTTTGGCTATTGTCAACTGTCAAGTCTTTTTGGCTATTCAGACAAATGAAACGCAAGAGATAAATTTGTTTTGTGCTTGGTGATAATGACTTGTTTAACATGGCAGTTGCTTTTGTTGGATGAGTTACAAGGCAATAGAAACTGTAGTTACCATCTGATTGTTGTGTCTTATCGTCAGTGCTAGTGTCTCTGTTTACCAATTGTCTGGTGATAATGTCTGGTTATGGTTTTATACAGATATGCAGATACATAAGCAGTAGCATAGGACAATAATTATAAAAAGCATATGCAACTGTTTGAAGTGGTTTAATTATGTCTGGATCAGTTCCTCCTATTGTCTTGTTGGTTTAGCTCCTAGCCTTAGAAAGTAGTACATGCAAATGAAGCCCAACCATCTAGTTGCTCTACTGCCTTCAGTTAAAATGCATTACTGTCTGTCTGTCTTCATATTGTTTTGATATTAATTTGAGTTGTCTATTAATATTATAACTTCAACCTTCTAGATGGGATCCACAAAAGACAATCCAATTGAAATTGACAGTGATCCAAGCTTGTACTCCAGTTCTTCAAGCTCAGATGCTGCCATGTCTGAATGTGACATGTTTGAATGTGACTGTCATTCCTTTGGGGTCTTCAGAGGTATGAACATGCATTTGATTCCTTCTTCCTGTTGGTTAACATCATCTCTAGTCTAATGTGGGTTAACATCAATGTTGGTTAACATCAGTGTGGTTATTTATTTATTTTTACTAATGTAGGCTTCCATTACTTAACAATGACATATCTCTTTGTTACAACTAGGGCCACTGGTAAGTGGGAGGCATGATTTTGATGAGCACTGCATGTTTGGAAATGACATGTACTTGACAAAAGGTCAAGTCAATTTCCTTAATGAGCACTGCAACCACTTTCCAACGGAGGAATTTGAGTACTATGTCTACAGGATGACCAAATCAGCAGTGATAAAAAATAAATGCAAGCTGGTAAAAATACAAAACCTAACCTTCCTTAATCCTTACTATAAGAATGCTATTACTGTTGCTGATTGGAACTGATTGTATACATTGTATGGTTGACAGGATATTGGAAAGAAGTTCACTGGCAAGTACCTGAAAAGGTTCATTGACCATGCTCCAGGCAATGTTGTTACTGTTGCTCTAGAGTACACCGACAGCGATGCATGCTTTAATGTGACCATGAAGATGGCAAAGGGAAAGGCCAAGAATGCAATCATAGCAACTGGTTGGTCAAAGGCTAGGAAGACTTATGAGATCAGAGAAGGAGCCATCTGCATCTTTGAATTCTTCGTTGACATGAAAGGTAAGCTTGGTCTGATGATCCATAGTGTACCTGATGACTCTGATGACTCTGATTCTGAGATGTATGATTCATCTGAGTCATCAGAGTAAGTGCTCAACTTCCCTGAGTCATCCAGTTAGTTATCTAAGAACTTTTAGTTATCTAAGTGCTGAAGTTATGGACTATTAGTTGTCTAAGTTGCTGAAGTTATGGACTATTAGTTCACTAAGTGCTGAACTGCTTTTGATGCCTACCAGTGGGCATTATATGTATATAATGTGGCTTTTGTATGTAATGCCTGTGATGCATCTTACTGCTATGTCTGTGATGCATGTATTTCATGGAAAGAATTGTGCATTGCCGGCACTTTTTAAGAAATGTCAGCGAAAGAAATTGCTGGCACTTACCTGTATGCCTGTGTTTGCGGCACTAATGGAGAAATGCCACGAAAGAAACTGGAGGCATATCGATAAAGTGCCGGTAATACTGAGCATTGCCAGCACTTTAGAAGATTTGCCACGAAAACAACTGGAGGCATATCGATAAAATGCCGGTAATACTGAGCATTGCCGGCACTTTTGAAGATTTGCCACGAAAACAACTGGAGGCATATTGCTAAAGTGCCGGTAATACTGAGCATTGCCGGCACTTTTGAAGATTTGCCACGAAAACAACTGGAGGCACTCAATAAAGTGCCGGTAAAAATAGGTATTACCGACACATTTTGAAAAATGCCGAGAAATCGATGAGAATTACTGGCACTGACCCAAAAATGCCGGCAAAGATTACAAATGCAGGAACATTTGAGAAGTGCCGGCAAGAAAGTGCCGGCAATTCTAGCACCTGATGTAGTGGGTGGCTCTACTCCGTGCTGAACCGCACAGCGCAGGAGCTCCACCTCGACCTGCGCCTCCAGCATGCCGCCACCGGCGAGCACTCCGTTGGCGATCCCCGTGACGATGGCACCGACATCGACAGCGACGCCGACTTCCCTGCGGATGATGACGAGTGTCGTCCCTACGACTATGACGCGCATCAGTACAAGCTTCCGCGGAGGCTCTTCTCCTGTGCCGCCATACAGACGCTCTACCTCGGCACCTGCTCGCTCCAACCACCGGAGCTCATCCACCTGCCTTTGCTCCGGACGTTGGTCCTAAGTAACATCAGGAACTCCGGCAGCAGCGTCCAACGCTGTGACAACATCCAGTGTCTCATCTCTAGTTGCCCGCGCCTCATCGATCTCACACTTGAGAGGTGCGGCGAAGAAGACAAGTGTTTCACAACCCTGCTCCGGACTATAGCTACACCATCACCATCCTCGACAAGCAACTCCATAGATTCGCGATACTGTGCTGCCACAACCTTGTGAGAGCGAGCATCAACGCATCCAAGCTGAGGGTGATCGATTACAAGGGTGCCGTGCCCTCGGAGTCGCTCCTCGCCCTGCACGGTGCCACCAAGAAGATCTCTTCGTGCTCCATCAGTTTCTGCGGCAAGAAGGTTTACAAGGGGGAAATGACCCGGTTCAGAAAGCTACTCGACCAGTTTACCAGCACGAGACATCTGCATCTAGAGTCTACTCATCTCGGGTCAGACATCGAGAGTAAATCCTTCACGGGATTCCCCTCGTTTCCAAACCTCGTGCGGCTTGAGCTAACAGGATACCTTCCAATGTGCAGCATTAGGGCAATGATTAGGATACTCGACCAGGCTCCGAGCATTGAGGTTTTGACGTTGTTTTTCAAGCCAATGTACCAGCAGAGGTTTGAAACCCTCTGGGTGCACTTGCACAAGCTCAGCGATGACATCCTGGTTCCAGATGTTTCGATCATGTGCTTGCGGAATCGAGTGAAGCGCATCAATCTTGTGCACTACCGGAGCCATGTGGCACAGAGGAAGGTCGCCAAGCTGCTATTTTCCAATGCACTGGTTCTTGAACAAGCTTGTGTTGTATTTCCAAGAGGCCCGCAAGAGTTGCAATTGAAACTGAAGAATGAAATTTACGGATGGGTGGTGAACAAATCAGCAAAGACGATATTCTAGGCTGGGTGCCAAGGTTGATTTGTCCTGGGATGACAAACGATCTTACAACTTTAGCCATTTGTTTCAATGCTCTTTGATTAGAAGTCGGAAAAAGTGCAACAAAGCATGTGCGCGGAGCGCACCCGTATCTCCATCGTTCATGCTATCTGGAGATTCGATGACTGTGTCCATCGCTCACAGGTGTTTAGCATCGTCTTCCAGCGCTCCAGCTAATTATCAAGTAGGCATGGGGGCACTGTAGTGTAGGTGCATGTAGCACACATGAGTTGACTTATCTATTTTTTGTCTTGTACTGGACATGTGCATCCACCGCTGAGAGAGCAGCACAGTAGCCAGTTTCGTCTTCTTTCCATCATTTTTTTCCCAGCATTTTTTTTGTGATAGAGAAGATGCAGAGCGAGTGAAGAAGAAAGAAAAGTTCAGAGAGAGAGAGAAAAGTGTAGGTGCATTCAGCGCAATGAGAGGAAGAGAGAGAAAAGTTCAGAGAGAGAAGGTGAGAGAAAGAGAGGTATGCTGCACACACATGTGAGCCCAATGCAACCAGTTTTCACATTTTGTCTCCATGCATACACAGTAACACAGTATAGAAAGATCACAGGCCATGACTGCAAATGCACATGTGAAGGAACACTGTTTATAGGGTGCGCGGTGCGCACCTGCTCTAAAAAATCGCTCTCTTAGAAGTCGAACTAGTGTTTTTTAGAAGTGGTTATTCCTTACTCGACATACAAATAATTGTATGTTTCTCCGCTTATAGTCGTCTGCTTAATATCATCTCATTTCTTCAAACTTGCAAGAACCATAACGTTTAGGTTAGATGTTTATTGCCAACGTCTTTGAATATTTACATCTATCCTATTAAGACAATAATTTATGATAATCCAGACAAAAATAATTATCAATAAACTGCAGCATGGGATAATCCCTCCTAGCCTCCCTCACCCATCATCACAATACAACAGAACTAATGGAAATTTTCAAATGATCACGATGTTAATTTTATTTAGGACATGTATATTTGCATATTAGAGCATCTCTAACCGACTTAATATTTTGGTTTTACTCCTCTAATCGGCACCTAACCAATCCCTTATAACATCATTAGAGGAGTAACTATTATGCTCAACCGCGCCACGCTCCCTTATATTTACTCGACCGAACGGCGGTTCTAATAATTTATTGGATCAACACAAGTATAGATTGTGGAAGTTACGGACTGTCAAATTAGAGTGACCTCTTTCGATGTTTGGTGTAGTGCTTCACAATTATAACTTGCTATGCTTGAAGCAATCTGTAATGGACAACGCCAACTCTGATACAGCATATAAGTAGTAATACAACATAAGAAGTGCAAAAGTTGCAGTGGTTCTATCTGTTTAACGGAAACATCTTAAACTCAAGGAGTATTCGCGGAAGTTGTTAGGCATAAGACCAGATCAATTCAGCGCATGGGGTAGCTGTTAACACTTTTAGTAGTTGAGGCAAGTAATGAGTGACAAGAAATTTCTACTAGTCACTTCCCCTGTTGTATATTTAGGCCTCTCAGAACAATTTAGGGCTGCTGCTCAGAATTTGGTTGTTGACCCGCAGGTCTCTAATTCCATAATTATTAGTGATTTATTTCACGCCAGCCTAACATATGGTAGAGTACTTTATCTGCAAATCTAGTTGCCAATGCCTGAATCTTTGCTTAGTAAAAAAAAAGTCATATATAGTATCATAAGAAAATATTTACAAGTTCATTCTCTACATCAATTGTTGAAATTCCCTAAATCCACATTAATTTTTTGTAGCCATATCAATCCATGAACTCTATCTTAAGCTGCAGCCAAATGTGGATTTAGGAAATTTCAACGAGCTGCATCACGAGTTAATGGAATTAATTGAGGGATTCATTGTACGAGATAAATTGATTCCTCTATGGATTAACTGAAGGGCATCAAAACCTTGGCAGACAACCTTAATCATTAGAAGAAAATCCTCTCTGTTGAAGCAGTATTCACAACCCATCCTTCTATTTCGTCCTTGAGTTTCATTTGGAGCTCGAGCGTTCCCCTCGGGAGGGCAACACACAGTCGTTCCAGCACCATGGCATTGCAGAGCAGCAGCCTAGCCGCATATCTCTGCGCCTCGAGGCCCTGGTAGTGCACCAGGTTGATCTCTTTAAGTTGATTGCGCAAGCACGGGATCATCGAAACGTCCAACTCATCATCGTCGCGGAGCTCGCGCCACTGCTCGCAGACGTGTTGAAAGGTCTCCCGCGACCTTTGCTTCATGAAGAGCGACAAGATCTGGATGGTGGGAGCCAGCCGGAGTATCCTAGCGAGCTCCTCGATGCTGCCCTTGTGAAGGTATCCCGTCAGCTGGAGGCGCGTGAGGGCCGGAAACGAGGGGAGTCCGGTGGTGAAGACCTTGTCGTCCTCGATGTCAGCACCGAGGTGGGTGGACTTGAGGTGGAGGTGTTTTGTGGCGGCAAACAGCTCGAGGAACTTGGTGAAGCGGGGGAGCTCCTGAGCGTAAACCATCTTGCCGCAGAGATCGATGGTGCACGAGGAGATGTTGTGGGCGCCGTGCAGGGTTAGGAAGGATTCTGCCGGGACCGTGCCCCTGTACTCGAACGCCCGCAGCTCGGTGGCGTCGACGCTCACCCTGACCAGGTTGTGGCAGCACCGCAGAGCGAGCCGATGGAGGCGCTTGTCGACGACGGTGATGGTGTAGCTTCGGTCTAGGTGGGAGGACGCGAACGAGCTGTGAGAGATGGGCGTGTAGCCGCACCTTTCGAGGGTGAGGTCGACGAGGCGCGGGCAGCTGGAGATGAGGCGTTGGATGTTGTGGCTGGATTGGATGCTGCTGAGGAGCAGCGTCTCGAGGAAAGGGAGACGGATGCGGTCCGGCGGATCCAGGTCGCACCCGCCGAGGCAGATCGTGCGCAGGGCGAGGCAGGAGAAGAGCCTCGCCGGAAGCGTGTAGCCATCCGCTTGGTACATGGTGTGCGCGAGGCACTCGCCGTCCGCGTCGTCGGAACCGTGGCGGTAGCCCCACTCCTGCCCGTCGAAGTTGTGGTCGCCCATGACGGTGAGCTGGAGGCGGAGGTCGAGGTGGAGCTCCTGGCCGGCGCTGCGCTTGAGCAGGAAGGCGAGCCACTGGCTGAGCATGGGCTCGTCCCAGTCGTCGAAGCAGCCGAAGTGGACGCGGAAGGCGCGGGGCGCGGCGTTGATGTCGCCCGCGCAGCGGCGGCGGCAGATGAGGGCTGCGTTGACGGCGTCGATAAACTCCCCGTTCTTGCTCCGCTTCTCCACGGCCTCCAGGCAGTAGGTGTAGTCGTCCCGGGTGACGCCGTAGTGCGCCCTCTGCTCCACGAAGGAGATCGTGTTCACCCCGGCGAACGCGTGGCGGTAGCGCCTGGCCAGCACGGCGGCGCGGGCGGCTTCCTTGACGGGGAGGAAGGACAGGATGGTGCCGAGGAGGTCGTCCTTGAGGTCGCTCAGGCGGTCTCCGCCGTGCTGCTGAGCCGAGGTGTTTCGAGAAGCCATCGCCATGGATCGTGTACGTGCTTCTTGGTCGAGGTGCCGGTATTGTTGGCTGATGAGATCAAGATCGATCTCGTGAGGTTTTAGGCAAGATAAGTCGGTACGGTTCCTTGATAATACTAGGTCGCGTATGGTTCCTTAATCATAGGTCGGTTCCTTTGCTAGGTTTATGCGTGATCCGATCTGAACTGTAGGTATGTGTTCCAAACTCCCAGTCTGTTTACAAACGGGCCAATAGCTCCTATGCAACACAGTTGAGTCAAATTCTTCATGGTGCGACGTCGTTGGCTCAAATAGCTACTATGTGAAGTTTTTTCTGCTTCAAATAGTTCGCATGCGACAGGCAGCTGACGCGAGTTAAAAAACTTAGTTAGAATGTGATTAGGTTAGGACAGTGCGGGTTAAGACAAGTGGGGTCCACTATGGTCCAGGTCATCTAGAGAGTCAACCGTGCACGACCGAGGGTCCCGCACGACTCAACGGTCCGTTCGACTCGAGCGTGCTGAATCGGGGAGCGGCGGCGAGTGGCGGCGCCCTGGGCATCTTCTCCGACAGCGGCTGCTTTTTGTTCTCGTCGGCGGTGGAGCGCCTATCTCGGCAGCGGCAGAGCTATTGCAAGTAAGTAATTGCGAAACCCTAGTCTCATACCCCTGGATCTTGACCTGATGCTCCGTTTTGTTGCCGATTTAGAATCTGCGATTGTGGGCGGATCGAGAGGAGCGCGAGCTGAATCAGATGGAGGGACGAGATGGTGCTTCAAATCGGTAATGCGCCCCTTCTTTAGATGTTATCGTTATCGATTTGGGGGTCGATTTGGGGGTCAAATGATTACGCGGCCGCTGCCCACCATTCACAGGGGAGATTCTGCCACCACATTCACAATTACAGTTAAATTTTTTCCCTGTAAAGCCAAGCTGAGTGATGGAAGCTTCCAAGACATTGAACGTGATAGCACCGTGAGGTTGGCTCTTGAACTTGAAGATATTTATCCGTAGGAATTGGAGGAAATGGAGGAGGAGGCCGTGCACAATCTGGTGGAGAAGATCGGGGAGAACATTGTTTGGGGTCGAGAACAAGAGGTATATGTGCTTTGGTTCGACAACTATAAGGGTGAATATGTGAGAATTGAAAATGAAAAATCCATGGTTGGTGAAATTGATCGTCAAGAAGGGTGGGAAGCAGTCAAGTAAGTTTTCGTGCAGAGCTAATTGATCTACAAACTAATTCCAGAGTAGGTTATGTGCCATCAAAGATTGCTGCACATATGCGAGATGATGAGTGGGTTTCACAAAATAAGGGGCATATGTTGGCATTGTTCACTGAATCGACAGTAGTAGCTGAAGATATAGGGGCTATGCAGATGTAGAGGAGGGAAACCATGGTGCTCAAAAGATTGTTATTGACTGGAACTCGGAGTACCACTTCTTTTGGGCTTATGGAGGTGCTTCTAGGTCCAAAACAGGTGAAGTCCAAAAGAACTCTTAGGCTTATGATAAGCTTAATTCCACCTAGAAGGGACGTCGTAGTGCAAATCCAGAAACTGCCCAGACCTAGTTTCCCAAGGTTCTCCTTTAGTTAGCCGAATCGGTATGTCAACCTCTCCCCAGAATTGAGCGCATTTTACAGGACATGCCACCCCTAAGTGCCGGTCACCGAATAACAAAAAGAAAAAACAAAAGAAAACAGAAACACATTTCTCACCATCGTCCCAAGCAAAAATCGGGAGAGCCTCTCAGCCCGTGTTCGCTAGGGTTCCGCCGCCGCCGGACCCGCCGCTCCACCGCCGCCGGCCTCTCCGCTCGTGTAACATCCCAAGTTTCAACAATAATAATCAAGAAAGAAAAATTTCCCAAACACAAAATTTGCAACAAACAAAACCTTTTTCTATGCATATAGTGCCACATATAGTTTCATGCATAATAGTGTTTTTCTTTTGTGCAATTGCCATGATGAGTGTTGATATGTTGATCACTTGCTATTAAACCCTAAATCAAGATCACAAAACCCTAAATGGAGAAAATTAAAAGAATTGGAAAATAATTCCAAATTCCCTCACATACACATAAGAGCAAAATTGCAAATCTTCATTATAGGCCACCATTACTTGATCTCTTGCTTGTAGAATGCTTATATATGATAAACAAACACAATTTCATCAAAGAAACAAGAATCAAACCAAGGCAAAACTTAAAACCTACACACATATGATAATGGTCATACGTCACCTTTTTATTTTCTTCACCACTTTGCCCCTCTTTATCTTTTTATTCCTAAACCAGACTTGGTCAACTAAGGCCACCTCATCCAAGACCAAGTGATGATGAACAATGTTGGTGTTGACCACCAGGGCTAGAGTTGACTAGGTTGACCAGAAATGATGTGCCAAGATGGAACCCGAGAATGAAAACAAGATCATCTCACATTTGAAATTTTGCAAATCTTCTTCAAATGGAATGCCACCACCACCTTTCTAACACTTAATTTATATGTTTGAGATTCACCAAAAAGAAATCCAAAATTCAACCAAAAGTTTCTTGCGGGCATTGTGCCGAACACCTTGCTGGCATTGTTTCAGTTTTGTGTTACACACCATTGCACACTGGATAATAGCCTAAACCACCTTTAATTCTTGATGATGACACTCCTCTGCATCCCCTGCATCGAGCCTAGCCTTTGCCACCGTCGTTTAAAGTGAAGAAATGAGGAGGAGAGCCCCAACCCGTACCATGCCGGCCACCTTTGGCATCTCTCTCTGGCCTCCATCTCAACCCATCTCCTTGTCCTGGAGAATCTCTGCAGCTCAAGGAACCTCACCGTACACCGCCCTAGCTTGCCAAGCCACGGCATTGGCCAGAACACGCGCGTCCAAAACGTTGCCAGTACATGCCCGTGCACGCGGTGACCGCGCTCTGGACGCGCCAGGACGCCATGCGATCAAGCGCCCTACTCCACCCCTGCAAAGACTACGCCTGCGTCGAGCATCGCCTCGCCACCCTCTATACGCTAGACAAGCTCCCTAGCCTGCCCCTGCACTGTCGCCGTCGTCCTCGACGGAATCATCCCGCGTCTGCTGCCGCACTCGAATCAAGCCCTCGATCGATCCCGTCGCCCTTTTCTCTGCGTCGCTGCACGTTGAGCATCGCCAGGACGACGCCTACCTCTATCCGTCCTCGCCTTACCCTTTCGACCACCGTAGACGCCGCGCCATGGCCGCCCCTTCGCAGCACCCCACGGCACCCCCCATCCGCTATAAATAGAGGAGCTCAGCGCTCCATTTCTTCACACCATCTGCTCCCCTCTCCTCACTGGCCCTTCTCCACCATTCAATTTCACACCACCTCGCCGGAGCAGCCTCAATCGAGAGCTCGAAGCCGCCGGAGCTCACGGAACCTCTGCATCGACTGGAGCTTCGCCGAGCTCCGCCGCTGCACCAGAGGCTTCCCCATCTACTTCCACTTCACCGAGCAGCCTGCCCTCCCTCTCCGACGGCCTGGTACTCCCTCCGACCCCCTGGTCACGGCACCAGTGCGTCGGGATCTCGTCGGAGACGACGATGATCACCGGCCGCTCGATCTTGTTCTAATCCTACGGTCTAAATCTTGCGTACCGTCTCGCTCCGTTACGAGCCACTGACGGGTGGTCCCCACCTCGTCAGGGCGGCCCAAGCGCACCAGTTGCTTGTTGGGCTGTGATGTGTGATTTAAAACCGTTTCGGCCCATTACAGTTTCCCGCCTAGCCCACAGATTCAAATCTAGATTTGATAATTATTCAAATGTCCTGCAGATGACTTAGTAAATTTTGAATAGTTTGAAATCTACCAAACCAAATATAGCAAACTTTATACCGTTGGAATGCCAATGAAATTATATATCCAATGCCACTGGTCCCATCTCCAAATTCATAGTAGAATTAAACTGCTAAAAATAACAAGACAGGGACTTTTGCAAATTGAAACTTTATTTAAAATTCAACCATAATTGATTTTGAATTGTTTCCAACTCTAATAAATCACAATTGATGTCCTCTAATTGATTATGCAATAATATAGACAGGTTGTTTGTATGATCATGGACTAGATCTAAATAATGGCTATGTAGTCAATTCTAGTGCAATTAAATCTTGGAATTCAAATTCTATAAATAGTATGAGAGCTACTCGCTCATTTAAATCTTGATCCTAAGTAATATAACCAGAGGAAATGACCTTAGGCTAATGAACCTCTGATTTTATTACTTAGAGATTTTAAATCATTTAAGTGTTAGTCTTAAATTGTGTGAAGTGTAGCACTTCAATTAGATTATACTCCCATATAATAGATATGGAATGTTGACCTTGGTCAACTTATATTTCATACCTGATTATTATTATAGGAGATTAAATCTTAATAAGATTTAATGAGAGGAAATTATTTTCTCTAAAGATCTAAATAGCAAATTAAGGAAATAATTATAATGAGAGGAAATTATTTTTCTCTTAAATAATAACCAACCAAGTAATCCACCATGCCATGATTGATATGATGCTAGGATTAGTGTGTGAATCCTTGGTGTGTTTTAGTCTAGTATGTAAGCTTGGTTTAGTATTTATACCTCGTATTCGTATATAGACGCTAGTAACGAGGAGTATCAAGAGGAGGAAGCCTACTCCCAGGAAGAAGAGGAGAACTTTGACAACTACCCTGCTCAAGGCAAGCTAACCCTTGCTAAACACCAAGTGCATAGCTCTACAAGAGCAAGGCACAATCACACTTTATTTTATGTCTTACCTATCCCATGTTTTTACCTTACATTTACTTTTGCTCATTTATTTTCAAAGTACTTTTTGATTTATGATTCACTTGGTCTAGAGTAGAACAATAATTGAAGTTAGCTTAGAACAAATCAAAGCTAGATAGCACCCCTCATGAAATAGTTGCTAGTGCTAATCAAATAAAATTGACTACTCTAGATGGGAACATGGTGAAGTGAAATGAATGACTTTGAAAGAATGAGAAGTTGAAGGTGACATGGTTGACTTGGTGAATTTAAATGAAAACTGATGATTGGGTTTGAATGCGATACCCTTCCAATTATACAAGTACCCCCACAATACCTGATTATGGGTAGGGCTTAACTAGAAACTTGTATATTTTAGTATGGGTTCCCTCTAAACAAGCATCATAGGGGTTACGCCGAGGCTGCCTCCATTAAGTGTGAGATGATGTGAATATGAGGTGAATGTACGGCCCAAGCCCTGTGCAGTTCCCGGGTTAACAGTTAGTTTTCACCGGGAGGCCAAGCTCATGGGGAGAGGTGCCTATACTAACATATATAAGTGAAAGGTTATGGTTGACGATCCGCGTACTGAGTTACGATGATTCGGGGTTATCCTCGACGAATGTAATCAAAAGTTGTGGCACAAGAGTACAACCTCTGCAGAGTATTAAACCTATTCGAATAGCCATGTCCACGGTTACAGACAATTGGAAAGGCCATACTGTCTCCATTATCAGATTTTTGATCTTAAAAAGGATTGATGAATTGAAAGGTGATATGGATTTGAATCACAATGATTTGTGGGAATGACACTAATGTTCCCACTTGAGTTAGTCTAGCACATGATAAAGCTTTACTAAATGTTTATCAAACTAAAACTTGGCTTTATGCAAATAAACCTAGAGCTTAGCACCCCCTTACTACACTCAATAAGTAATTATCTTAGTATTAGTTTGCGAGTACTTTAAAGTACTCATGGCTTTGCCCTGGCTATTCAAATGCCAGACTTTGAAGGAGAGCAACAGTATCAGGATGACGGACAGCAGGACGTCTACGATAACTAGGATCATCTTCTAACGTCAAGCGTTGCCTGTGGAATAGATAGTCCACTACTACTTCGCTTCCGCTACTATTTGTGTTGTTGAACAATATATTTGTGTAATATTGGATCATGTGATCTATGGTTGTAAGACAATATGTGTTGTAATAAATAATGACTCTATGCTACTTACTATTATGTCTCGCAAAAACATTATTCCTGGGATTGCGATGTACGGCATAATAAGCATCTGGACTTAAAAATCCGGGTGTTGACAAGTTGGTATCAGAGCCATTGTTTGACCTTAGGAGACCCTAGTTAGAATGGACGTTCAAAAACTTAGTTTCAAATTCAAGGAAATGACTACTTATGAAAACTTTATTTACCCCCTTATCTTTGAAGAATCTTTTGCAAACTTTAAATTCATGCTCTTTCTTATGAGTGAATTAAAATTTGGAACACTTGCACTTCTCTAACTCACTCATCTAATCCCTCTACAGATGGAGCCCATCATCCCAGCGGAGCCTTTCCTCCAGACTGAGTTCTATCAGCTGGGGAATGGTGGCGAGATCATTTTCGAGAGGGACCTCTTCGCCCTTTCGGAATTCCTCGGACGCCCACCTCCGGAAGTCTTCGGTGGACAAGTGAATGACCAGCCCGGTGGTCAACTCCAATGGGTCATCATGGTTGACCTCCGTGGAAGGTTCACGCTTCCCATGAGCC
Source organism: Lolium rigidum (assembly GCF_022539505.1). Lineage (NCBI taxonomy): Eukaryota > Viridiplantae > Streptophyta > Magnoliopsida > Poales > Poaceae > Lolium > Lolium rigidum. The sequence continues at coordinate 311,112,722 of NC_061514.1, forward strand.
AGAGGATCCAGTTCTCCTTCCGGGAGAACAACTGGGCAGACGGGCTCGCCCGTGGACTACAGGAGGGGCTCGCACGTCTGTGCGGGCAGAATGCCATGGACCTCGAGGGGAATCGCTTTGCGCACTATGCAAGGAATAACTCTCTTGGGTGCCCATGAACCTGCCGTCACATCCTCAACTGCGCCACCATGTGGATCATCTCGACTTTATGTTGAATGAGACCCGCATCGACTTGGACAACTCCCGCGAGTATGCCAACCACACTCACCTTCAGCTGGCCCAGCAGGCGGAGACCATCAAGGTCATCGCCGGGGAGCGTCGGGCTCTCCGCCGCCTCAACCTGAAGAAGGACTACTCCATCAACCGCCTCAAGGCCAGGATCGCCACACTGAAGGCGACCATCGAGACCCAAGCGGAGCAGATCTGCGAACTGGAGGGCGAAGGTGAGGGGGAGAACATCCAGGGGGACGGCTACTCCTACGTGAGCAACGACGACGACTACGAGGAAGACGACGACCTGGAGTTCCACCCCTACGAGGATGGCCACGAGCACCTTGCGTACCGGGATAGACAACGTCTACCCGATCAACGTCGATGGAGAGTAGTCCCGTCTGAGCACTTGCGTCCCGTGATATGTATCGGTCCTTTGTATCCGCCCCATGTATCGTAGTTTGTTGAAAGGGTTTTTCAAACCCTCCGGATTGTTGGCTTGTAATATTTGCTACCTTCATGACTATGTTTGTGTGTGTAATATTATTATTATTTTATGAATCAAGTTTTAAACTTTGTGAAATTTCATCCAAAATGAGCCATAGAAATTTCCCTCTCGTCTCATGATCCATATCCCTGTTCAGATGGCACCTCCAACCCGCAACATGACTCAGGAGGCAATGATGCAGAGCTGCAACAGATGTTGGCTGATAGAGAAGTTGAGAGAGCTGAACGGCAAGCCAACTTAGCTGCACTTCAACAGATTGCTCAGGGCAATCAAGGCCACGGAAACCACGACCACCCAGGGTCGAAGCTGAAGAACTTCCAGAACACCAACCCACCGGTGTTTAGCAAGACAGAGGAACCCCTCGATGCAGATGATTGGCTCCAAACCATGGAGAACAATCTTGAGGTTGCCGGAGTTGAGGACAACGAGAAGGTGTTGTTCGCCACTCACTATCTGGCAGGACCTGCACGTGCCTGGTGGACAAGTGCCCGCGCACTGAATGCGGGGCAAATGATGACTTGGGAAGATTTCAAACTCAAGTTTAGCAAGTATCATGTGCCCCCGGGCCTGATCAAGAAGATGAGGGATGAGTTCAGGGAACTGAAGCAAGGCCGGATGTCCGTGGTGGAATACCGCGACAAATTCCTCACTTTGTCAAGGTACGCCCCGGATGAGACGGACACCACCGAGAAGAGGAAGGAGAGGTTTCTGAATGGACTGCATGATGAGATGCAGACTGTGCTGATCAACATCCCCTTTGCTGACCTAGAAGCCCTCGTTGACTCCGCCATTCAGATGGAGGGGAAGATACACCAAGCCAATGAGAACCGCAAGCGCCGCATGATGAATCAGAGTGGGCCCAGCAATACCCACAAGTATCGCCCCAGCTCAAGTGGAGGGTTCGCCCCAAGAAACAACAAGCCCCCGATGCAGAATTCACGTCCGGGTTATCAGAACCGGAGTGGAGGAAACCCCAGGACAGGAGGCAACTACAACAACAACAACAACAACTTCAATCGCGCTCCGCCTCGAGCCCCCAACCACCACAACAACAACTCCAACACCGCTCCAAGGACTGGGAGCAACACTATTCCCATCACCCCCAAGGATAAGTCCACCTACAACTGTTACGAGTGCGGAGTGGCGGGGCACTTTTCCTACGAGTGCCCCAAGAAGCTCGCCAAGACAGCCGCCAACACCTCTGGCCCTGCTCAGCAGCAACGCCGTGTCACCAACAACAAGAAGTTCGCCCCCAACAACCCGAACAACCGCAATGGCCGCCTCTATCACATGAATGCGGAAGAAGCTCACGAAGCCCCAGATGTTGTGTTGGGTATGTTCTCTGTTAACTCAATACCTGCAAGAGTGCTGTTTGATTCTGGAGCATCGCATTCGTTTGTTACCGAAGATTTTGCATGCACTAGTAAGATTCAACCCATCAGTTTGAAGCATGTCATGATAGTTCAAATACCTGGGTCAACAACTAAAGCTAGAAAAATTTGCAAAGATGTGCCTATCAGAATTCATGAAATAGAATTTTATGCAAATTTGATTGTTCTGGGAGCCAAAGGTTTGGAAGTAGTCCTGGGTATGGACTGGATGGCGAAACATCATGGACTGATTGATTGTGCCAAGAAGGCCATCACCATGACTAGTAGCACTGGGATAATAGTCGAGCACATATCTGAAAGAATGCCCAGAAAGTTTACCTGCAACCAAAGTCTAGCCAAACGCACTTTGGATCAGATCAGGGTCGTTTGTCGATACCCCGATGTGTTTCCAGATGATCTACCCGGTATGCCCCCAGATCGGGATATCGAGTTTATCATCGAGTTAATCCCTGGAACCGGACCTATAGCCTAGAGAGCCTATAGCATGAACCCGGCAGAGTTAGTGGAACTGAAGAAGCAACTGGATGATATGCTATTCAAAGGTCTGATTCGACCAAGTGCGTCGCCTTGGAGATCACCAGTTTTGTTTGTGGATAAGAAGGACGGTGCCACTCGTTTGGTTACGGACTATCGTAAGCTTAACGATGTCACCATCAAGAACAAGTATCCGTTGCCCAAGATAGAAGATCTGTTTGACCAACTGACCGGTGCCAAAGTATTCTCGAAGATTGATCTGAGGACAGGATACCATCAACTGAAGATTCGTGCCACCGATATCCCCAAAACTGCCTTTACCACCAGATATGGATTGTATGAGTACAATGTCATGTCATTTGGATTGACCAATGCCCCCGCTTATTTCATGAATCTCATGAATAAGATCTTTATGAACTTCCTGGACAAGTTTGTCGTTGTCTTCATCGACGACATCCTTATCTACTCCAAATCCGAAGAAGAACATGAGCAACATTTGGAAGTGGTCCTAGATACCCTTCGGGAGCATCAGTTGTATGCCAAGTTCAGCAAGTGTGAGTTCTGGTTGAAGGAAGTAGGATTCCTGGGACACATCTTGTCTGCAGGAAGAATTGCCGTTGACCCCTCAAAAATCAAGACCGTTGAAGAATGGAAAGCCCCAACCACTCAGACCGAAGTCCGTGCATTTCTCGGATTGGCGGGATATTACCGCCGGTTCGTTGAAGGATTCTCGAGCATAGCAAGACCGATGACTCAGTTATTGAAGAAGGACAAGAAGTTCGAGTGGACTGACAAGTGTGAAGAGAGTTTCCAACAGCTCAAGAGCAGATTGACATCAGCCCCAGTACTGGTTATGCCGGACATTACCAAGCCATTCGATGTGTACTGTGACGCCTCCAAGATTGGTCTTGGATGTGTGCTGATGCAAGAAGGCAAAGTGATATCTTACCTGTCAAGACAGCTGAAGCAACATGAGCAGAACTATCCAACCCATGACTTAGAGCTAGCAGCCATGGTTTTAGCACTGAAAGTATGGCGTCATTACCTCATGGGTAATCGATGCGAGGTTTACTCGGATCACAAGAGCCTGAAGTATATCTTCACGCAGAAGGAGCTGAATATGAGGCAGCGCAGATGGATAGAGTTAATCAAGGATTACGATATGGAAATCCACTATCACCCCGGCAAGGCCAATGTGGTAGCGGATGCTCTGAGTAGACTGCCGTGTCAGTTGAACTCCATGTTAGCAAGTGAGCAACCCAGCCTGTTTCAAGAGTTTGAACAGTTTAGACTGGAACTGGTTAGCGAAGGATATCTAGCCAGCATTGAACTCCAACCCACCCTGATTAGTCAGATCAAGGAAGCTCAGAAAGGAAATGCTAGCATTGACGGGATCAAAAGCCAAATAGCTGCGGGAAAAGCACCAGGATTCACCGCAGATGAAGAAGGAGTGCTATGGTACAACGGACGCCTTTGTGTGCCGTCAGACTCAGAGCTGAAGCAAGTTATTCTGAAAGAAGCTCACGACACCCTTTACTCCATTCATCCCGGAGGAACCAAGATGTACCAAGATTTGAAGGAACAATTTTGGTGGCATGGAATGAAGAGAGAAATTGGAAGCTACATCGCCAAGTGTGACATCTGTCAAAGAGTCAAAGCAGAACATCAACGCCCTGCAGGACTACTGCAACCCCTACAGATTCCCGAATGGAAGTGGGATTCCGTAGGAATGGACTTCATCACCGGACTACCCAAATCTAGCAAAGGGAATGATTCCATCTGGGTAGTGGTCGACAGACTGACCAAAGTCGCCCACTTCATCCCCGTCAAGACCACCTATCAAGGACCGAGACTCGCAGAGTTATATATCTCAAGGATAGTCAGCTTACACGGAACCCCGAAGTCGATAGTATCCGATAGAGGATCCCAATTCACCTCCAGATTCTGGCAGAAGGTACATGAAGGACTCGGAACCCGTCTGAATTTCAGTACCGCCTATCACCCGCAGACAGATGGACAGACTGAACGAGTCAACCAGATACTAGAAGATATGTTGAGAGCATGTGTGCTAGAGTATGGATCTAAGTGGGAAGACTGCTTGCCGTACGCAGAATTCTCGTACAACAACAGCTACCAAGCCAGCCTGCAGATGGCCCCCTTTGAAGCACTGTACGGAAGGAAGTGCCATACCCCTCTGAATTGGTCGGAAGTCGGAGAGAGTCAAGTCTTTGGACCAGATATTCTCCGAGAAGCTGAAGAGAAGGTTCACAAGATTCGCGAGTACCTCAAGACAGCCCAATCCAGACAGAAGAGCTACGCCGACAAGAGACACCGAGAGATGACCTTCGAGATCGGAGATTTCGTATATCTCAAAGTGTCCCCCCTTAAAGGAATGCAGAGATTCTAGCTTAGAGGAAAGCTTGCACCCCGATATGTCGGACCTTTCAAAGTCCTGAGCCGCCGAGGAGAAGTATCCTATCAACTGGAGTTACCGGAAGAAATGGCAGCGGTGCACAATGTGTTTCACATCTCGTTACTCCGGAAGTGCTTAGAAGTACCTGAGAAGACCGAGGTTTTCAAGAACATCGATCATCGAGCTGTGGATATCAACTCAGATCTGACATACCGCGAAGTACCTATTCGCATCTTGGAAGAAGCTTTCAGAACCACTCGCACCCGGAGTATCAAGTTTCTGAAGATCCAATGGAGTAACCACACCGAAGAAGAAGCCACTTGGGAGAGAGAAGACTTCATGAGGACTGAGTACCCAGATCTCTTTAGTACCTAGTTTTCTCTCAGATCTCGGGATGAGATCTTTTGTAAGGGGGAAGGGTTTGTAACATCCCAAGTTTCAACAATAATAATCAAGAAAGAAAAATTTCCCAAACACAAAATTTGCAACAAACAAAAACTTTTTCTATGCATATAGTGCCACATATAGTTTCATGCATAATAGTGTTTTTATTTTGTGCAATTGCCATGATGAGTGTTGATATGTTGATCACTTGCTATTAAACCCTAAATCAAGATCACAAAACCCTAAATGGAGAAAATTAAAAGAATTGGAAAATAATTCCAAATTCCCTCACATACACATAAGAGCAAAATTGCAAATCTTCATTATAGGCCACCATTACTTGATCTCTTGCTTGTAGAATGCTTATATATGATAAACAAACACAATTTCATCAAAGAAACAAGAATCAAACCAAGGCAAAACTCAAAACCTACACACATATGATAATGGTCATATGTCACCTTTTTATTTTCTTCACCACTTTGCCCCTCTTTATCTTTTTATTCCTAAACCATACTTGGTCAACTAAGGCCACCTCATCCAAGACCAAGTGATGATGAACAATGTTGGTGTTGACCACCAGGGCTAGAGTTGACTAGGTTGACCAGAAATGATGTGCCAAGATGGAACCCAAGAATGAAAACAAGATCATCTCACATTTGAAATTTTGCAAATCTTCTTCAAATGGAATGCCACCACCACCTTTCTAACACTTAATTTATATGTTTGAGATTCACCAAAAAGAAATCCAAAATTCAACCAAAAGTTTCTTGCGGGCATTGTGCCGAACACCTTGTCGGCATTGTTTCAGTTTTGTGTTACACACCATTGCACACTGGATAATAGCCTAAACCACCTTTAATTCTTGATGATGACACTCCTCTGCATCCCCTGCATCGAGCCTAGCCTTTGCCACCGTCATTTAAAGTGAAGAAATGAGGAGGAGAGCCCCAACCCGTACCATGCCGGCCACCTTTGGCATCTCTCTCTCTGGCCTCCATCTCAACCCATCTCCTTGTCCTGGAGCATCTCTGCAGCTCAAGGAACCTCACCGTACACCTCCCTAGCTTGCCAAGCCACGGCATTGGCCAGAACACGCGCGTCCAAAACGTTGCCAGTACATGCCCGTGCACGCGGTGACCGCGCTCTGGACGCGCCAGGACGCCATGCGATCGAGCGCCCTACTCCACCCCTGCAAAGACTACGCCTGCGTCGAGCATCGCCTCGCCACCCTCTACACGCTAGACAAGCTCCCTAGCCTTCCCCTGCACCGTCGCCGTCGTCCTCGACGGAATCATCCCGCGTCTGCTGCCGCACTCGAATCAAGCCCTCGATCGATCACGTCGCCCTTTTCTCTGCGTCGCTGCACGTTGAGCATCGCTAGGACGACGCCTACCTCTAGCCGTCCTCGCCTTGCCCTTTCGACCACCGTAGACGCCGCGCCATGGCCGCCCCTTCGCAGCACCCCACGGCACCCCCCATCCGCTATAAATAGAGGAGCTCAGCGCTCCATTTCTTCACACCATCTGCTCCCCTCTCCTCAGTGGCCCTTCTCCACCATTCAATTTCACACCACCTCGCCGGAGCAGCCTCAATCGAGAGCTCGAAGCCGCCGGAGCTCACGGAACCTCTGCATCGACTGGAGCTTCGCCGAGCTCCGCCGCTGCACCAGAGGCTTCCCCATCTACTTCCACTTCACCGAGCAGCCTGCCCTCCCTCTCCGACGGCCTGGTACTCCCTCCGACCCCCTGGTCACACCGCCAGCACGTCGGGATCTCGTCGGAGACGACGACGATCACCGGCTGCTCGATCTTGTTCTAATCCTACGGTCTAAATCTTGCGTACCGTTTCGCTCCGTTACGAGCCACTGACGGGTGGTCCCCACCTCGTCAGGGCGGCCCAAGCGCACCAGTTGCTTGTTGGGCTGCGCTGTTTGATTTAAAACCGTTTCGGCCCATTACAGTTTCCCGCCTAGCCCACAGATTCAAATCTAGATTTGATAATTATTCAAATGTCCTGCAGATGACTTAGTAAATTTTGAATAGTTTGAAATCTACCAAACCAAATCTAGCAAACTTTATACCGTTGGAAGCCAATGAAATTATCTATCCAATGCCACTGGTCCCATCTCCAAATTCATAGTAGAATTAAACTGCTAAAAATAACAAGACAGGGACTTTTGCAAATTGAAACTTTATTTAAAATTCAACCATAATTGATTTTGAATTGTTTCCAACTCTAATAAATCACAATTGATGTCCTCTAATTGATTATGCAATAATATAGACAGGTTGTTTGTATGATCATGGACTAGATCTAAATAATGGCTATGTAGTCAATTCTAGTGCAATTAAATCTTGGAATTCAAATTCTATAAATAGTATGAGAGCTACTCTCTCATTTAAATCTTGATCCTAAGTAATATAACCAGAGGAAATGACATTAGGCTAATGAACCTCTGATTTTATTACTTAGAGATTTTAAATCATTTAAGTGTTAGTCTTAAATTGTGTGAAGTGTAGCACTTCAATTAGATTATACTCCCATATAATAGATATGGAATGTTGACCTTGGTCAACTTATATTTCATACCTGATTATTATTAGAGGAGATTAAATCTTAATAAGATTTAATGAGAGGAAATTATTTTCTCTAAAGATCTAAATAGCAAATTAAGGAAATAATTATAATGAGAGGAAATTATTTTTCTCTTAAATAAGAACCAACCAAGTAATCCACCATGCCATGATTGATATGATGCTAGGATTAGTGTGTGAATCCTTGGTGTGTTTTAGTCTAGTATGTAAGCTTGGTTTAGTATTTATACCTCGTATTCGTATATAGACGCTAGTAACGAGGAGTATCAAGAGGAGGAAGCCTACTCCCAGGAAGAAGAGGAGAACTTTGACAACTACCCTGCTCAAGGCAAGATAACCCTTGCTAAACACCAAGTGCATAGCTCTACAAGAGCAAGGCACCATCACACTTTATTTTATGTCTTACCTATCCCATGTTTTTACCTTACATTTACTTTTGCTCATTTATTTTCAAAGTACTTTTTGATTTATGATTCACTTGGTCTAGAGTAGAACAATAATTGAAGTTAGCTTAGAACAAATCAAAGTTAGATAGCACCCCTCATGAAATAGTTGCTATTGCTAATCAAATAAAATTGACTACTCTAGATGGGAACATGGTGAAGTGAAATGACTTTGAAAGAATGAGAAGTTGAAGGTGACATGGTTGACTTGGTGAATTTAAATGAAAATTGATGATTGGGTTTGAATGCGATACCCTTCCAATTATACAAGTACCCCCACAATACCTGATTATGGGTAGGGCTTAACTAGAAACTTGTGTATTTTAGTATGGGTTCCCTCTAAACAAGCATCATAGGGGTTACGCCGAGGCTGCCTCCGTTAAGTGTGAGATGATGTGAATATGAGGTGAATGTACGGCCCAAGCCCTGTGCAGTTCCCGGGTTAACAGTTGGTTTTCACCGGGAGGCCAAGCTCATGGGGAGAGGTGCCTATACTAACATATATAAGCGAAAGGTTATGGTTGATGATCCGCGTACTGAGTTACGATGATTCGGGGTTATCCTCGACGGATGTAATCAAAAGTTGTGGCACAAGAGTACAACCTCTACAGAGTGTTAAACCTATTCGAATAGCCGTGTCCACGGTTACGGACGATTGGAAAGGCCATACTGTCTCCGTTATCAGATTTTTGATCTTAAAAAGGATTGATGAATTGAAAGGTGATATGGATTTGAATCACAATGATTTGTGGGAATGACACTAATGTTCCCACTTGAGTTAGTCTAGCACATGATAAAGCTTTACTAAATGTTTATCAAACTAAAACTTGGCTTTATGCTAATAAACCTAGAGCTTAGCACCCCCTTACTACACTCAATAAGTAATTATCTTAGTATTAGTTTGCGAGTACTTTAAAGTACTCATGGCTTTGCCCTGGCTATTCAAATGTCGGACTTTGAAGGAGAGCAACAAGTATCGGGATGACGGACAGCGGGACGTCTACGATAACTAGGATCGTCTTCTAACGTCAAGCGTTGCCTGTGGAATAGATAGTCCACTACTACTTCGCTTCCGCTACTATTTGTGTTGTTGAACAATATATTTGTGTAATATTGGATCATGTGATCTATGGTTGTAAGATAATATGTGTTGTAATAAATGTTGACTCTATGCTACTTACTATTATGTCTCGCAAAAACATTATTCCTGGGATTGCGATGTACGGCATAATAGGCATCTGGACTTAAAAATCCGGGTGTTGACAGCTCGCATCCGCCCCCTCCATCGTCACTACCGGACCTAGCCCTCCGTCGCCACCACTGCTGGGCCGCCGTCGCCATCGCAGCCGGCCCCGCCCCCACGCCGCCACAAGCCCCGCAAGCAAGGTCGTCGATCCACCACCGCCGGTGACACCTTCGGCCAGTTGATGACGACCCTGTGACCACGGTAACTACCACTTTCCTTCCAATTTCGGACATCTTTTTGCACCATCAACTGATTCTATTTTGTGGATTCATGTTGGGTTGTGGATTCATGTCGGTTTGTTCATGGCTGTGAGCTAATATCTGTTACATGTACGAATAAAAAATCTAGGCACTTTTGAGGTAAAATCTGTCCATGTACATTGGTTTAATGATGTTGTTATGCATGTACATTTACGAATATAAATTCTGGTCTTCTATGGTTGACTGATATTGTTATGCATCTAGATTGGAAAGCCAAAAAAATGTGAAAGCAAGTTGGGATCCCGTTGCTCAGCGTTTTTTTCTTGATTGATGCATCGAAGAAGTGAACAAAAATAATCGTCTGATGCAAGTTTTGAATGCAAATGGTTACGCCAATTTGGTTTCAAACTTCAACACACCCACAAAGAGACAATATGATAAAAAGCAAATGAAAAATAGATGGGAAACACTTAAAAAGGATTACACTATCTGGAAGGGTTTGCTCCAACATGCATCTGGTCTAGGAAGGGATCCTGTCACTCATACCATTGATGCGATGATTGGTGGGCACTTGAGATACATGTAATGATATGTTTCATATGTATGGCTTAAGTTGTTCCTTTGATATGCTCTAATGATGGTCCCTATGCAGATGTGTCCAGAGGCTGTTAGTTTCGAATAGCCCCATTGCAAGATGAGCAGGACTTGTACACAATTTTTGACAAGAATGTTGTGACCAATGTGACACCTAGGGTGCCTCCATCATCTCATGTTCGAGCTTATGAAGCTGAAGCCTCCCAAAGTAGGATCAATATTGAGGAGGTTGAAGGCTCAGGGTGTGAAGGTGAAGAAGAAGACCCTCTTGTTGAAAGTTTTGATATCATTTCAACATGCAGGAAAATAATATCTTGTCGACTCTGGATATCTGAATAGAACATGTTATATTGCTCCATTCAAAGAACAACGGTACCATGTTCCAGACTTCCAAGGAGCACCTCCACAGAATATGGAGGAAAAATTCAACCATCTTCTTTCATGTTTACGAAATGCCATTGAACGAGCATTTGGTGTTCTAAAAACGAAGTGGCGAATTCTTCTTTCCATACCACATTTCGATGATCCTCTGATGCAAACGAAGATCATCACCGCATGCAGGGGCGAAGCTCCCAGTAAGGCAAGGTAGGGCGGCCGCCCTATCTTATTTTTGTGAATACACTTAGATGTGCGTGTTTTTTCTGAAAATTTTGAGTGGTCATACGTCGAAAACAAACTCCATATGAGGAAGTTATGCATGTTTTGGTAAAAAGTGCGCAAAATCAATTACAGAAAAAAAAAGACTATTTTTACCTCCAACATAAACTCGTATTCTAGGTTCAATGTAAATAACATTTCTTGTATTACATAGATTTATCATTGAATGTACCCTAGTATATACAAGATAAGCTAGAGTTATTCATTATACATACTTGTAGAATTAAGGACTTCAAAGATATTCATATATTTGAAATACACGTCACACTTTCTCTGACCACATTATTACCCCATTAAGATGATATTTGGTTTACCCGTGGTGACATAAAATTGAAAGGAATTTTTCAGCAAAAAAGATAATCAAAACCAAGTTGCGCAAACAAGGAATAATCCAAATTAGATTACATTTTTAAAAAACATGTAAAGCTTTACCGTTGAGTTAGCATTATTGGTATATTTTTAGGTTTTACTTATAATCAAATATGTTTTTATCTTTATTGCATTAAGATATCATTACTGTAGAACTATTTTGGTATTCACACCATTCAAGGTTCGCCCTACCTTAGATTTTATCCGTCCTTCGCCACTGACTGCATGCATGTGTTTGCATAACTTTATTCGCAACAGTAAGTCACCCGTAGTAGAGTTGAATGAAAAAACAGATTTAGTCATTGCACCAATATCTAACATTCAAATGGCCAAAATGTTTGGTATTCCAGTTGATGACAGAGATGAAGGCCGTGCAAATGAGAATGATAGTTCTTTGTCTGCTCATGGTAACAAAAATGCAGGCCGTGCAAATGAGGATGAAGAAGAGCTGATGAGACAGGCTGCGGATGATGTGGATGATGCAAATGATAATGAGCCGGTCTGTTTGTATCACAAAGAGAACCCTTCATGTAAGTTGGAAAGTTGTGGCCAATTATGGATGAGTTTAGGATGTCTTTCAGGACCTATGCAGTGAAAAAAAGAGTTTGATACCAAGACTATGTGGACTAATCAGAAGAAATTTTATGCTAGGTGCAAAGGCTATGAGGGTGGTGGAAATCCTTGCAAATGGTACATATCTGCCAGACTACAACCTGATGGAAGCACACTTAGGGTAAATCAAATACCAAACCAGCATACATGTATGACCACTTCACAGAGAGTTTTAAATATGACAAACCAGTTTTGGATTACAGAGAAGATTACTCCTATTTTAAACAAAACTCCAAACACTACTGCAAAGAGGCTTAAAGTGGACTTGGAGAAGTTGTATCCCATTAAGCTGAAATATAACACAGTTTGGAAGGCAAAACAAAAGGCAATGGAATCATTGTATGATGACTGGGCAAATGCATTTAGGATGTTGTATAGTTTTAAATATGAGGTGGAGAAGATGTCACCTAGAAGTGTGGTGGAGATAGATACAGAGGTTACAGAGGATGACAAGGTTTACTTCAGGAAGTTTTTTATGTGTTTGAAGCCTTGCATAGATGGATTCAAAGCAGGATGTCGTCCATATTTGAGCATGGACTCTTCTTTTTTTAGTGGAAATGGAATGATCAGTTGGCTGCATGCAATGCTTTGGATGGACATAACTGGATGTTCCCAGTTGCAATTGGACTGTTTCAATCAGAGATAGAGGCAAGCTGGACATGGTTCATGATGCAACTGAAAAGATGCATAGGGTCAGTTTCACCATTGGCCATCCACACAGATGCATGTAAAAGGCTGGAAAATGCAGTAAGAAATGTTTTCCCCCATTATGAGCAGAGGGAGTGCTTTGGACATATGTGGATGAATCTGATAAAAAAATCAGAGGAGATGAATTTGGGCACATGTGGCCAGCAGCAAGAGCTTACAGACCATAGACACATTCCTACCACCTTGGTAAGATCACGAAAGCATGTGGTGATAATGAATTTGCTTCCTGGTTGAGCACCTAACATTCTCTATTGTGGTACAAACCAGGTTTTAATACTGTCATAAAATGTGATCACATCAATAACAACTTGGCAGAAAGTTTCAACAATGGAGTGAAAGATTAAAAAGATTTGCATGTGCATGACATGGTGGACCAAATAAGGATCGTGATCATGCGTTTGTGGGACTTGAGAGGAATACTTGGTGATATGTTGAAAGGGGACAAGCTTCCAGCAGTGGTACAATATGTGGTCAACAAGAGTAGAAACCTTTCACACCTATTTGTTGAGAAACCCTCCTTAATCAATGCTGAAGTTAAAGATGCAAGGAGTGTCAAGAGACATGTGGTAAACATTGAGTTGCAGGAGTGCACTTGCCTAGAGTGGCAACACACTGGAAAACCATGTGAACATGCCTTAATTTTTTGGCATCTAAACCCAGGTTAAATATGCACCCATATTTACATGAGTATTACTTAGTACAAAAGTTTAAGGATGCATATGCAACTCCAATTCCAGCCCTTGACTGACCAATCTCAGTGGTCTGAGGTGGAAATAAAATTTACACTATGTCCCCCTCTCAGTAAAAGAAAGGTTGGGAGACCCAAACAGAGGAGATACAAAGCCTGTTTTGATAAGGGGGGTTGTAGTAAGAAGGGGGAAAGGAAAAAAAACCAGAAAAGCCTAAAAAGGCTCAAAAAGGTAACAAAAATAGGTGCAAGTTGTGTGAGGAACTTGGGCACAGAATTGGTTTCCCAAAATGCCGTTACACTCATGTACAACCAAAGTATGTTAATGTGAATGCTCCAATTTATATACTGTGTTTCATCTGCTTCTTTCAGTATCCAATTTATATCATTGTTCCAATTTATATGCTTTTTTCAGGAGGAAGTGTGCAGAAAAAGTCCCACCTCTTGTTGTTGAACAATGCTGGCCAATGAAAAAGCCAAGAATCAATGTCTATAGAAACAAGAGAAGTGATTTGGTCAATGCAAGACTGCCAGATGAACCTGTTTCAAAGGTACTTCAGTTGCCTGAACCAGATTTGGCTATTGAGTTGCCAGATGAACCTGTTCTGGAGGTTGTGATGAATTCTAAACCTGTTTTGGAGGTTGTGCTGAATTCTGAAGCTCGGGAGGTTGTGCATGTGCCAGATGTGCTTGTGGCTGATGTGCTTGTTGTGCCTGTGCCTAATGTGCAAAAGATGAGGGGGCCTAGTGGTTGCGGCAATAAGTTCAGGAGCATGAACAAACTATGCTATGGTACTGGAATGAAAAGTGGTAGGAAGAAGCAGAAGAAATAGTTTGATGTAATGGTTTTCTGTAATTTGATATTTTAAACTTATGTGCTATGATGTCGAAACTTGTCATTTGTAATTTGAACAAATTTCAAATTTGAACCAATTTCAAATTTGAATTTTTTTTGAAAGTTGACATCTCATTATGATGTTGCAATGCTATTTGAATATTCTGCACTAGTTTGTTCTAACTTGTTAATCAATTGGAACAATTCTTTGGAGTAAACTCATTTTCATCAATTTCATGAAAGATGTGTTAAAAATCGGCCTCTAGGTTAGGGTAAACGACCCCATTTCTAAGCAACTTTTTTAAACCTTGTCTAAATCATCCTATGTTTATGGAATCGTTGCTACATGACATAAGTTGTGGGTCCCGTGCCGTGACATGGACAACTGGTGGATCCCGCACTGGAGGCCCCTTGGTTGATGTGGATAAGTTGTGGGACCCGCGAGGATCCATAATCCTACCGCTAACCTGTGTCTGGGCCGACTGTCGCACATAGGCTATTTGGGTCATCTTAGCTGTCGCACATGAGCTATTCCCACGAACAACATCGCATTCTGGACGAGTTTTCTCAACAACGTCGCATAGGAGCTATTCGCTCATTTCGAAACAATCATTCCTTACGAATTCCACGTCAGGAAAAGAGGGGCAGTTTTCTCACAGCGCCACAAATTTTGCTTCAAATTCTTGCATTCAGAAATTTTACCTTGGAAGCATTGGATCCTAGCTCAATACCCAAATCCAAATACGGCATCCAACCCATCCTACCTTAGCAAAATTATTGCAAAAAACATGGACATGCTACTACAGGTCACCACATGCATAGTACATTCTGGAAAAGCAACTTTCTTTTTGCATGATACTTGGCTTCTTTGAGAACCCCTAGCCACAACTTTCCCAACAATCTACTCTCACCACACGCAGCCCCATGCATTGGTATGTGATGTATTGCTGAACAAAATATCTACCCGCCTGCGATGTAGACTAACTAATGCTGCGTCCGAGCAACTTGTCTCTCTCTCAAATCTTTTGCAGGAGGGATGAACCGGACAACAGAACCTTGATGGATGGCACGCCTTTCTCCACCAAGGGTGCATACCTCCACATGCAATCACAGCTACAAGACCTCCAGGCCGCACACATCTGGATCTCAAGGGCGCGACGGAAGGTTAAGGTGTTTCGATGGCTCCTACACCTACACAGGCTAAACACACGGGCCAACATGTTACGCAAGAACATTATATCTTCCCAAGAATACCCTAGATGCAAGGCTCCGGCTGAAGACCACTCACACCTCTTCTTCACTTGCCCAGCGTCGACGGCAATATGGAGACAGTTACATATCATGCCAAGATCTGGAAGATATGGGACGTGAGAAATGCCAAAGTATTCAGGGATGTAGATCAAACCCTACAAATAACAGTTAGAAACATCCTCTCCAACCTCACTCTATGGTGTCACCGCTTCAAAAAAAAGCGGAATTAAGAGTGGACGCCGATCTGTGGCAGAACCTCTCCCAATGTAACTCTTGATTTCAATATATTCAGGTGGGGATCCTTCAAAAAAAAACATGGTATACATGCTTGCACTCTGCTGACCAGAGGCAGCATCAGTTGCATCAACAAGATAACCACACCACAAATGGTTATTCCTTTATTTACTTATTAAGATGCAACATCTTATTAACCAGTCCTTTCATATCACAAAGTAGGCTCCAAACTCACTAGTCACTAATATTCCTTCCTTTCTAAAATGAGTGCCCCAACTTTATTTCTCTATTTATTAAAATGCATCTACATACATCGAGACACTTATTTTGGAATGGAGATAGTACGTCCGAATGCTTAAAAGTGATCTTCGATTGCACTATTTTCGTTTTTGAAGGCTGGTATCTGGTTGCTATTTCTCCTCATGTAAACCTTCGGAACTGTAGAGGATGTTGACTTTGCTCTAGCTTCAGACGAATTGCCATTTTCATGCTCATGCATATCTAGGTCAGTCGCCCTACCTGGCCTGCACCTACTCTTCGGTGAAGGGCTCCTCACAAGGCCGTTCTGGTTGTCCACTTCCAGGGTTACCATAGCGGTATTGTCCATCTGATTATACCTCAATGCCTTTTCCTTAGACAGTTGTTCTCCAGTTCCAGTATCGAATTCCTTTTTCACCGCAATATGTGATGTCTCCTTATCTGAACTCTTGGCGCAACCTGAATCTGTTTCATTCGTTTGCTTCGGTATTTTCCGTGGCCTCCCTCTTGGTCGCTTGGTAGTCTCTGAACTAATTGGTTCCTTGCATTTAGCTTCCATGGTATTGGCCTCCTTTTCTTTTGGTTCAGACACAGGAATCATGCTAGCAGAGGTGCCAGCTTGAGCTGCAACATGGCAAGTAGAATCATCAGGCAGAATAAAGAGAAAAAAATGCAACGCACCATATTGAGATATAACAAAAGAAACGTATTAAGTATGCATTTCTTTGAAACTTTCGAGCTTGGTAATAAGTTCATTAAAGCTTCGCGGCTTTCGGTGTCTGATAGATCTATACGAACTTTTTTAAAGATCGCCACTATACTAGTATAGCACACAAAGGCCTGTGGGGATACGCAACAACTGTTGTACTCCCTCTGTCCTATGAAACTTGTTGTGCATTTGTATAAATTTAGATGTATTCATATACTAGATAGTGTCTAGGTACATCCAATTTTCGACAAATCTAAGACAACTTTTGCAGGATGGAGGGACTACTATTTCTCTAGAACCATGTGTCATCTCCAGCCTGCTATAGCATACTGGTCGTGCTTCAGTAATCAGTAGATGGGATTTCAGTTTCCATCTTAAGCATAAACACAAGATAAGCTTTCAGCTTTGCGTAGATCTGGTGCATAACCTATATATTAAAAATGGAGAAATCCTATGTTAACAATGATACCTCCCAAGAACAATGGAGAAACCTATATATCAACGTACACCCAAAAATATACAATACTAGACAACTTTTATCATGGTACCTCCTAGAACAAATTCAACTCCCTCATGCTCATCTCATGTACTCGAAGAATATACAGTATGGACATGTTCCTTTGCTTCTGAAATATCCGTTGTGCACAGCATGCAAGAGTACTCTATAGATATATCTCACGTACTCTAATATCACCAACGATGACAAAATTGCAAGGCACAATACCATTGTTGTATTATGTCAGTTGACTGAACTACAAGAAATGAAGTCTAGGCATCCAGCTATACTACAGTCCTCACTGCTTACTGATGAAGTTACCACATATACCTGACCAGATTTCACGCCATGTAGCATTTCAATTAATATTGATGCATAGACAAGCAGGGGCATGTTGTAGGCTGATGTCAAAAATAGCTAATTAACATTCAGTACAACAAAGATAAGACAAAAAATGCAGGGTTGTGTAACTTGAATGAATGGAGTTTCAGAAAATTAGTTTGGGAAATTAGAGTTTCTTCAAAAGGACATAACTGTGACATATAACAAGAACGCCATGTAACCAGTAATAACTGCAGGAACTTACAGCGATTTGATTTCTGGTCATCAGGTGATTTCTTTTCAAAGACCAATGAATTCATGGATTTTTCCTTCCTCTTCCCTTGTACTTTCAATCTTTTCAGCATTTTTCGAGGCTGGTGGTTAAAAAAATATATCTCAAATATAATCTAAACAAGTTCTGGACACTTCTAATGTTACATCAAGGTACATCCTATAGCCAGACACTGAGTTATTTTATCGAAAGAGTAAAGGTCTGTTACAATTACCAGATCCGTACATCTGTCGAAAGAGTATATGTCTGTTACACTTCTCCTTGGAACACAGGCATGTTTGCTTATTTCTCCTGTCTCAAGGTAGCTCATTACAGATTTCAGCGTGCGGAATACAAGATGACTGACAGGATCAGTATAGTACTGCACAATCATATAATGAGTGATTAAACTACAAAGTCAAATCAATTCCACCAATGATTTTTAAAGGAATAAGAAATGTGTGACATGTTCAGTTTAACGAATAAAATGTTCTGTTCTAATGTACCGGGTGTTTTTTAATTCCATCATTGCATTTCCTAAATATCATTTCTTTCACCCATCCTTTAGGTAGCCCATCTGGATTGAACTCAACCTGTGCAAGTATCTGTAAAAGGATCCAAAGCTTAGTTATGAAAAAAAAAAGGGAACAGTATTCTCAAAAAAAATAAGGGAAGTTATAACTTTTTATAGATACTATTTTATTCAAATAGGAGAATAGTTCCAGGAAGCATACATTATCTTCGGAGGTTGTGTCACACAGTCCCTTCACATCACATCCAGAAATCGCCCCCTCATTCACATAACGCAGTACGTCTTCTTTTGAGAAGAATCTCATTCCAGTAGGCAGATGAACAAAAAACTACAAAACGACACACAAGCATGGTAAAAATGATGTGGCTATGCCTCCTGAGGCACTCCTACAAAATCAGTTTAACAAATGACCATTGTTTTCAAGGATGTATACGAACACTTAAATATAGAAACGATATATACCGCATAAATAAACGCTCTCCTACTCTGAAACTCTACCCAACAGACTTAAAAATATTCAGCCTCTATTTAAGAAATGACTTTCATTAGACAAGAAACAACACAGAGCCATTCTAGAACTAAACATGAATTAGTAGTAACTTATTAATAAGAAAAATGTTCTTTTCAGATACACCCTAACGAGTCTCTCGTACTTTTGATCTCTTATGTGTCTAGTGTCACCGACCTCCTACCACGATGAGTTTCCAGTTCTTTTGAGAAATAGATAAGCCAATAACTAGCATAATTCAAATATTAATGTGAAAGCAAGTTGAAATTAACCTTGTACATTTTGTCCATCATCTTCCCCCCAGCTCTGACCTCAATCACCCAACTGTCCGGAAGCCATGCATTCATATTCTGTGTGCAAGAGGGAGTTACATCTCAAATGTAATCAACACATGACATATAGAAAACTCACTCACATGAAGCTCGTTATCCTCAGTGCATGCGTGCGACTCCAACATGTGCTCGTCCATCTCTGAGAATAGATAATTTAGTGCCTCCGTATCCGTCGAGAATGTGTATTCTGACACTGGGGAAGTGTAGTACTGCAACGAAACAACGAAAAAGCAACGAACAATTATTTACGACCTATATAGTCTTTATTTTTTGTTCTTTTTCTCTCTTTAGCTGCATGTTATGCCTGTGAGGAGCTGGTTCTTGTACATTTTTACTTGGTTGCTTCGTTTTTCTCTTGCCATGTACTTGGGTAACTTCTAGGCAGTTTGATATTTTTGCTAACAATTCTGTCTTATCCAGCCCATTATTTTTTAAAAGTTGAATTTTTTTGGTAGGGGAGTCTCTTCTATCTCATAAGATAGGTAATAGGTAACACATCTCAGCCCAACATCAACATAGCAGCAATAATAATACATACAAGCATGTACACAAGGTGCATGCGGGAAGCACGTAAATAAAATTCAGCATACAAGCAGAGTAGGGGAGTACCCGGTATGTCGACCCATCATCATCGTGGCGAACATGTATGATCCAACCATCGGGAAACCAGAACGGCGCCTCCTTCAAAGCCTCTGCATTTTCATCAACCTCCTCTGGTACCTCTGCCAGCACAATCTCCGTCCCCTGTTTATTCCGGTCTTCTGCCTCCTTTTGATGGTTCACCTCAGCATCATTCAAGACCACCACCGGTGGCTGCAAGTCCTCCTTCTCTCTGTTTAGCCAGAAAATAATAGCATGGGTGCTAAATCAGATAGAGAGACACGACGACGACGGAACATGAACCGCAGTTGGTAAAGTCTAGTTCCTACAGGAAAGTAATAAGACATATTCACTTATTCAGTCAGGAAATTGAAAGGAAGAACTTCCATTCATTTTAGCAAATATTGTGCCTAGAGTACGCTGTGTCCAATATAGTGAGTGTTGGCAAGCTTGGGTATCCACCATTGTTGAACAGGAGAGTTGTTGCTAAGGCCAAATATAGCATGGCACACACAAACCGGGTTATGCAGTCCACAGGGATCGCATGATACCCAGCATATAAATCATTTAGGAATCTCCCAAGGGTACCCCTTCCGTCCCCATATTACTCCTAGCTATCGCAAGCGCACCACAAGATCAACAGTGTCAGTGTGCATATCACAAATTGACAGTTGGACAGAACATAATATAGGTGTTAGAAGCAGGGACGAACCTGGCGCGGACGGACCGGCGGGAGGGCGAAGCGTCGCGCCGGCGCCGAGAAGGCGGGGGAGAGGGGCCAGGAGCAGCGGTGGCGGCTGGTCTGGGGGGCGTCTCGTCCGGCGGCAGGCGACGGCGACGTGCCCGCTCGGAGCGGCGAGGGCCCGAGCCTGGAGGCTCGACACCAGCGGAGGTGGCAGGCATGGGAGGGCAGGGCTCTCTCGCCCGCCGGCGTAAGGGGCGGCGCGATGTGTGGGAGCGGTCGCCGCAGGTGGCAGTGGAAAGAGCAGAGTGGGGAGCTGAGACAGGTGATCCGTGATCGTGGCGTGTGGGCCCCGCGAAGATGAGTCAGGCCATTTGGTGCTGCTCCATGAGTCAGCCGCCGGAGAATGTGCCAAATTTTTTGTTTACAGTAGGCTTGTCGGACTCGTGCATGATGGCACCTGCGAGAACTGACTTGGAACGAATCTTCTAAGAGCACTAAGCTCCCAGGGTTCCGAAACCCTGTGAGCGGTTCCGTTTTGAATTTTGCTCGGAGGTCGCGTGGTGCCACGAACAGGGCAACGTGCCCAGCTACCTTCTGTTTAGATTTCACAGAGTCGGTTTGTTAGGGGCTTTGGGGTCAAAACGAAAAATGTGTGAGGAAAAATCCTATTCTATTGTTTCACCGCCGAGCGCCGACCCATCAGCAGCTCCGGTTCCTTCCTTCAGATCCTCGCGACGAAACACGGCCGTCTAGTGGACACTCTGCCTCCTCCAAACCAGCCCCCATTGATCTCGCGAGGTGGAAGAACACGCCCAATGCCTACATCTTCGGCGTCGTCGCAGCCGCCGTTGAGTCGCCATGGAAGGCGGCAAGGAGGAGCACATAGGAGCGGCGCAGCGTTGCATGGATCATGGGGGACGCTGGATCCGGTGGTCAACATGGCCGTCGCCGTCGCCCCTTCTCATTTCCCTGTGGTCAACTCCATCGGTGGCCTTCCCCCCTTTTTACTCTCCTCAAACGAGGCAGATCAGCCAGGTGTGAGGCGCAGGTCGCAGAGGCAGCCGTCATGGCGTCGTCCACCCCCTGCAGGATTCTAGGATGCACTATTCGCCCTCCTCAACGAGCCTCCTCATTGCTCCGGTTCTCAGATCGTCGTCATCAATCCATTGATCCGGCTGTGACAAGCCTAGGCGATACCAGGTTCCCTCCCCGTCTCCTGGCTATTGCTTTGCTTCTGTGCTAATTAGGCATGCAACATCGGGTAGAAGATAATATTTCCCAATGCATGAATATGAAGAGAAATAGATCAAAGTAATTGGATTAGATAGCCGAGAACAATTAGCCGAGTACATAGGTGTGTGATTTGTTTACACTTAACTGGGAGACAGATAGAG
The DNA here is from genome assembly GCF_022539505.1 of Lolium rigidum. Taxonomy (NCBI): domain Eukaryota; kingdom Viridiplantae; phylum Streptophyta; class Magnoliopsida; order Poales; family Poaceae; genus Lolium; species Lolium rigidum. The sequence continues at coordinate 311,134,642 of NC_061514.1, forward strand.
TTAGAGCAGAATAAATATTACATTAGAAGTAATTGAATCAGATAGCCAATAACATTTTTCTTTGCCAGTACTGGTACATTGGCTATCTAAGATCCTTTTCAATCTTGTTTTCTACATAGCTCTTGAACAAGATTATCGCCTGCAAAGGAGAATTCATAGAGCAAGAGCATATATGTAGATGTAGCCCCGTATGGACAATTACATAGAATAAGATTTTCAACATTGGACTTGGCCTCACGTTTGCAAAAACTAAAAGTTTCCATCCTTCACAGTGGCATTCTATTAGGCATACAATTTCTGTACCCACTGACAGAACACTTCGGTTAGGTATCTTCAGCTGCCAGCCTGGTTTATAATGATAGTTTTGTTCAAAACATATGTTCTTGAAGGGTACTTGATTATAAATATTTGAATGTATACATTTTTTTAATCTTGGTTTGGGTTACATCTATATAGTTAAATGCCAGATTGGAGCATATAACAATTAAAAAATAGCGGCACCTATTACCTGATATATTATTAGTTGTAGTTACTTATTCAAAGTATCCAACCATTCTTTCCAGTATTTGGTTCAAATCAATAGTTTAACATTCACACATTACTGTGGCATTATTTTGTAGAATACCGCAGATGAAAAATGTCTACCATCTTTGCAGCAATTGAAGTGAAACATGGATTCTTGAAGCATACTTTTGAGGTAATGGTTCAACGCAGAGACTTACCTTATTTCTTAACGTGGTGCATTTGCATGCATAACAAAGACAGCAATATATAGTCAAACATACGCAATAGATGTCTAAATTTGCTACGATAACTTCTATACTGAACATGCATAAGAAAGTTAATTATAAGTTATTGCATCAAGTCCTTAAATTTTCTGTATTGAAACGTTTGATGTATGGTAATAGAAGTATGTGAATCCATGTTCGAGACGCTCATTCATGCTTTCCTTCCCCAGCGATGTGGTTCATCGAACGGTATGAGGCGCTGAAAGCGAGAGCTTATGAAAGGCCTAAAGCATCACCAAGCATGGTTTTAGACAAAAAAAATTGCTCAACATATACCATCGTATTCCATTATGGTTTCGGAGATGCATATTTCGAAATATCCGATTGGTGAATCTTACATGATCTGGGTTTATTGAAGTGTTCTGCAACAAAACGGTTGATTATGTGTATTTTCATCTGTTTGTCTATCTAAAATAATATTTCATATGTGTGTAAAATTTAAAATGTTTTCTTGGTTTTCTCTGCCTAAATATCGCAGTGTCAAAGCCATAATAGAAGTGTTGGGCCGGTAGAGATGGCCATGTGATGGAGGTGAGGCTTGTTGCAGTTGTTAGCCTTTTGCTCTTCCCTTCGATAAAATTCAGACTGGCTGGATATGAAGATGCCCGATTGATGCCGTGTTGTTGATACGCCCACACACGCCAACTAAGAATCAGTGTTAGCACATTACTATCTATTAAGTATCCACTCACAAGCATATATTTAGTTCAGCGCAATATAGAACAAATTAGATAGAGATGAGTAATTGAGATTGATTACTAGAATAGTTCAACGGCAACGACTGACATCTGATGGCCAATCATATATTTAGTTCAGCGATGGCACCTTCTCGGATGACCCTTATTTCAAATTGTTAAATGTTTTTCATTCCTACAACATCCAAAATTTGATCTGCTATTGTGTTAGTCAAGGAGTTTCTTAGATTGTAAGCATCTCATGTTCTAGCTTTTTTCCCCACCATAGGTTTTGTACTTTAGTTAGTTGTGTTGCATGATATTACATGAAACTAGCTTATTAGAATTGCTACTTCTCGAGGAAACCCAGTATACATCAGATTCTTCCGAAGTGTCTTTTACTACAAGAACCTATTTTCATATTCTAATTCATTTTTAATTAATCATGCACTTATTACAACACAAAAGAAAGAATCAGTCTGATTTTTATATTAGGGGAACTACTCTCGGAGAGCCTAATTGTAAGGCATAAAGCAATATTTAAAATCCCAATAGAGTTATTAGCTATATTCTTGCAATGAATCATTTTGTTATTCAAAGTCTGCATTTTGTTATATAGTGTAGCTATCTTCATGTGAAAAAATGTACTATGCTGCCTCCATTGCATTCCATGTTCTTGGATAAAGAACAAGTACACAATGTCTTCTTCTCCGTGCAAAATGTGGCTTTATTTGACATGAATCACCTAATAAGTAAAAAAGATAAGCCCGGCAACATAAATTTTCAACAATTATAGCCACCACTCTAGGGCTTTTCTTACCTTATTAGAAATACCCTAGTGGAACTCAAGTGTAGTTGTTCAATTTCTGGCCATATCTTCTTTCCAGTGAAATTTTCTCTAGCCTTTTAAGGTTTTACTTCTAATTATTATTAGCTCTGTCTATTAGTTACAATTTTTCCGATACATCTCGATGAAAGGTTCCAGCCAAATGTCTTCCTGTGACAAGACCATACCCCAAGGTTGTTGCTATGCTAATGTCAGGAGTGAAAATGTTATCTTGATATACAACTATTTTTTGGTAGTTTTATCATGTGCCTTGGGCCTCATATTTGATCAAATACATTTTAAGCTCAGTTTTAGAATGTAAATTGCTTCATGTTCTTATCTTAATTGACTTATGTTGCCTTTAGGTAGGTCAAATGACACACAGAAAGTTGTTTTAGTTACAACAGCTGCTGGTGGAACAGGTGTTGCGGTCAAAACCCACCGGCGGGCAGCGACGGGCAACACAGTAGAGCCGGGAACAACTTAGGGCTGCGGCTGGCCCTGGTCCCTCCGAGCGACGGCCCGCAAAGCCTCTGGTACACACGTCCGATGCTGATGCAAGGGCGTGCCACCCGACCTATACCGGTCGGGAAGGTGATGGAGATGCCTCGCTTAGTTTCCTGCATGGCATACACGTAAACATTAAATACGAGCCTCGATCGGCTCTCAGGTTATCCTGTGAATCGGCTCAAGGAGCCGATCCACCCATGATTCGTACGAGGTGCACGAATATATGGTGGTCCTGCTTGATCAAGATAAAGCTAATGCGATCTACGACGATTTAGGTTTTCACCGCATAATCGGATCATCCTACTCACGATTGGGCCTCGCGGCCACGCACGGTGATCGTAAGCCGATCCTAGACAAGGCCTAAAAACCAACACGAGGTTGATCCCGGAACATCCTGTCTAGGACTAGCAAACGACACCCTACGTGCCGCCGGATCCTCCAACCCTTTGTAAGGCCTAACTATTGCAGATATTAAACTAATCCTTGAAGAACAAGGAGCAACCGTAACGGATCGGATCTACTAAATAATGATCAAGCGGGGTGCCGCCCTGATGTCTACGTTCCCCCTCCTTTCCTGTAGACAGTGTTGGGCCTCCAAGAGCAGAGGTTTGTAGAACAGCAGCAAGTTTTCCCTTAAGTGGATCACCCAAGGTTTATCGAACTCGGGGAGGAAGAGGTCAAAGATATCCCTCTCATGCAACCCTGCAACCACAAAGCAAGAAGTCTCTTGTGTCCCCAACACACCAAATAGGTGCACTAGTTCGGCGAAGAGATAGTGAAATACGGGTGGTATGAATATATATGAGCAGTAGCAACGGTGCCGGAAAATAGCTTGTCGGCGTGTAGTTGATGGTGGTAGTATTGCAGCAGTAGTAACACAGTAAAACAGTAAACAAGCAGTAGTAACGCAGCAGTATTTAGGAACAAGGCCTAGGGATTACACTCTCACTAGTGGACACTCTCAACATTGATCACATAACAGAATAGATAAATGCATACTCTACACTTTTGTTGGATGATGAACACATTGCGTAGGATTACACGAACCCTCAATGCCGGAGTTAACAAGCTCCACAATAATGCTCATGTTTAAGTAACCTTATAGTGTAAGATAGATCACATCAATACCATCATAATGATAATTAACTCCACAATCTACAAGAGATCATGATCATAGCCTACGACAAGAACCACACGGTGCACACACTAGTCACCTTTACACACGTGCAGGGAGGAATAGAACTACTTTAATAACATCACTAGAGTAGCACATAGATGAATTGTGATACAAAACTCATATGAATCTCAATCATGTAAAGCAGCTCATGAGATCATTGTATTGAAGTACATGGAGAGAGATTAACCACATAGCTACCGGTACAGCCACGAGCCTCGATGGAGAACTACTCCCTCCTCATGGGAGCAGCAGTGGTGATGAAGATGGCGGTGGAGATGGCAGCGGTGTCGATGGAGGAGCCTTCCGGGGGCACTTCCCCGCTCCAGCAGCGTGCCGGAACAGAGATTCCTGTCCCCCAGATCTTGGCGTCGCGATGGCGGCGGCTCTGGAAGGTTTCTGTGGTTTTCGTCGAACGCCTCAGGGTTTCTGATCCAGGGGCTTTATATAGGCGAAGAGGCGGCGCAGGAGGGCTGACGGGGGGCCAAACTATAGGGCGGCGCGGCCCCTCTCGGCCGCGCCAGCCTGTAGTTTGGTGGGCCCGTGGCCCCCTCTCGACCTCTCCGGTGTGTTCCGGATGCTTCCGGGGATTCTAAGATCTTTGGCGTTGATTTCGTCCGATTCCGAGAATATTTCGTTACTAGGATTTCTGAAACCAAAAACAGCAGAAAACGGAAGCGGCACTTCGGCATCTTGTTAATAGGTTAGTTCCGGAAAATGCACGAATATGACATAAAGTGTGCATAAAACATGTAGATAACATCAATAATGTGGCATGGAACATAAGAAATTATCGATACGTCGGAGACGTATCAGCATCCCCAAGCTTAGTTCCGCTCGTCCCGAGCGGGTAAAACGATAACACGGATAATTTCGGAGTGACATGCCATCATAAACTTGATCATACTATTTGTAAAGCATATGTAGTGAATGCAGCGATCAAAACAATGGTAATGACATGAGTAAACAACCGAATCATAAAGCAAAGACTTTTCATGAATAGCACTTCAAGACAAGCATCAATAAGTCTTGCATAAGAGTTAACTCATAAAGCAATAATTCAAAGTAAAGGCATTGAAGCAACACAAAAGAAGATTAAGTTTCAGCGGTTGCTTTCAACTTGTAACATGTATATCTCATGGATATTGTCAACATAGAGTAACATAATAAGTGCAATAAGCAAGTATGTAGGAATCAATGCACGAGTTCACACAAGTGTTTGCTTCTTGAGGTGGAGAGAAATAGGTGAACTGACTCAATCATTGAAAAGTAGAAGAATGGTCCTCCATAGAGGAAAAGCATCGATTGCTATATTTGTGCTAGAGCTTTGATTTTGAAAACATGAAACAATTTTGTCAACGGTAGTAATAAAGCATATGCATCATGTAAATTATATCTTATAAGTTGCAAGCCTCATGCATAGTGTACTAATAGTGCCCGCACCTTGTCCTAATTAGCTTGGACTACCGGATCATCACAATGCACTGTTTTTACCAAGTGTCACAAAGGGGTACCTCTATGCCGCCTGTACAAAGGTCTAAGGAGAAAGCTCGCATTGGATTTCTCGCTATTGATTATTCTTCAACTTAGACATCCATACCGGGACAACATAGACAACGAGATAATGGACTCCTCTTTTATGCATAAGCATGTAACAACAATTAATAATTTTCTCATTTGAGATTGAGGATATATGTCCAAAGCTGAAACTTCCACCATGGATCATGGCTTTAGTTAGCGGCCCAATGTTCTTCTCTAACATATGCATGCTTAACCATAAGGTGGTAGATCGCTCTTACTTCGGACAAGACGAACATGCATAGCAACTCACATGATATTCAACAAAGAGTAGTTGATGGCGTCCCCGATAAACATGGTTATCGCACAACAAGCAACTTAATAAGAGATAAAGTGCATAATTACATATTCAATACCACAATAGTTTTTAAGCTATTTGTCCCATGAGCTATATATTGCAAAGGTGAATGATGGAATTTTAAAGGTAGCACTCAAGCAATATACTTTGGAATGGCGGAAAATACCATGTAGTAGGTAGGTATGGTGGACACAAATGGCATAGTGGTTGGCTCAAGTATTTTGGATGCATGAGAAGTATTCCCTCTCGATACAAGGTTTAGGCTAGCAAGGTTTATTTGAAACAAACACAAGGATGAACCGGTGCAGCAAAACTCACATAAAAGACATATTGAAAACATTATAAGACTTTACACCGTCTTCCTTGTTGTTCAAACTCAATACTAGAAATTATCTAGACCTTAGAGAAACCAAATATGCAAACCAAATTTTAGCATGCTCTATGTATTTCTTCATTAATAGGTGCAAAGCATATGATGCAAGAGCTTAAACATGAGCACAACAATTGCCAAGTATCACATTACCCAAGACATTTATAGCAATTACTACATGTATCATTTTCCAATTCCAACCATATAACAATTTAACGAAGAACTTCGCCATGAATATTATGAGCTAAGAACACATGTGTTCATACGAACCAGCGGAGCGTGTCTCTCTCCCACACAAGCATTTATTCAAACAAAAACAAAAACAAGAAACATACAGACACTCCAAGTAAAGTGCATAAGATGTGATGGAATAAAAATATAGTTTCAGGGGAGGAACCTGATAATGTTGTCGATGAAGAAGGGGATGCCTTGGGCATCCCCAAGCTTAGACGCTTGAGTCTTCTTGATGTATGCAGGGGTGAACCACCGGGTGCATCCCCAAGCTTAGAGCTTTCACTCTCCTTGATCATGTTGCATCATACTCCTCTCTTGATCCTTGAAAACTTCCTCCACACCAAACTCGAAACAACTCATTAGAGGGTTAGTGCACAATATAAATTGACATATTCAGAGGTGACACAATCATTCTTAACACTTCTGTACATTGCATAATGCTACTGGACATTAATGGATCAAAGAAATTCATCCAACATAGCGAAAGAGGCAATGCGAAATAAAAGGCAGAATCTGTCAAAACAGAACAGTTCGTATTGACGAATTTTAAAATGGCACCAGACTTGCTCAAATGAAAATGCTCAAATTGAATGAAAGTTGCGTACATATCTGAGGATCATGCACGTAAATTGGCTTAATTTTCTGAGCTACCTACAGGGAGGTAGACCCAGATTCGTGACAGCAAAGAAATCTGGGACTGCGCAGTAATCCAAATCTAGTACTTACTTTACTATCAAAGACTTTACTTGGCACAACAAAACACAAAACTAAGATAAGGAGAGGTTGCTACAGTAGTAAACAACTTCCAAGACACAAATATAAAACAAAGTACTGTAGCAAAATAACACATGGGTTATCTCCCAAGAAGTACTTTCTTTATAGCCATTAAGATGGGCTCAGCAGTTTTAATGATGCACTCATAAGAAATAGTATTTGAAGCAAAAGAGAGCATCAAGAGGCAAATTCAAAACACATTTAAGTCTAACATGCTTCCTATGCAAAGGAATCTTGTAAATAAACAAGTTCATGAAGAGCAAAGTAACAAGCATAGGAAGATAAAACAAGTGTAGCTTCAAAAATTTCAGCACATAGAGAGGTGTTTTAGTAACATGAAAATTTCTACAACCATATTTTCCTCTCTCATAATAACTTTCAGTAGTAACATTAGCAAACTCAACAATATAACTACCACATAAAGCATTCTTATCATGAGTCTCATGCATAAAATTATTACTCTCCACATAGGCATAATCAATTTTATTAGTTGTAGTGGGAGCAAATTCAACAAAGTAGCTATCATTATTATTCTCATCAAGTGTAGGGGGCATAGTATAATCACAACAAAATTTACTCTCCATAGTAGGTGGCACCAAAAGACCACTATCATTATAATCATCATAAATAGGAGGCAAAGTATCATCAAAGAAAATTTTCTCCTCAATGCTTGGGGGACTAAAAATATCATGCTCATCAAAGCCAGCTTCCCCAAGCTTAGAATTTTCCATATCATTAGCAACAATGGTGTTCAAAGCGTTCATACTAATATCATTGCTACTAGCATGCAAATAAGATTCCATGGGTTTTTTAATTTTCGCATTAAACCATTCATGTCTTGACTCAGGAAATAGTACAAAGAGCTCACGAGATGTTTTCCATTATGCCTAACTAGTGTAAACAAGAAACAAAAAGTTGCAATTGCAGGATCTAAAGGAAATAGCTTCGAGCACAAACACAATGGCGCCAGAAAAGTACTTTACCTGAAACCGAAGTATGAGTGCCTTTTACCTTTCCTCCCCGGCAACGGCGCCAGAAAAGTGCTTGATGTCTACGTTCCCCCTCCTTTCCTGTAGACAGTGTTGGGCCTCCAAGAGCAGAGGTTTGTAGAACAGCAGCAAGTTTTCCCTTAAGTGGATCACCCAAGGTTTATCGAACTCGGGGAGGAAGAGGTCAAAGATATCCCTCTCATGCAACCCCGCAACCACAAAGCAAGAAGTCTCTTGTGTCCCCAACACACCAAATAGGTGCACTAGTTCGGCGAAGAGATAGTGAAATACAGGTGGTATGAATATATATGAGCAGTAGCAACGGTGCCGAGAAAATAGCTTGTCTGGCGTGTAGTTGATGGTGGTAGTGTTGCAAGCGAGTAGTAACACGAGTAAAACAGTAAACAAGCGGTAGTAACGCAGCAGTATTTAGGAACAAGGCCTAGGGATTACACTTTCACTAGTGGACACTCTCAACATTGATCACATAACAGAATAGATAAATGCATACTCTACACTTTTGTTGGATGATGAACACATTGCGTAGGATTACACGAACCCTCAATGCCGGAGTTAACAAGCTCCACAATAATGCTCATGTTTAAGTAACCTTATAGTGTAAGATAGATCACATCAATACCATCATAATGATAATTAACTCCACAATCTACAAGAGATCATGATCATAGCCTACGACAAGAACCACACGGTGCACACACTAGTCACCTTTACACACGTGCAGGAGGAATAGAACTACTTTAATAACATCACTAGAGTAGCACATAGATGAATTGTGATACAAAACTCATATGAATCTCAATCATGTAAAGCAGCTCATGAGATCATTGTATTGAAGTACATGGAGAGAGATTAACCACATAGCTACCGGTACAGCCCCGAGCCTCGATGGAGAACTACTCCCTCCTCATGGGAGCAGCGAGTGGTGATGAAGATGGCGGTGGAGATGGCAGCGGTGTCGATGGAGGAGCCTTCCGGGGCACTTCCCCGCTCCGGCGGCGTGCCGGAGCGAGATTCCTGTCCCCCGGATCTTGGCGTCGCGATGGCGGCGGCTGCGGAAGGTTTACGTGGTTTTCGTCGAACGCCTCGGGGTTTCGATCCAGGGGCTTTATATAGGCGAAGAGGCGGCGCGAGGAGGGCTGACAGGGGGCCAAACTATAGGGCGGCGCGGCCCCCCTCGGCCGCGCCGGCCTGTAGTTTGGTGGGCCTGTGGCCCCCTCCGACCTCTCCGGTGTGTTCTGGATGCTTCGGGGATTCTAAGATCTTTGGCGTTGATTTCGTCCGATTCCGAGAATATTTCGTTACTAGGATTTCGAAACCAAAAACAGCGAGAAAACGAGAACCGGCACTTCGGCATCTTGTTAATAGGTTAGTTCCAGAAAATGCACGAATATGACATAAAGTGTGCATAAAACATGTAGATAACATCAATAATGTGGCATGGAACATAAGAAATTATCGATACGTCGGAGACGTATCACGCCCCCACACCTAAGATAGGTGTGAGGGCGGCTAGATATGCAAGGGTTGCACTACGATAGCATATAATACGAAGAACAATGCTAACCCTAACATATCTAAGATAACTACGTTGCTCGCCATCAAAAAGGCTTCAGTATGAGCAACGCATGAACAACATAAAGCTTGTGCTGCCTAGATCGCAAGATGCGATCTAGGCGAGCATGATGCTTACCGGTAGAAACCCTCGAGACGAAGGAGTTGGCGATGCGCCGAGATTGATTTGTTGGTTGAACGTTGGTTGTTGTTTATTCCATAAACCCTAGATACATATTTATAGTCCAGGGGACTTTCTAACGTGGGAATAATCCCCACCGTGCACGAGACAAACTCTACCTAAACGACACGTATCCTACTATGTTACAGATACACGGGCCAACTAGCCCAAACTTTGCATGTAAGGCCGATTCACGTTATTCTTCTATGTATATTCTTCAAATCCATCTTGATCGTGGCCCACCTCTGACTCGGTCAAATTCTGGTGATAACATATGCCCCCTGGTTTTGGAATTGGTAATTCCAAAATCACTATGCCTTTTCTTCGTCGGGTCATGTCGTGGCAGAACCGCCGCAGTATCCTTCATCATGATGCCTTGCCTTCTCAACTTCTCCGCGTGACCTGGCAGTTTTTTTTTCTTTTAGGCACCACTTCCTCGAAAACTGCTGTGGCATTGAATTTCCACTATATCCCCTTTTATTTAACCGCTCCGAACAGTTTACTCCTGCATCCCCTTCGCATTAGCACTCCAAAAAGCCCTCCTGCGCCACCATGTCTTCTTCCTCCTCTGCTCCATCGGATCTTTCCAGCCAGTCCTCCTCTTCCCGCGAGCCGACGCCGGAGCCGAACCAGGAGGAGGTCCACGCGGCGAACACCCGCCGCGCCATCGAAGCCGGGGAGGAGTCCAGCCATGACTTCTCCGTCTGGTCTGAGGACGATAAGTCCTTGACCGATGGGGAAAGCGACCTCCGCTTCCTCGCCGACGGGGAAACGGAGGAGGAGAGCGATGACGATCGCTTCTCCTGCGACTTCACCTCTTCTGAGAAGGAGGAGGAGCAGGAAGAGGAGGAGGAGGAGGAGGACGACCCCTCCTCCGACGAGCCGCCGGCCAAACGGTTCTGCCCCTGGCCGGGGAATCTTAGTGACTTCGACAGCGATGACGACGACGCTGTCGAGGAGGACGAGGACAATGAGGGCCCGGTCGGCGGCCATTGGAGCAGCGATGACGAGCCCGCCGGGAGTAGCGCCGACAGTGGCGACGACGGCGACGACGAGGGCAGCGACGGCCCATAGATAGGACCTTTAGTATAGGACCAGTAGTAGTAGATGGGGCAATGTACCCCCTAGTACTTCCTTTTGAGAGCAATCAGCTCTTTATGTAAGAAATCTCGTTTATCAATGAAGAACTTCTCCCAATTTGATTTTGCCGATTTCCTTTGAGCTTAATTTAGCCGATTTCCTCTCATACTGATCCTGCCAATTTGTCCCCTTAGCCAATGCGTAATGAGCCGATAACCATGCATCGGTCCTTTAAAATTCACCCTTCAATTCTTCAACTGATGATTTTTTGAGATCTGGTAGACAATGTAGAGTCTTCAGGAAAGCCTTTGAATTCTTCCAACCAAATCTAATGGTCTTCTTCAAACACTCATCATTTTGTGAAGAAGGTTGCGACGAAAGATCAGCCGATGGTCCCCCAATTGGCTCCTGAACAGAGCATCCACCAGGCCTGCTGCCCCCCGAGCCTTACTCGAGGCGAGAATGTCAGAGAGGATGCACCAAAGCCGATCACCCTTCTTCCTTCGAAAGCCGATATACCTCTTCTGTCAATACTGCAGAACTAGCACCAAGGGCTGAAAGTCCTCGACAAGAAGGTTCAGGAACCCGAATCGGCTCAAGGCAGCAGAGGGCCCCACAGCTGAACTGGACTTGGTGGAGATCCGGTAAATCTTGTATAATTGCACTAGAGTCGATGGCTTGCGCATCGGCTTCGTTTCTTAGTTCTAAAGTCGATGCCCTTGCATCGGCTGTAAAAAAAAATTTTACTGGCCGATTTTTCCTATCAGCCCCAATATTTTACCGCACAAATGTTCTCCTCTGCATGTTCACATGTTCATCTGGTTTAGGTGCCCCCCGAGCCGAATCTGCCAGGTGACTGCAGATATCGGCTTTGTGGTTAGCCAAGGCACTGCACTTGCACGTCGGCTCTGCTAGGATCCGTGTTGACTTTCATCCGCCGACGTGACCGCTGCCCAATAGATCGATGTTGAACACAAACAGAACATGTGGTGAAGATAATTTTGGCCGATTGCTGGAATCGGCCTCCATATTGATTGAAACGCTCAATGAAGGTCTTGTAATGTTCCTCCATAACTCTTTGGAGCCGATCCCAAGGATCGGCCTCGCCATGTTGGCTCATTGTTCTGCTCTTGCTACATGGTCAGGCCAGTGGATAAAACCAGCTTAACCCTTCCCTTCGTCACGTCGATGCGCTCGCAGTCGTCTAAATTGATACCTGATAGTGGCTCTTGGCCTGCTGCTTCCCAAGCGTTCATGCCGGCCGTTGAAATTTCGGGCTGAGTCATCGGCCTGGACGACCTCTACCTCATCTCCATCCCACTGTATTATGCATTGGTGCATCGTGGAGGGAATGCAGCAATTGGCGTGGATCCAATCTCTTCCTAGCAGAACAGCATAAGTGCTCTTGCTATCGACGATGAAGAACGTCGTAGGGATAGTTTTCCTTCCTACGGTCAGATCCACGTTCAGAACACCTTGTGCGTCAGATGCTTGGCCGTTGAAATCGCTCAATGTCACGTTGGTCTTGATCAGATCCGAGCTAGAGCGTCCCAACCTCCGTAGCATAGAGTATGGCATAATGTTGACTGCCGCTCCGGTGTCCACCAGCATCTTATTGACAGGCCTCCCATCGATATAACCTCGCAAGTACAAGGCCTTCAGATGTCTGTAGCTTCTTTCTCGTGGCTTCTCAAAGATAACCGGCCGTGGGCCGCGATCAAGTTGTGCCACGGGTGCCTCGTCTAATCCTGGAGCACTGAACTCCGAAGGAAGGATGAACACCATGTTTGTGCCAGCCGATGTTTCATCATCGGCTTTCCTTTGCTTGGGGCGCCACTCCATTCTCCGTGGACGACCCTCTTCATCCAGGGTCCGCTGAACTTTCGCAGCCAGATCAGGTCGTGCCTTCCTTAGCGTATGCAAGTATAACCTTTCGGCTTCCTCCAGGCCGCGCAATCGCTGAACCCTGCGCTTTTGGGAACGGCTGAGTCCATCAGGGCACCACCTTGGCCGGTGGTACCTGTCTTCTTCTTCTTGTCCCTCGTCTTCCGAATCCTCGAGATCTTTCATCTGAGGGAACTCAACGCGTTTGCTTGGCGGTGGGAGAGGTCCTAGACGTTTGAACACGGACACGTTGGCTGCCTCCTTCTTCTTCTGGTTGCATTCTGGGCAATTGCCGATTGTGGGCAATCGGCTCATTCCTGAATCCCAGCAGTGTCTGAAGAAGGGGCAGTTCCAGTGCCTATCGTTGTCGTCCTACTCCCTTGATTTTTCTTTGCCACGGCGCTCGTGCTCCTCCTCATCGCGATCATGCCGACGATGTCTTCTGGCTTCCCTAGCCAGACGATCTCTTCCGTCCTCATCACTGGATCGTCGGCGTTGGTCATACTGACTCACATACTTGTTGAGGAGGTGATCGAGAGAGGGTCGCTGATATCTTATGTTCTTCACTTCTCCCTCTGTGACGTAGCGCTTGCCGTCATGATGGAGCCGATCGCGTGGAGCGGCCTCCTCTGTGTCCTTGCTACGAGAGCAGCTGCCCTCGTCTCCATCCTTGCCAGTGTGGTGTCCAAGTCCTACCATGTTGATGCTGAACGAGGATCCTGGCTGGCAACCTTCAGGGTAAGTGCATTCCACCATGTTAACGGCGGGAAGGGTTGGGTGTCGACCTTCATGGCGTACTTGGTTGAATATCGGACGTCCTTGTTCTATCGCCATTTGGATCTGCCGACGCCACACCCTGCGGTCGTTGGTGGCATGGGAGAGCGAGTTATGCCATTTGCGGTATGGCTTTCCGTTCAGCTCCCGTACCGTGGGGAATTTGAGACCTTCGGGTATCTTCAATCGCTTCTCCTTGAGCAGGAGGTCGAAGATTTGCTCGGTTTTGGTCACATCAAAATCAAAACCCACAGGCGGACCTGGTGGCTTAACCCATTTGCGGGACACGGGGTTGCCCCCGAGTCCATTCCGCCATTGCTACCTCTTGATCTCCCGCAGAAACTTCGTCTTCCTCTGCCTCGACCGGGACTACGCGCACGCTTGAATTTGTCCTGGTACAAGTCCGGGTGGCGCTGTTCATATGCCGACGGTTTCCGAACCATGTGCGCCGGTGAGGGGTAGTCTCGCTTGGGAGGCCATGTCCTTGAGCGGTGCTGCAAGGCCCGCTACTGCCAACTCGACCGCTTCCTTTTCAGTCACACGAACCGAATAACATCGGTTCCTAAGATTCCTGAAGCGCTGGATGTATTCTGTCACAGTTTCTCCACGCTTCTGACGTATTTGCGCTAGATCGGCAAGGCCAGACTCGGAAGCCTCTGAGAGTACTGCGTATGGAACTGTTCTTCCAACTTCTTCCAAGTCCGGATCGAGTCTGGTGGCAACGAGGTATACCACCCGAAAGCCGATCCCGTGAGGGACTGTGAGAAGAGCCTCACGCGTAGTGGATCCGACACTGAGGCCGTTCCTAGCTGTGCCAAATATCGGCTCACATGCTCGATGGAGCTGGAACCATCTGATCCACTGAATTTGGAGAAATCAGGGAGCCGATATTTAGGTGGTAGCGGGATCAACTCGTACTCGTCGAGGTACGGCTTGGAATAGCCGATTGCCCTCCTTTTCGGCACCATGCCGAACTGGTCTCTCGGTATGGTACTGATCTGATCTGCTGTGCTGGGCTGCGGGAGTTGAACTACGAAGATTCGCCGGGGTGGCGTGCTCAGCCAGCCATGCTTGCTTTTCCAGCTACGAGCCAAGCTGCGGGAGCTGAGCTCTGGAGGTTCGTCGGGGTGGCATATTTAGTTAGCCACGTCCGCTTCTCAAGATACGTTGCCGACGTTCCTCTGCTTTCCCGAAGTCCCTGATGTCGCGGCCTGGTTTGTGAGCGCCCGATTACGCGATCCGGCACGTATGTGCACATGTACCCGTGAGGGATCTCCTTAGGCGCCTCATGCAAGAGCGGCGGTCACTAGGGTCGCCACCGATCTTGTAGACGATGAATGCCGGTGGATTCGGCACTACGGTGCTGCCAACGCAAATGGCGGCGGTGGACGGGGCTGGGTGGCAACTCTCCTTGATGCGTCCCGAGAGCTGGTCCCGACGGCGAGTGCGGGTGCCTCATGATCTCTGGATCACCCGAAGAGCGACACGCTCCAACGTGTTTACCGAGGTTCTCGAGTGGCGGTGTAGCGAGTGAGCCACCAAGTAGTTGATCTCCTGCCGCGGGGACCTGGTGCGTTCTTCGACGAGGCAGAGAGGTCTATCCCATCGAGTGCACCATCAGGCGTGAACCCCTTCCACCGATGCCATGTGAACGGGTTACGTGGAAAGAGCCGATGAGGTCGGCTTCGAGGATTGCTTTGACCTCGTCATACTTCTTCTTGAGCTCGTCGGTCAGATCCTCGTACGTGACTGGAGTGCCGTCCGCCATCTCAGAGGTAGATGGCGATGTGGTTGATGACGAAGCTTGTCCCACCGGGCGTGCCAGAATGTGTTGCGGTCAAAACCCACCGGCGGGCAGCGACGGGCAACACAGTAGAGCCGGGAACAACTTAGGGCTGCGGCTGGCCCTGGTCCCTCCGAGCGACGGCCCGCAAAGCCTCTGGTACACACGTCCGATGCTGATGCAAGGGCGTGCCACCTGACCTATACCTGGTCAGGAAGGTGATGGAGATGCCTCGCTTTTTTTTTTTGAAGTATGGAGATGCCTCGCTTAGTTTCCTGCATGGCATACACATAAACATTAAATACGAGCCTCGATCGGCTCTCAGGTTATCCTGTGAATCGGCTCAAGGAGCCGATCCACCCATGATTCGTACGAGGTGCACGAATATATGGTAGTCCTGCTTGATCAAGATAAAGCTAATGCGATCTACGACGATTTAGGGTTTTCACCGCATAATCGGATCATCCTACTCACGATTGGGCCTCGCGGCCACGCACGGTGATCGTAAGCCGATCCTAGACAAGGCCTAAAAACCAACACGAGGTTGATCCCCGGAACATCCTGTCTAGGACTAGCAAACGACACCCTACGTGCCGCTGGATCCTCCAACCCTTTGTAAGGCCTAACTATTGCAGATATTAAACTAATCCTTGAAGAACAAGGAGCAACCGTAACGGATCGGATCTACTAAATAATGATCAAGCGGGGTGCCACCCCCACACCTAAGATAGGTGTGAGGGCGGCTATATATGCAAGGGTTGCACTACGATAGCATATAATACGAAGAACAATGCTAACCCTAACATATCTAAGATAACTACGTTGCTCGCCATCAAAAAGGCTTCAGTACGAGCAACGCATGAACAACATAAAGCTTGTGCTGCCTAGATCGCAAGATGCGATCTAGGCAGCATGATGCTTACCGGTAGAAACCCTCGAGACGAAGGAGTTGGCGATGCGCCGAGATTGATTTGTTGGTTGAACGTTGGTTGTTGTTTATTCCATAAACCCTAGATACATATTTATAGTCCAGGGGACTTTCTAACGTGGGAATAATCCCCACCGTGCACGAGACAAACTCTACCTAAACGGCACGTATCCTACTATGTTACAGATACACGGGCCAACTAGCCCAAATTTTGCATGTAAGGCCGATTCATGTTATTCTTCTATGTATATTCTTCAAATCCATCTTGATCGCGGCCCACCTCAGCTGACTCGGTCAAATTCTGGTGATAACAACATGACAGTTTGGTGTTCAGGTCAACCGATGCTATTTTGATATTGTTTCTATATCTTGTGAATGTTTGATGTACTGCTCAACTGCTCATTATTTCAATAGTTCAGATTGAAAAAACGTACCCTATAAAACTTGCACAAGATAGCTATTTCATGCAGCTAGAACATGTATAGCATTTGGGGCCAGGCTATGGTCATGCAATCTGTATGCTATTCTAGGATATTTTCAAGGTTCTCTCTTTTATCAACATGTTAATATTTTTTGTTAAGCAACTGTTATTGAATTTGTACTGAACCATATCCTTATGCTATGAGTGTTTTTTCTATCAGAATTGAAAGTACATATCTCTTATAGTTTTTGACTTGAAGAGGACCCAGGTTTAGTCATATTTAGTTGTGAATGTTTGGATCATAATATAAGTTGAATATTCTATTACTATAAATTAAGCAGAACACCGATATTTATTATTGTAAAATGTGATTTAGAGATCAAGGTGGTGAATTCTTGTAGGTTAAAGTAAGATATTATCGTACAGTTGATGGAACTTGCACAACTGACACCGATCTGATAGGATTGACTACTCGATCGATTGTCTTGCGGAGAGAGCTCATCGCCTTGATGCGTGGCCCATAGAGAATACCTTTGTGGACAGGTAGGCGATGTTAATTTCCTCTCTTTATCTTGCTCACACATTTTGGATATATCATTGTCTCACAAGATATATGTTTCCACTCATGGCTAAGTCCAGACCCCAGCCAACCAAAAATGACAGCATACAGAAGGGCTAAATAGCTCACCGCAGAACCTAAGCGCTATTAGCGGAGGACGGCGCGGTAGAGCGCGCTGGGTCCATCTAGTTCACCAACTAAAGGCCATCTCCACCCGCCGGATCTAAATGGTCTGTTTTGATTCGGTTGGATCGCTTCGTGGACAGAATTTTAACGTCAATCCAGCCGGTCTGAATAGTGCATCGAGCGGCTGATCCATTCGATTTGTTATGCAGGCAAATCCATTGCATAGCAAATTCTAAAATTGCATATTAAGAAACAAATTTGGTTGGAGCAAATTGATAGAACTATGGACATAGTAGAAGACTACATCATTTTCATCTTGGCGTCTCCTAGTCATCCTCGCCGGAGTGGTAGTGGCGGCGACACATGGTCTCGTCGAAGGATGTTTGGAGGCGGTGTAGGGGCACGCCGGCGAGGCGTCTAGTTATGTATACACGGTTTTTAGGTTGTCTACGCATCTTAGTTTCTTGTGTCTTCTAGAACGGCGAGATTGTGCCAACTTTGGCTTTATCATGGTGTTAGTGAGGTCAGTTTTCCAAGATTTTCTAGTCGGATCTAGGGTGGTTATCCAACCATTTTCATCACTTTCTTCACTAGCTAGGGTGGTGATATGTTTCTCAGATCAACATCGTTGGCTTCTTCTGTCTGCAATCGGTAAGAGCATCTCCACCGGTGCCCCCCCCCAAATAGGCGTCGGTACTGCATCTTCTATTTGAGGGTGCCGTTCCCACACCGGCAGCCCTGATAGGATTTTTTAGACAAACTAAACATTTTCTTGTAGTTTCATTTTCATATCATTCGGGATCAAGGAATGAATAGTGTTTTAGCAGGGCGAATCCGAGTAAATCATTATTCACTCCACGACCCCGGATGACATGTGAAACCTACTAGCCACCCGACTCTATGGAGGTGGACGATCGCTCGCTGCTGCGCCGACTGCTCTCTCCGCTACTCCTCAGTCGTTGATCCCCCGATGTTCTCTTCGCCACGAACTTCAAGTAGGCCGCCCTATCCATGGCCGTCGTCTCCTGACGCAACTGCTGCTCCAGCTCCTCCCGCCGCCAATGGTGCTCTACCTCCTGCCTCCGTTGCCACAGCTACATCTCCGCCAAGCGCCGCCGCTCATAGACTTCATCCTGACGCTGTTGCTCCTCCCGCACATCCCGCCGCAGCGCAAGCTCATCCCACCCTTGTTGTCGGTGCACCGCCTCCCGGTGCCGCCGCTTCGCGTCCTGCAGCTACCACTCGTCCATGGCAAATGCATCTACGGTGACCGCCAGTGCCGTCTCCTCCCACGCCTCGTACTCTGGGAGTTGCGGGTCCTCCTCCACGACTTGTACGACCGCCTCTAGCGCCGCCTCCTCCCACGCATCGTACATTGTAGGTTTAGAATTTTGCACTACTGAAATGAGAGGCGGGGAATGAGGGTTTAATATAGACCGGCGGTGAGGCGGAAAACCTCCCGCGCGGCGTGATACGTCCAATTTGCATCACTATTTTATATCATAATTTACTGTTATTCATTGATATATTTCATATTTAGAGGTAATACCTATGTCATTTCATCTATTTTTGCATGTTTGTTTATTATTGGAGAATTAACCACCGGAGCCAGGAATCTGCTGGAAAATGGACTGTCAAGGCACCATATTTCTGAAGACCAACAATTCCTAACAAAGATATAGAAAATCATATTTTTCTGGATGACGAAGGAAGCCAGAACGGGAGGCCGAGATGGGCCAGGGGCTCCAAACCACCCCTAGCCGCGGGCCCACCTTAGGTCGTGCCTAGGCATGGTGTGGCCGCCCTTGCCCACCTCTGACGACGCCCCCTCGCGTATATCAACCCCTCGGGAAACCTAAGATCGGGGGTACGATGAGAGTAATATTCCACCGCCGCTACGGGGTGGAGAACCTGAGAGGGAGAAAAGCTCTTCGGCAGGCTGAAATCTGCCGGGGAAATTCCTTCTCGGAGAGAGAACATCGTCACCATCGTCACCACCATCGAGCTGGACTTCATCGGGATCATCATCACCATCATCTCCACCATCATCACCGCCGTCTCCACGCCGTCCCGCTGTAACATCTTGGGTTCAATACTTGTCTAGATCATAGGGGAAACTTTCCCGGTGTTGATTACTCCTTGTAGTTGATGCTATTGAGTGAAACCATTGAATTAAGGTTTATGTCCAGATTGTTATTTATCATTATATCACTTCTGATTATGATCCATATGATGTCTCGTGAATAGTTCGTTAGTCCTTGAGGACATGGGAGAAGTCATGTTGTTAGTAGTGGAACTATGCTGAGCAATATGCAATGATTTGATATTTAAGTTGTGGTGCTATTCTTCTAGTGGTGTCATGTGAACGTCGACTATATGATACTTCACCTTTATGGGCCTAGGGGAAAGCATTGTGTATTTGGCTACTAATTGTGGGGTTGCAGGAGGACAGAAACCCAAACCCCCGTTAGGAAACCGGTGCACATGGGGGTGTAGGATCTCAAAGTTTAAGGCTGTGGCTAGATTTATCTTAATTACTTTCTTGTAGTTGCGGATGCTTGCAAGAGGTATAATCCCAAGTATGCATTAGTTCAAGTATGGGGTAGTGCATTAGCATAGTTTCACCCAAACAACACTTACCAAACCACTCGATATTATTCAACTATGTAAAGCAAAAGCACTTGACGTGATTCCCGTGTGTCCTCCGGAAAGTTTGGTCATCATAAGTAAAACAAACGGCTTGTCATTTGCTCTAAAAAAGATTGGACCACTCGCTGCAATTATTATTACTGCATTTTATTTACTCGTACTTTATTTATCTGCAATACCAAATACCCCTGCAAACTTGTTTGCTAGTGTTTACAGTGAATCCTCAACCAAAACTGCTCGTCAACACCTTTTGCTATTCGTTGGATTCGACACTCTTATTTATCGAAAGTAATACGATACACCCCCTATACTTGTGGGTCATCAAGACTACTTTCTGGCGCCGTTGCCGGGGAGTGAAGCGCTATTGAAGAGTGGAATTGGTAAAGGTAACTTTTACTGTAAGTGTATTTTTGTTTCTATCTGCTACTGCTTATTTTATTATGGAGGCGTCTCCATTTGATTCCCTATTTGGGATTACTACTACCATTGTTACAGTAGTAGATGAACCACCGCAAACTCAATTGGATCCTTTTAAAATACCTATGAAAATTGTTGAACGTGTTATGAATAACTGCTATTATGAAAATGGGACTGTCCATCCGGGTGATCATTTACTCTTTATACATGAATTATGCGAGTTGTTCAAGTGTGCATGTATCTCTATGTATCAAGTTAAGAGTAAATTATTCTCTTTATCACTTAAGGAAAGAGCTGCGGAATGGTTAAGATGCTGAAGAATGGACGATCTATTGGATGGGAGGAAATTTTACCGCTTTTTTATTCTAAATTCTATCCTCCAAGTGAGATTCATAAAGATCGGAATCAGATATATAATTTCTGGCCTGAAGATGGAGAGAGTATTGCCCAAACGTGGGGGAGATTGAAGTCACTAATGCTCAAATGTCTCATTCATGAGCCCCCCAGTAATATTGTTATTAATAACTTCTATGCAAAGCTTTCTCTTCATGATAAAGATTTATTGAATGCTTCTTATTCTGGATCATTTACACGTATGAAGGAAGAAGATAAATGGATCTTCTTGACCGCATTTAGGAAAATTCTGAAGGATGGGAGAATGATAAAGGAAAAAAGTCAGGTATTAATTACGATTATGAATGCATTGAATCTTTTATGCAGAATGGTGACTTTCGTAATACTAGTGTTGTTTATGGTCTTGATTCTCAAGTTCTTGCAAATTGTTTCAAGACTTTTGCCTCTTATCTTGATTTTCCCAATACCTGCTAGAAATGTTGAGGTTTGTACTGTTGATCGTGTTTTTCCTGAACCTTATGTTGAAAAAGTACCCTTCCCTGCCAAGGTAAAGGAACATTCTATTGTAACTATTGTGGTTAATAAAAGTAAAAAAGAAAGCTGTAGAACCTGATGAAGAAATAACTATTGAACCTGTGGTAGCAATAGTAAAGGACTTGGTTACTGAAAATGTAGAAGATGGACATATTATATTTTGTGAAGATGCCTCTAATATTATTTCACATCCTAGTAAATCCAAGAAAACTAGTGTTCTTGTGCTTTCTGTTAGAATAGGTGATCATTGCCATTATGGTTTATGTGATATTGGTGCAAGTTCTAGTGTTGTTCCTTATGAGCTTTACGGGGAAATTATGCAGGAAATTGGTTCTTGTGAACTTGAAGAAATTGATGTGGTTATTCATCTTGCTAATAGATATACCATCTCTCCAATTGGTATTGTAAGAGATGTGGAAGTTTTATGTGGTAAGATTAAATATCATGCTGATTTTCTAGTACTTGGTTCTGCTGCTAGTAAGACTTGTCCTATAATTTTTGGTAGGCCTTTCTTGAATACTTGTGCCGCTGTTATAGATTGCAAGAAGGAGAAAATTCTTACTAAATTTGATGGAGAGTCTTGTGAAATTAATTTTTCTAGGTTTGCTAAAGCTCCTTATAAAACTGAATTGCCTAGTGAGGATTTTATAGTTGAACAAATTGCTTCTATCGTTGTTGCTCCTAACAATGCTTTGCAGCAATATATGGAGGATCATGAAAGTGAGGTCTTTATGGAGGAAAGAAAGGAAATTGACGAGATTTTTCTTCATCAACCAGAGATGCTCAAGCACGATTTACCTATGGAAGAATTGGGTACCACACTACCACCCAAGGAGGATCCTGTTTTTGATCTAAAACCTTTACCTGATGATCTTAAAGATGCTTATATTGATTATAAGAAAATATATCGTGTTATTATTAGTTCTAAACTTTCAGAACAGGAAGAGGAAAGATTATTGGGAGTATTGAAGATGCACCGAGGAGCTATGGGATATACTCTTGATGATTTGAAGGGGATTTCTCCTACTATATGTCGGCATGCTATTAATATGGATCCGGATGCAAAGCCAGTTTTTGAACATCAACATCGTTTAATTCCTAAGATGAAGGATGTGGTAAGAAATGAGGTATTGTAACTTCTTGATGTTGGTATTATTTATCCTATTGCTGATAGTAGATGGGTTAGTCTTGTGCATTGTGTCCCTAAGAAAGGAGGAATTACTGTTGTGCCTAATAAGAGTAATGAACTTATTCCTCAAAGAGTAGTAGTTGGGTATAGGATGTGCATTTATTTTAGAAAAGTTAATAAAGTTACTAAGAAAGATCATTATCCTTTACCTTTTATTGATCAAATGTTAGAAAGGTTATCTAAGAAAACACATTTTTGTTTCCTTGATGGTTATTTTGGGTTCTCTCAAATTGCTATTAAAAAGCAAGATCAAGAGAAAATCACTTTTACTTGTCCTTATGGAACTTATGCTTATAGACGTATGCCTTTTGGTTTGTGTAATGCTCCTGCTACATTTTAAAGATGCATGTTTGCTATCTTTCAGAGTTTTTGTGAAGAAATTGTGGAGGCATTCATGGATGATTTCTTCATCTATGGGACTTAATTTGATAATTGTTTGCACAATCTTGATAAAGTTTTGCAGATATATGAAGAAACTAATCTTATTCTTAATTGGGAGAAATACCACTTTATGGTAAATGAAGGAATTGTTCTTGAACATAAAATTTCTGAAAGAGGTATTGAAGTTGATAGAGCCAAAGTGGAAGTAATTGAGAAAATGCCCTATCCTAGGGATGTTAAAGGTATTCGTAGTATTCTTGGTCATGCTGGTTTCTATAGGAGATTTATTAAATATTTCTCTAAAATTTCAAAGACTCTTATAATCTTCTCCAAAAGGATGTACCTTTTTCTTTTGATGATGATTGTAAGGAAGTTTTTGAAACTCTAAAGATATCTTTAACTACTGCTCCTATTGTTTAACCACCTGATTGGAATTTACCCTTTGAAATTATGTGCGATGCTAGTGATTTTGCGGTAGGTGCTGTTCTTGGACAGCGAGTAGATAAGAGATTGAATGTTATTCATTATGCTAGTAAGACTCTTGATGTTGCTCAAAATAATTATGCTACTACTTAAAAAGAATATCTAGTTGTAGTCTTTGCTTGTGATAAGTTTAGACCTTATATTGTTGATTCAAAAGTTACTAATCATATTGATCATGCTGCTATTAGATACCTTATGGAGAATAAAGATGCTAATCCTAGACTTGTTAGATGGGTGTTGCTTTTAAAAGAGTTTGATTTGCATATTGTAGATAGGAAGGGCGTTGAAAATCCTGTTGATGATAATTTGTCTAGATTAGAAAACATATCTTATGATCCTATTCCTGTTAATGATAGTTTTCCAAATGAACAATTGGCTCCAATAAAGGTAACCTCGCGTGAGAGTCCTTGGTATGCTAGTTATGCTAACTTTATTGTTTCCAAGTATTTGCCTCCAACATTTACATCTCAGCAGAGAAGGAAATTCTTTTATTATTTGAGGCATTATTTTTGGGATGACCCACACTTATATAAAGAAGGAGTGGATGGTATTATGCGAAGATGTGTTTCGGAATATGAACAACAGGAGATATTGAGAAAATGGCATGGTAGTGCTTATGGAGGACATCATGCTGGAGATAGAACTGCACAAAAGGTTCTACAATCAGGTTTTTATTGTCCTACTCTTTTTAAAGATGCAATAAAGTTTATTTTATATTGTGATGAGTTCCAAAGAGTTGGTAATATTTCTAGACGCAATGAAATTCATATGAATTAGTATCTTGTTACTGAACCATTTGAATGTTGGGGATTTGACTTTATGGGTCCTTTTCCTCCTTCAGAAGGTTATACTCATATACTTGTTGCTGTTGATTATGTTATTAAATGGGTAGAAGCTATACCAACAAAGAGTGTTGATGGTGAGACCTCATTAAAAATTCTTAAAGATGTTATTTTCCCTAGATTTGGTGTGCCTAGATATCTTATGACTGATGGAGGTTCTCATTTTATTCATGGTGGTTTTAGAAAGACACTTGCTAGATATGATGTTAATCATAGAATTGCTTCAGCCTATCATCCTCAAACAAGCGGGCAAGTAGAATTATCAAATCGAGAGATTAAATCTATCTTTCAAAAGACTGTCAATAAATCTAGGAAGAATTGGGCTAGTAAGTTAAATGATGCTTTATGGGCTTATCGAACTGCTTATAAAAATCCTATGGGTATGTCTCCTTACAAAATGGTTTACGGAAAGGCTTGTCACTTGCCTTTAGAATTAGAACACAAAGCTTACTCGGCAGTGAAAGAACTTAATAGAGACTTCAAACTAGCCGGTAAGAAAAGGTTGCTTGACTTGAGTTCTTTAGATGAATGGAGGAGTGAAGCTTATGAAAATGCTAAACTCTTTAAAGAGAAGGTTAAAAAGTGGCATGATAAGATAATTCTTAAAAGAGAGTTCCATGTAGGTGATAAAGTTTTATTGTATAAGTCTCGTCTTAGATTTTTTGCAGGAAAATTACTCTCAAAATGAGAAGGACCTTTTATTATCGAAGAGGTGTATCGTTCTGGTGCCATAAAATTGCTTCCTTAAAGGATATTACTACACAAGTGGTGAATGGGCAAAGACTCAAACATTATATTTCTGGAGATTCTTATAATGATGATGTTGATCTTATTCAAGTGGTGACCCCGGAAGAATTCATTAAGGAGCAATTCCAGGAATCTGCAGAGTCCATTTTTGAATAGGTAACAGTTCTAGTAAGAAAAAGTTCGTGTTAGGCTTTTCAGGTTATGTTTTTGCTGTTTTTGCTAAATATGAAAAATTACGAGATGGAAACGGTTACAAGAAGGTGCCTAGGGGCACCAAACCACCCCTAGGCGCGGGCCAGCTCCAGGCCGCGCATAGGCATGGTCTGGGTGCCCTGGAGCGCCTCTCCGACCTAGTTTTGCCTTGTTCCCTTCCTTTAGTTACGAAATTTTTGTTATATAATCCCCCAGATCCTTCGAGATCCGTATATCGTGTTCTCGTCGTGTTTTCGTTTCGAGCTGTTTCTGCCAGGATCTGTTCTCAGTTTTAGAGGCACCATGGTCTCCACCAACAACAACAAGGGCAAGGAGCTGCCGGAAGATGATCCCCAATTCTTCATCGGTATTGGCATCCCCTTGGCTTGTTCCAAGCTTGGGGGAGTGCTGCGGTATCACACTATTCCCTTTTACCTATTTACTTTTCAGTAGAGTCATATCATGAGTAGCGAAGTTATCATATATGATAGTTTGCAGTGTGGAAGTATCTCTCCTTTAGTTGATTATTGATGTATCCCTTGGTGTGAGTTGCTGTTAGGGAATATTAATGAGAAGGTTTTATCATTTACTTTCTACACATCTTATTTTAGTTTGTAATTTCTGTCTTGTGATTAATCTTGTTGGTTAGTATTGGTATCACTTTGGGAGCATAAAGTAATTCTAGTTGGTCTTGGCAAACTTAGCATTGGTCAATAGCAACATTACTTTGAGGCTTAAGTAGAAAAGAGATAGATACATGTAGATATATTATTCCATTATCTTTCTTTCTTGTGGCTCATAAGCTTAATATTCTTAAGATTAAATCATTTGTACTCCCAAGGAAGATTGCATGATTTTTCGGTCACATGTATATTTGTTTGTATCGCTCAAATTTTATGCTTGCTACCCAACCTTGCTAGCCAAAGACACGTACTAAGAGGGAATGCTTCTCGTGCATCCAAACCATGAACCAAAAACGCGTGCCATTTGTGTCCACCATACCTACCTATATGTGGTATTTCACCGCCACTCCAAAGTAAATTGCTTGTGTGCTACCTTTAAACTTTCAAACATTACTACCCGTTTTGTGTTTTGTTCTTAGCTCATGGGAAATTAGTCTAAAAAAAACTATTGTGATAAGGACTATGCAACTTATAAGTTGCTTGTTGTGCGATAATCATGTTGTCTGGGGAACGCCATCAACGTGTCTCTTTTTGCTGAATATCATGTTTTACCATGCTATGAATGTCCATCTTGTGTGAAATAATTGGGGTTACCATGCTTAGATCGGAGTATGCATATTTGTTAGAGAAGAGCAAAGGGCCGCCAACCGAATCCATGTTCACATGGTGGAAGTTTCAGCTGGACAATTAAACCCTCAAATCTTAGTCTGATAATATTACAGTTGAATGCTTAAAGCATTAATCTGAGGAGTCCAACCATCTGTTTTCATGTTGTCCTGGTATGGATGTCTAAAGTTGAGATTTTTCAAAATCGAGAAATCAAATGTGATTTATCTCCTTGGACCTTTGTACATGCGGCATGGAGGTACCCCTTTTGCGATACTTGGTTGAAACTATATGCATATGTTGAAGATCTTCGGTAATCATTAAAGTAAGTCAAGGTTGTGGGCGCTAATGGTATATGGGAATGAGGCACGCAACTTATATGATGAGTCATATTAATTATCACTACCGTTGACATAGACATGCATACCTCTCAAAATATATATTTTCAATACTCATATTGCATTTAAAACAAAAAGCACTAGCACATGAGTAATCTTGCTTCCCTCTGCGCAGGGCGTTTCTTTTACTTTTATGTTGAGGCAGTAAATCTATTTCCCTCTACCTCAAGCAAGCATTTGAGTTGTTGTGATCCAACCATTTATATATGTTGATCCATTCAATTCTCTCTTTTATTCTTCCTTGTCTATTACAATACTTTTATCGCAATGAATATGATTCTGAAAGCTATCTATGATTGTAAAGAGATTGTAATGATTGAGCATGTGATTTCTGCAATAAGCTCTAATATAAATACTCTGCTCGAAAGATAAGTACCATTTGTTAATTGTTCTCTCACCAAGAACAAAATTTTGCCATCATCAATTATGATTTCCTCTACGCACCTCTATTTAGTGATTCCTTACTCATTGCAAGTTGAATTATATGAGAAGAAGTTGCTGTCTATAATGACTTGTGTATTGGTAATTATGAGACTTCTTGTCCGTATTTTGTTTATCGACACTTCACTCCGTAAACCCGTGGTCCGGTTTACCAAGTTCAGTTTCGCTTGGGGACAAGCGAGGTCTAAGCTTGGGGGAGTTGATACGTCCAATTTGCATCACTATTTTATATCATAATTTACTGTTATTCATTGATATATTTCATATTTAGAGGTAATACTTATGTCATTTCATCTATTTTTGCATGTTTGATGATTATTGGAGAATTAACCGCCGGAGCCAGGAATCTGCTGGAAAAAGGACCGTCAAGGCACCATATTTCTAAAGACCAACAATTCCTAACAAAGATACAGAAAATCATATTTTTCTGGATGACGGAGTAAGCCAGAAGGGGAGGCCGAGATGGGCCAGGGGCTCCAAACCACCCCTAGGCGCGGGCCCACCTCAGGCCGCGCCTAGGCATGGTGTGGCCGCCCTGGCCAACCTCTGAGGACGCCCCCTCGCGTATATCAACCCCTCGGGAAACCTAAGATCGGGGGTACGACGAGAGAAATATTCCGCCGCCGCTACGGGGCGGAGACAGAGAGGGAGAAAAGCTCTCCGGCAGGCTGAAATCTGCTGGGGAAATTCCTCCCCGGAGAGGGAAGATCGTCGACATCGTCACCACCATCGAGCTGGACTTCATCGGGATCATCATCACCATCATCTCCACCACCAGCACCATCATCACCGCCATCTCCACGCCGTCCCGCTGTAACATCTTGGGTTCAATACTTGTCTAGTCCATAGGGGAAACTTTCCCGATGTTGATTACTCCTTGTAGTTGATGCTATTGAGTGAAACCATTGAATTAAGGTTTATGTCCAGATTGTTATTCATCATTATATCACCTCTGATTATGATCCATATGATGTCTCGTGAGTAGTTTGTTTAGTTCTTGAGGACATGGGAGAAGTCATGTTGTTAGTAGTGGAACTAGGCTGAGTAATATGCAATGATATGATATTTAAGTTGTGGTGCTATTCTTCTAGTGGTGTCATGTGAACGTCGACTACATGATACTTCACCTTTATGGACCTAGGGGAATGCATTGTGTATTTGTCTACTAATTGTGGGGTTGCGGGAGGACAGGAACCCAAACCCCCGTTAGAAAACCGGTGCACAAGAGGGTGTAGGATCTCAAAGTTTAAGGTTGTGGTTAGATTTATCTTAATTACTTTCTTATTATTGCGGATGCTTGCAAGAGGTATAATCACAAGTATGCATTAGTTCAAGTATGGGGTAGTGCATTAGCATAAGTTCACCCACACAACATTTACCAAACCAATGATATTATTCAACTATGTGAAGCAAAAGCAATTGACGTGATTCCCGTGTGTCCTCATGAACGTTTGGTCATCATAAGTAAAACAACCGGCTTGTCCTTTTCTTTGCTCTAAAAAGGATTGGGCCACTCACTGCAATTATTATTACTGCATTTTATTTACTCGTAATTTATTTATCTGCAATACCAAATACCCCTACAAACCTGTTTGCTAGTGTTTACAGTGAATCCTCAACCAAAACTGCTCGTCAACACCTTCTGCTCCTCTTTGGGTTCGACACTCTTATTTATCGAGAGTACTATGATACACCCCTATATACTTGTGGGTCATCACGGCGTCGTAGCGGGAGAGTTTCCCGCGCCGCGCGCTGGCATCACTGACAGCGTGGCCCCATCGCAAAACTCGAGGCGCCAGCGCGCACGATTCGTGCCCAATTGGGCTCGAAATTGCGTCGGCGCTTTTTGAGGCGCCGGTGTGAGCCCATTTTCATTGCCACCCCCTTAAAATACTATCGTGGCCGCTATCGAGAGGCGGGCGCCGGTGGAGATGCTCTAACTTCCATATTATCACATTAACACAGTTTACGTAGCTCCGATGTGCCAAGGCAGCATCAAGTTTAGCTTAGAAGGCATCACCAGGCATTGGAGATTTTTTTTAAGTATCAAGTCACCTGAAAAAATACAAATGCAGTTCAGAAAGAAATGCAACTCGTTTTAGTTGCATTTTCGGGTAGAAAAGTGCAGTTGTATTTTTTTATGTTGGAAAATGCAACCCAAAATCATCTCTGCTCAGCTTTTAATACTCTTTTTTTGCAAGCTAGAAAATTCTAAGACATACTAGCAAATCCGAAAGAAAGATGATGTAGTAGCACATAGGTCTGTTTCACTGTACATGCAGGCAGCTAACCAACCTGATGCAGGTCATGTCACGCTCACACAGGCCGTGACACATGACACTGGTCGGGCGAGCACGAGCACGGCGACCTCGTCCATCCGCTCCGCCACCCACCACCAAAGGCATCATCTTTTTCCTCTAGACCAGAAAGCAGTAGCTCCGCTTCTTCTTTCCCCCTAATTCCACCCCTTCTTCCCCAACCCAGGCGTCCTCCTCTTTCCTTGGATTGGATCCCATTCCTCCCTTCTGATCGGAGGAGACCGCTGCTGGAGTGAACGTCTCGGTAAGGGATCCGAATCTCTCCGTTGCTTCCATTTCGGGTCTCCGCTGCGCTCGCCGTCCCCGCCGGATCTCTATTCCTTTACTTCAGGATCGATCTCATCTCAGATTTCACAGGACTGCCTCCCGCCCTCCCACACCTCCTTCGCCTTCTCACTTCCGGAGACCAACCGGCGGCGCGCGACCAGGTAATTCCACCTTCCCAGTTTCCTCTGCTCCTGTCCCCTGATTTGCTAGGTTGTGGGGGAGGAGAGTGATCTGGTGAGATCATCACAATGGATTCCAATGTTTTCTGTCGTAATCCGAGTGAGCCAGCCAGGACGGTCATGTACAGCTTTCCGATAATATATACTCCGTATATATACAAGGGATGGTCGTTTTGTTGTGCTCCTTATGTGTTGCAGTCACTCATAGTTGTTTAGCTACGCGATTCAGGATGCCTACCCAACTGTTAACTGTAGTATTATGATCTTCAATTCATGATTCCCATCTGTTTGGAAAATTTGTTGTTATGCTGATCGATTGAATGAATCCGTAGCTTTACTTTGCTTACTCCTGTTGATTACGCTCCATGCTCGTTAGTAACGTGTGCTCTTTTTTTTCATGCCAAGCAGCCCTGAAGCTACTTACCATCATCCTTATTGTGGCATGAGCTTAATTGCATAATTTGCAGATTTTTGAAACAATCATCCTTATTACTATCTGAAGCTACCTACTATCATCCTGAATCCATGATTTTCCATCTGTCCGGAAAATTTGTTGGTATGCTGATCGATTTCCAAAACATTCATTGTTATGCTCCAGTTCATGATTTCCATCTATTACTTTGCTTACTCCTATTGACAAAGATTTGTGCTCAGTAGTAATCTTTCTCCCCTTTTCATGCTAAGCAGCCCTGAGTATCATGAGCTTAATTGCATAATTTGCATATATTTGGATAATCCATTGTTATGCTGAGTTTGTATTGGTGATTGAATGACCGGCTTTACTCCTGCTGACAACGTTTGCTTTTTCTTGTTCTGATACCATGCAGCTCTTAAGCTAAAATGGCAGCCTTGCCATTGGCTACCGCGGAGGTCTGCGACGCAAACTCGCACCTGATCACCAACGGCGAGCTCCGCGCCCTCCAGCCCATCTTCCAGATCTACGGGAGGCGGCAGGTCTTCGCTGGCCCCATCGTGACACTCAAGGTGTTTGAGGACAACGTCCTAGTGCGTGAGTTCCTGGAGGAGAAGGGCCAGGGCAGGGTGCTGGTGGTCGACGGCGGTGCCAGCCTGCGCTGCGCCATCCTGGGTGGCAACCCCGTCCAGCAGGCGCAGAACAACGGTTGGGCGGGCATCGTGGTGAACGGGTGCATCCGGGACGTGGACGAGATCAACGGGTGCGACATTGGCGTGCGGGCCCTCAACTCGCACCCAATGAAGGCAAACAAGAAGGGGATGGGCGAGAAGCATGTCCCAGTGACCATTGCTGGCACCAGGATCTGCGACGGCGAGTGGCTCTACGCTGACACCGACGGGATCCTCGTCTCCAGGACTGAGCTGATCGTGTAGTCGTCGATGTTTAGAGTGTGTGTTTATTCCCCTCTGGATGGATGTATTGTCTTGAAAGTAAAAAATATGATGAAAACCGGGCTCTGTGTAAAAAGATAGTAGGAGGCAGACGAGGAGGGCTGCTGTTGCTGCGTGCTTCTGCCCCTCCAAACTGAATATGCTGCTATATCTGAAGCCTAAACATTGTAATAAGATAGCTTGGCGAATGGGAATAATAATTGGTGCCTTACTTAAACATAGATTTCTATCTCGCGCATCTTCAATTTGAGGTGTTTTCTCATGAGAAACCTTGAGGCATTAACATGGTACATGTTCATCTCTAGCCATGGCTGTACTATCACAAAGAGTGATGGAACTTAACATCTGTGTGTGCCAGCTGAGACTGCATGAACTGCAGCCTGATTTATCTGACCTGTGGTGTCATAATAGCCCATGAACCGCGTTCCTGTGATGCTGTCTCAAGGATTACGAGTCGAAAAATCGAGCCGAGTTGTTAGGGTATCGACTCATAGACTAATCGTGGCTAGTCTAGACTAGTGCTCGACTAGTCGACATGTACTCTGTCAGTAGCTAGTACAAAATAAGTTGAACACAAGTTATGTAACATAATAATACTATAACCTAGACAGCTATCCACCGGTACTTCTAGATAATTGTTCATGCCCAAATTGAGTGGATCGAGTCGAATTACAACGACAAGTCTAGACTAGTCCATGACTAGTCACTCGACCACTTCACTCTATGAACTAGTCGAGTCGAGAAAGCTAGTCGATAATTAAGTTAGGACTCATACCTTCCTCTCCCCGTCCACAGTAACGAGAGGCGATTTGTGAAATCCCGTAGGCTTCCCACTTCGCCGGCGCCGATTCGTCGGGTCCCTCGGCCTCCGCCGGCCGCTCCGGCGGCGGGAGGGCGGGGGAGCCTCGTCTCGCTCCGTGTATATAGTAGGGGTGCGTATGGTTTCCAGCCGGCGGCGTCGGGGCGGAGCGGCGCGGCCGGAGTGGTTTTGCAGGCGGTGGTTCTTCCCTTCGACGGCGGTGCTTTCCGGAGTCCCGGCGTCGATCTACCGTCTCCGTCGAGCCCGCAGGTCTACGGAGCTGCCGGCCTCGACTTCCCCACTGCCGGATGCCGCGGGGCGGCGGATCTGGCTGGAGTTGCTGAAGGTGAAGGTGGTACCGTACCAGATCGAGGATGGCGTCAGCGATGCAAGGTGGAGGTTCCTCGGAGCCGAGTTCTATCGACTTCCCGTCCGCCAGGGGTCTCCTTCCGTTCCAGGGCTGTAGTGGAGGAGCGGCGGCGGCGCGCCGTAGTACGTCTTCGTTGTTGTCGTCGTCTTCGTTTGCTTGCAGGACCGGCTTGTAATTTCTTTGTTTCTTTGGGTTGTTCTGTAAGCTTCCTGGTATAATATCACTTGATCTTTCCTCGCAAAAAAAAAAAAAGTTAGGACTCATAGACTAGTCGCACTCATAATCCATGTGTTGTGTGCTACTTGATGATTAACCATCCATGGGGAACACGCTGCCACTAGTGGAGAACATGTCTGTTGTCGCGGGCCGTTAGAGGCTTTTGTCTCGGCCGGCCACCCAGGACAACAGAGGCGGGGCAAAAGGCCCAACCTTTTGTCCCGGCCTGGTTACCAGCTAGGACATAAAGTCCACCACGTGGCTGCGATGCAGGTGTTTGGGCTGGAGAACCTTTTGTCCCGGCTCGTAATCACAACCAGGACAAAATGTTTTTTTTTCTTTTTTCATTTTTCATTTTTCATTTTCAATTTTCAATTTTTTGTTACTCTCTCATTTGGACCATTTTTAACACTAATTACACATAATCTATACTTAAATTCTAGACTTGGTCACTTACCGGTCGGTCACACATCCTCACACTACTCCACCCTCCGCACGCTCAATTTCTCGGTTCTTTCCTGCCATGCTCCCGCGAATGTGGTTGTACCTTGTTGTAAATACTACTATAAGATAATAATATAGCATTCCAATGTGAGGAATTTGAATATCTTTAAATCTTTAAACCGCAAGTGGACAAATAATATATGCATAACTATTAGAAAAATGTGAGGAATTTGAATATGGAATAATTTCAATTTTATTCATTTATTAATATTATTATCAAATAATATATACATTATTCATATAATATGGCCAAATAATTAATACCTTTCAATCCTTAAACCGCAAGTGGACAAATAATATATGCACAACTATTATAAAAACTAGCAAAGATCGGCGCGGCGGCACGCCGCGCCAGTATACAGATGAAAAATTTGGTGAAAAAATACGGATACACCACTGAAATTATAATATATATTTAGACTAAACCTAAACTTAAAATGGGACAATTATATTTTTCCATTATTATTTTCATCTTAGTGTGTGCACTGGCAATAGAGAAAAACAACTACCAGTCCAAAGCAGATAATAAAGGAAGCTAAAAACATAAATATTGTGAATAGGTAGAGGCATTACCTTTAATAAAATATAGGCAGGCACATGTTTTTTTGTCTTCTTACTTTCAACAGCTTGCCTTCTTTACTTTTAAAAGATGTAGTTAACTACAAGTATGTTACAGAAATAATAGTAGGTGATATCAATGACACATTGTAAAGTAAAATAGTGAAATCACCAGAAATTGTTTTATTTAGAAATTATTGAGCTTTGATTTGTACCAGTCTCTAAACATGCATATGACATTGTAACCATCTAAATCCAAAAGCAAAATATTTTTGCCAATAAACTCAGCAAAGTAAATATATTGAAGATCATAATGTGCTTGAGTTGAAAAATGCATATACATCATTGGCACACAGTGTCCAAAAGCAAACAGATCACATGGTACCACTACGACTAAGAAGTGCTCCCCTCTTAGAGATCGCACCTTTTGAGTAATTTGTGCTCATATCCGGTCACTATGCTAACACAGCGGCTGTAGACCAATGCAGGTCATCGCAAGAAGCGCTTGTGAGCAATGGCTACCAGTTGGTGAAAATGAGTGTAGCCGACACACTGTATGGGCCTTAAACAACAGAAAACGGGGCCCATAACAAAGCTACCTGGCTGCACACACCAGCCAAAAAGCAGCTTGCATACAGCAGAAACGGTAGCATCTTACACTTCACATCCCATGCGACTCATATATTAAGCACACGAACATGTGTAACCTAGTCATTATCCGAGAAATACAACCCCTTCTTCGACGTTGGGTTCTGGCTAGCACCAATATTCTTGCGCTTTATTCCTTCAGTGGCATCGGAGCCAGTCTACAACATCAACATATTGTCTGTCAGAAATCCAAAAACACTAGTACCCCCTTCTAAGACTGTCAAATTATACCTCACTGACTTTTTTCCCCATCAAGATATACCTCATTGATAGCGGATGCTGATGATGATGTACTTTGTGGCGTGAGATCCATGGGCGGCGGCAGAGTTGAAGTCTCACCAGGACCTTGAGCCTGCTTTGGAGTTTCAGGAGTAGAGAGGCCTTTGCAGCTCTGGCCTAAAGCTGAACCATCTATGCCCTGCCGCAGGGCAACATTGACATGGATGATGGGATCAACAATCTGCATGTGGAAGTGTGCTGGTAAAGCACATATTGCTATTCACAGAAAAAACCACATATTGCTAGTAAGTGTAAAATTTCGCCAGCTGCTTACTTACATGTGCCATAATGCTACACATAGAAATCAACTATAATGACGCACCTGGAGAGTAAGCACCTAAGATAACAAAATTCTACTGATAAATTTTCAATTTGGTCGCTTCTTCTGCGTACTTGCCATATTTAGTTCAACCAAGAGGGGAATGTAGATTTAATTTTGCATCAACGCCCTCAGGTAATTATGAGATTTACGCTAAAATGATTGCAAAAAAGCTCTGGAGTTAGAGCCTACCAAGTAACGCCCTCTCTTCTCATATCGAGTCGTCAACTTGTTTGACATGGGAAAGGTGGAAATCAAGCTTGGGGTTCCAAATAAGTAGCTACTTTTTATCTCAAGTCTGAACAACCTAAAGCATCTAACAACAACAAAATAAATATGCTAAAAAGTTCAATGTCTTCATAAATAAAGGAGAGCAACCACTTCTTAGAAAGGAACAGTAACCTTATGCCAACCAATTCATTCTTCAGCGTTGCGCCCGTCAGTAGTTCAAGAATAAATGGTGCTTTCATGTTAAATTACAACGGACACTGTAGGTGTGATAGAAAACGGAGGATAAGGAATGTGTAAAAACATTTGACATCTTCCTTATCCCCCGTAGTGTCATTCTGATGTCATCTTGTAGTAGTACGTGAAAGGAGGTTACCATGTCATATTCCCCAAACTTATCTATACTCTTCCTGATTTTTCTCAATCTGCCACCGATGTATTACTACTACAACCACACTTATTTTAATCTTGGATTCGAAAAAGGGTTAAATTTCTTGCTGAATAGTACAACAGTACCAGCAATACAGATATTTATTTAGTCGATACAAATTGCGACCCAGATCTCGCGAATATATCAATTCCAGCCAACGATGACACTATGACTTCAATTCGATTGATTCTTAACAAATTAATATTTTCAATTTGTGAGGACCGTTCTCTCTATATAAGAAATCATTAGTTAAGAAGAATAGTGAATTCGAAAAAGGGTTAAATTTCTCAACCTGCCGCCGATGTATTAATAAATATCACATATACTACTACAACCACACTTATTTTAATCTTGGATTTGAAAAAGAGGTTAAATTTCTTGCTGAATAGTACAACAGTACCGGCAATACACATTATAGACGAAAATAAAAATTGTAGGGACATCACCAGACATATGGATTCCTTCTCTGAATCAATTCATATACAAAATATTCAGAAGCAGCAAAGAAAAATCTTTCTTGTATTAAAACAGTAGAATCGGTTATGACACACAATTGTGGTTGTTTGAAGATCTCTAGATGGCACATGCTACAAGTTATTATTGATAAACTACGATGCAGATGATCAAAGTTCTCCTTATAAAGATGTTTGCAAGCTCATCATATTGATATTCATACAGACCTATAAAATAACACTCAACTATTTTACAGTGGCTTGGACAGGGACACTAAGAACATCTGCTCCATGCAATGTAGCATTTTCTAAGATTTAGTCGGTAAAACCATATCAATATTCAAGGCAGCTAAAATAAGTTCAAAACCAGATGATTTATCTTGAGGACCAATAAAAAATATCAGTGCATGGAATAAATATCTATGCAGGGTTTGAGACCAAAATAAATCAATTCCTTTTAACTACAGGCTCAAGAGTCAAGAAGTAGAATGCAATTTTATTCACTGATGCACATGAAACAAACTAACCAAGCTCTCCGATTTAACACGACGCATGTCAACCAAGAACTAAAAGAGATGAGGACAGACCCGGCAAACTTGCTTGTGTGTTTGGCGCTATTGTAAGATTGAGATAGCAAACCTAGAATAAATCTAAGGAAAAAATTGCATTGTGGTCAACTGGTGGTGTTCATTGGAATGAACTTATAAGGGGAAATAAAAGGTGGGAGAGAGAGAACACCAGATCGACGAAGAGGAGGAAATGAGTAATGTGTCACCTGGAGTCCGCGTGCCAGTGGTCCACGAACTGAATGCCACATTTGTGTTCCACGTGCCCGTGGCGCTACACACATGGCTCTGTCTGCAATTTGCATGTATCAAACCAAAACATGGTCATAGAGGAAGATGTTATCTCCATAATACATCTGAACTAATGAGAGAAGAGGATACATGTACTTTGTAGATTAAAGGTGCTAAAAATCATATGTGTTTTCTAGAAAATGTCTAAGATACATAGAGGAGGGCGCACTTTCTTTTGTGCATCTTCTTGATTTATTCAACACAAAGTAACTGATTCCCCAACAGCCAGGACAACATAGAGAAAAACATACATATATTTTAAAGATTAAATGTAAGAACATATTGCAGATTGTTACTCCAAAGTATAACAAAATATTTAGCTGTATTTGAAGCCGAGAAATCAGCTGAGGGCCAGATTATCAAACACCGAACTGAATTGCATCTAAATTGAAACTACCAATTACAAAGCAACCAGGTAACTAATAATCATATGATGGCTCTGTCCATGCATGAATTATGAACTCTTGGTGGAAAAAATTAAGAGGGGAACCAGAGGTAGGGAAGATGCTGCCGAAACCTGTGTGAACCCGAATCTGCCGTCTCTGCACAGAAGAAGGAGAGGAGGTGAGTCCTCAAGCAGCAATCCCTGCGCATCCTAGAGCTGCCGCTGTTGTGCCCCCTAGAGCTTCCGCTGTCATGCTCTGCATACGTCACCCCGGCGCCGCACTCCATGGTCGCTATTGTCAGGAGTAGCAATTCGCCGCGCGGTCACGCGCCACCACGCGCTGTCTTAGAGAGAGGCTAGAGCAGCTGTTATTCCGCGCCTTCGAATCGCCATCGTCTCACGCCGCAACCCCCTGTAGCCGCGATCTCAAATCATCGTCTGTGAGCCCCGGCGTCGCACGCCCGTAGCACGCGGGAGTGGCGGCTACACGGGGTAGAGGTGCGGCCCTTGAGCCCTCGCCGTCGCGCGCCCGTAACAGCGGGAGCGACGGCTCCACGGGGCATAGAATCGGCCCTTGAGCCCCAGCCATGGCGCGCCCGTAACTCGCCGCCGCTAAACATGGGAGGGGCGGCTCAGCGGGGCAGCGGTTCGGCGACCGACCCTAACCCTCTCCCTCTGTTCCGGGAACGAAATGCCGCCGCCGTCACCACAATCCCGGCCAACTCGGACCTCTTCCCATGCTGCTCCTCGCCGGCACGGCGCGGCACCGCATCGGCCTCCTCCGCCTGCGAAGCCTTGCCTCGGTCGCCGGCACGCCGTTATCGGCCTCCTCGCGCGGTTCTCCGGTGTTGTGGTGGTGGGCTGACTACTTGTGCAGCCATGGAGGTGGAGGAAGACTTCAGCCAGGGAGGAGCTCTCCACGGGAGGCCGGCGGCAGCTGAGTAGAGAGGGGTTAATGGATTGGTCGGAGCGGACAGCGGAGGCACCCAACCATGCCACGAATCCCTTCTGGATTCTTCGAACTTGAAACCGCACCGTGACCCACCACCATCCTAGCTTTGTCGAGCCTACAGCCACACCAGGAACTCACCAGAGTATCTCGCCACAAGAGCTCCATTGAAAGAAAACGTTTAAACTGCACATGTGTCAACACCACATAAATGCCAAACCTACCACCTAAATTCTAGAGGGCACCAAAATTGCACACATAAAAGATCCATGAAAATTAAACCATCCAAAGCACACACGTGTCACCATCATGTTAATTTCCAACCTCTCTCAAAATTCTCACAAAAAAGATGTTTGTTGCCAAATAGTATAGTACTTATGTGATGAATTTGAATATGGAATAATTTTATTTTTATTAATTTATTAATATTATTATCAAATAATATATGCATCATTCATATAATACCAAATAATTAATATCATTCAATCTTAAACCGCAAGTGGACAAATATTATATGCATAACTATTAGAAAAATGTGAGGAATTTGAAAATCGTCGCATCCAAAAATCAGCGCCTCTTCTTCTAATTCCTTGTCGGTATTCGGCGGCTTGTTCTTCTTATAATTAAACTTCTTCTTCTGCTCGAGACCCATCCCAATATAATGATTTGCCAAATCATACAAACTCGGAGTATGCTTTCTTGGGACGGGGTTCTGGAGGATCTGCTGGAGGTTGATCGCAGACGGAATAAAAAATTCGTAGGTCTGCAACATATCCACATCATTGTGGATTGCCGCGCCACAGAATCTGATGTTCTTGTCCGCAAAGAAATCGATGACCAGTTGTGGCAATTCATCGGCATGCACAATATGGAAGACCAAAGTATTTTGCGCGACAGAGAGTTGCAGGACGGCGGCGCGTTGGTTACCCTTGTGAGGGTTGGTGAACTCGCAGTCCAAGCCCATGACCTTCAAACACAGAAAAAAATTGCCATTGGGATTTTGGATGCTTTATGATATCTCTAAATTTTAAGCTACAGACCTTTGATAACAAAAGCCATGGAAAAACTAACCTTGATTTCCGCGGGCGTCGAGGAAATCCCTCTTGACGACGCGGATCCACCTCTCCACCCTCTTCGCATGGAGGGTGTACGTGACCTTGAAATTCATCTTCTCCATGACATCGTAGTAGACTTCAGATCGAGGGAAGTCGAGGGCGCGCGCGAGCTTGACCATTTCGGGTTCAATGAGGGCCGGCCGGGGCGTGGGAGAGAGAGAGACCGGCGTCGGCCTAGATCTTTTTTTTGACAGAGATGTGGCTAATGGTGCAGTTTTGGTGGCTATGGAGATCTGAGGAAGAACAAGGCATGTATATAGAGGAGAGGAAGGTGAAAAGGTCGGTCATGACGCCGGCGGCGATGCAAATTCCGACGCGGATGATCGTTCTGCTTCTCTCTGTTTTTCGTGTGCAGCAATGCCAAGACGAATCGATTTCCACGCGGGAACGAACGGTTGGACCTTATGTCCCGGCTCGTGTCTCCAGCCGGGACAAAAGGGCTGCCAGCAGGACTTGAAAGACCTCAGATCCTTTTATCCCTGTTGGAGGCTCCAACCGGGACAAAAGGCTTTAAAGAACCACGACAAAAGGTCCATAGCTTCTCGGTGATTTCGGGGCGACGTGGCCGGCCTATTTATCCTGACTCTGGATTGGACCGGGACAAAAGACATGAACGGAAGCCCAATTTTCTACAGTGTGCTCTCCCAGCCCGTGCACAGGATGAGGCCAAAGACCAATGTATGAGGATCAGAGGAAAAGGAATGCTTGTAATACACCACCATCTCAACGACGGCAACCTCCTCCCGAGGGACTTGCAAAAGGTGAATGTGGACGCCAGCTTCGGAGAAGTACCGGAGAAGCTGGCCTAGTGCTAATGGAGCAGCTTCCCTCCACAATTGCAGATCTATGGCGGAAGCCCTCGTCTCTTTGCAATGTCTGAATATTATATTACTTCCATCCTAAAATTTAAGGTTTATATTATTTTTAAAAGGTTAAACTATGTTAAATTTAATTATATTTTTCTCAAAAATTATTAACATGTAAAATACAAATTCAATATTATTAGATAGATAGTGAAATATATATTCATATGGTATCTACAAAATATCATATTTGTTGATAGGTTTTTCTAAAAGTTTGATCAAACTTTACATGGTTTGATTTTTCAAAAATAAATATAAGCCTTCAATTTTGGGATGGAGGTAGTATTTGGTATGTAGGGATAACTAACTTAGAAGCACTCATTGTACTACACATAGCGGGTACAAAGACAAAAGTCATGGAGATTCAAATTGTTTTTTAAACTACATAAAAAAAAACTTTACTGTATTCATCAATTAAGGATTATAGTGTTTTCCAATTAATTAGCGGAAAACCAGTCAAAATAGACACGAACTTTTGGCTTTCAGGTGTGCAAGAACTCATTTTGAACAATAAAAGTCGAAAAAAAATACTAAAACTAGAACAGCAGGAGTCGCGCATGGAGGTAACCTCGTTGATTGCCTCAGTTTGGTGTTTGATTGCCGCATGACACTACGGTAGAACTGGGCGTTGCCGTGCAGTCGGAACGCATGGCAAAGGTCGAAATCTGCTCGGCAAAGCGTTTGCCGTGCGGGCGTGCACAACAAAGAATGCTCGGCAAAGATCTGGACGGCAAAGATCCCAGCCAAACTTGCATATGTGAAAGGACACGGATGCCGCCTAGGGGGGGGGGTGAATAGGCGATTTAAAACTTTTACGAGATGGGCTTAACAAATGCGGAATAAAACTAGCGTTTACTTTGTCAAGCCCAAAGCCTATATACTATGGTTCACCTATGTGCACCAACAACTTATTCTAAGCAAGAGTTCACCTATGTGCACCAATAACTTATGCTAAGCAATACAAGCAAGTATGTGATAGCAAGATATATATAACTTCAAGCACGATGGCTATCACAAGGTAAAGTGCATAAGAAAAGAGCTCGGGTATAGAGATAACCGAGGCACGCGGGAGACGATGATTTATCCCGGAGTTCACACTCTTGCGAGTGCTAATCTCCGGTGGAGAGGTGCGGTTGCTTAGTGCTCCCGAACGCCACAAGAGGCTCACCTTGAGGTGTGGTTGCTCGATGCACACCAACGCCACAAAGGCCTCACCCCAAGATGCGGTACTCACACCACACACCGAACGCCACGAGGGCGCCTCACCTAAATCTCCGGTGACCCTCGCCACAAAGGCCTAGGTCACGGTTCCACTAAGGGATTTCCTTCGAGTCGGAAACCGGGCCTTACACAAAGATTGGGGCACACATCCACAACTTAATTGGAGGCTCCCAACAAATCGCTGATACGTCTCCGACGTATCGATAATTTCTTGTGTTCCATGCCACATTATTGATGTTATCTACATGTTTTATGCACACTTTATGTCATATTTATGCATTTTCTGGAACTAACCTATTGACAAGATGCCGAAGTGCCAGTTGCTGTTTTCTGCTGTTTTTGGTTTCAGAAATCCTAGTAACGAAATATTCTCGGAATCGGACGAAATCAACGCCCATGTTCCTATTTTGCCCGGAAGCATCCAGAACACACGGGAAGGACCAGAGGGGGGCACCGGGCCCCCGGACCATAGGCCGGCGCGGCCCGTGCCCCGGCCGCGCCGCCCTATGGTGTCGTCGCCCCTTCGACCCTCCCTGCGCCGCCTCTTCGCCTATTTAAAGCCTCCGTCGCGAAAACCCCGATACGTTCGACGAAACCCACGGAAACCTTCCAGCAGCCGCCGCCATCGCGAGGCCAAGATCCGGGGGACAGGAGTCTCTCGTTCCCGCACGCCGCCGAACGGGGAAGTGCCCCCGGAAGGCTTCTCCATCGACACCGCTGCCATCTCCACCGCCATCTTCATCACCGCCGCTGCTCCCATGAGGAGGGAGTAGTTCTCCATCGAGGCTCGGGACTGTACCGGTAGCTATGTGGTTCATCTCTCTCCTATGTACTTCAATACAATAATCTCATGAGCTGCCTTACATGATTGAGATTCATATGATGATGCTTGTAATCTAGATGTCATTATGCTAGTCAAGTGAGTTTTACTTATGTGATCTCCGGAGACTCCTTGTCCCACGTGTGTAAAGGTGACGGTGTGTGCACCGTGTGGGTCTCTTAGGCTATATTTCACAAGCATACTTATTCACCGTTGAATGGCATAGTGAGGTGCTTATTTATA
Source organism: Lolium rigidum (assembly GCF_022539505.1). NCBI lineage: Eukaryota > Viridiplantae > Streptophyta > Magnoliopsida > Poales > Poaceae > Lolium > Lolium rigidum. The sequence continues at coordinate 311,177,466 of NC_061514.1, forward strand.
TCTCTTTATGATTGCAATGTGTTTGTATCACAATTTATCTATGTGCTACTCTAGCAATGTTATTAAAGTAGTCTATTCCTCCCGCACGATGTAATGGTGACAAGTGTGTGCATCCGTGTTAGTACTTGGTTTATGCTATGATCATGATCTCTTGTAGATTGCGAAGTTAACTATTGCTATGATAGTATTGATGTGATCTATTCCTCCTACATATGCGTGAAGGTGACAGTGTGCATGCTATGTTAGTACTTGGTTTAGTTGTATTGATCTACCTTACACTATAAGGTTACTTAAATATGAACATAGAATTGTGGAGCTTGTTAACTCCGGCATTGAGGGTTCGTGTAATCCTACGCAATGTGTTCATCATCCAACAAGAGTGTAGAGTATGCATTTATCTATTCTGTTATGTGATCAATGTTGAGAGTGTCCAATAGTGAAAGTGTAATCCCTAGGCCTTGTTCCTAAATACTGCTATCGCTGCTTGTTTATCGTTTTACCTGCGTTACTATCGCTGCAATACTACCACCATCAACTACACGCCAGACAAGCTATTTTCTCGGCACCGTTGCTACTGCTCATATATTTTCATACCACCTCGTATTTCACTATCTCTTCGCCGAACTAGTGCACCTATTAGGTGTGTTGGGGACACAAGAGACTTCTTGCTTTGTGGTTGCAGTGGTTGCATGAGAGGGATATCTTTGACCTCTTCCTCCCCGAGTTCGATAAACCTTGGGTGATCCACTTAAGGGAAAACTTGCTGCTGTTCTACAAACCTCTGCTCTTGGAGGCCCAACACTGTCTACAGGAAAAGGAGGGGGAAGTAGACATCAAGCTATTTTCTGGCGCCGTTGCCGGTGAGGAAAGGTAAAAGGTACTCACACTCCGGACCTCGGCTACTAAGCTATTTTCCGCCGTTGTAAGTACTCAAAGCTATTTCCTTTAGATCCTGCAATTGCATCTTTTTGTTTCTTGTTTACACTAGTTTGGCATAATGGACAAGAATGAGCTTCTTATGCTATTTCCTGATTTAAAACATGGATTGTTTGATGCGAAAATTTAAAAACCTATGGAATCTTATTTGCATGCTGGTAGTAATATTAGTATGAACGCTTTGAACACCATTGTTGATAATGATATAGAAAGTTCTAAGCTTGGGGAAGCTGGTTTTTATGATCTTTTTAGTCCCCCAAGCATTGGGGAGAAAATTTACTTTGATGATACTTTGCCTCCCATATATGATGATTATAATGATAGTGGTCTTTTGGTGCCACCTACTATGGAGAGTAAATTTTGTTGTGATTATACTATGCCTCCAACACTTGATGAGAATAATAATGATAGCTACTTTGTTGAATTTGCTCCTACTACAATTAATAAGAATAACTATGCTTATGTGGAGAGTAATAATTATATGCATGAGACTCATGATAAGAATACTTTATGTGATAGTTATATTGTTGAGTTTGCTCATGATGCTACTGAAAGTTATTATGAGAGAGGAAAATATGGTTGTAGAAATTTTCATGTAACGAAAACACCTCTCTATGTGCTGAAATTTTTGAAGCTACACTGGTTTTATCTTCCTATGCTTGTTACCTTGCTCTTCATGAACTTGTTTATTTACAAGATTCCTTTTCATAGGAAGCATGTTAGACTTAAATTTGTTTTGAATTTGCCTCTTGATGCTCTCTTTCGCTTCAACTACTATTTCTTATGAGTGCATCATTAAAACCGCTGAGCCCATCTTAATGGCTATAAAGAAAAGAACTTCTTGGGAGATAACCCATGTGTTATTTTGCTACAGTATTTTGTTTTATATTTGTGTCTTGGAAGTTGTTTACTACTGTAGGAACCTCTCCTTATCTTAGTTTTGTGTTTTGTTGTGCCAAGTGAAGCCTCTAATCGAAGGTTGATACTAGATTTGGATTTCTGCGCAGAAACAGATTTCTATCTGTCACGAATCTGGGCTGTTTCCTCTGTAGAAAAATCAGAAAAATATGCCAATTTACGTGCGTGTTCCTCAGATATGTACGCAACTTTCATTAGTTTTGAGTTTTCTGATCTGAGCAACGGAAGTATTTATTAGAAATTCGTCTTTACGGACTGTTCTGTTTTGATAGATTCTGCCTTTTATTTCGCATTGCTTCTTTCGCTGTGTTGGGTGGATTTCTTTGTTCCATTACCTTCCAAGTAGCTTTGAGCAATGTCCAGAAGTGTTAAGAATGATTGTGTCACCTCTGAACATGTGAGTTTTTGATTATGTACTAACCCCTCTAATGAAGTTTATGAGAAGTTTGGTGTGAAGGAAGTTTTCAAGGGTCAAGAGAGGAGGATGATATACTATGATCAAGAAGAGTGAAAGCTCTAAGTTTGGGGATGCCCCGGTGGTTCACCCCTGCATATATCAAGAAGACTCAAGCTGTCTAAGCTTGGGGATGCCCAAGGCATCCCCTTCTTCATCGACAAATTATCAGGTTCCTTCTCTTGAAACTATATTTTTATTCGGTCACATCTTATGTGCTTTGCTTGGAGCGTCGGTTTGTTTTTGTTTTTTGTTTGTGTTTGAATAAATTGGATTGCATCATGCTTGTGTGGGAGAGAGACACGCTCCGCTGTTGCATATGAACACATGTGTTCTTAGCTTTTAATTTTCATGGCGAAGTTTCTTCTTCGTTAAATTGTTATATGGTTGGAATTGGAAAATGATACATGTAGTAATTGCTATAATGTCTTGGATAATGTGATACTTGGCAATTGTTGTGCTCATGTTTAAGCTCTTGCATCATATACTTTGCACCCATTAATGAAGAAATACATAGAGCATGCTAAAATTTGGTTTGCATATTTGGTCTCTCTAAGGTCTAGATAATTTCTAGTATTGAGTTTGAACAACAAGGAAGACGGTGTAGAGTCTTATAATGTTTACAATATGTCTTTTATGTGAGTTTTGTTGCACCGGTTCATCCTTGTGTTTGTTTCAAATAACCTTGCTAGCCTAAACCTTGTATCGAGAGGGATTACTTCTCATGCATCCAAAATCCTTGAGCCAACCACTATGCCATTTGTGTCCACCATACCTACCTACTACATGGTATTTCTCCGCCATTCCAAAGTAAATTGCTTGAGTGCTACCTTTAAAATTCCATCATTCACCTTTGCAATATATAGCTCATGGGACAAATAGCTTAAAAACTATTGTGGTATTGAATATGTACTTATGCACTTTATCTCTTATTAAGTTGCTTGTTGTGCGATAACCATGTTCACTGGGGACGCCATCAACTATTCTTTGTTGAATTTCATGTGAGTTGCTATGCATGTTCGTCTTGTCTAAAGTAAGAGAGATCTACCACCTTATGGTTAAGCATGCATATTGTTAGAGAAGAACATTGGGCCGCTAACTAAAGCCATGATCCATGGTGGAAGTTTCAGTTTTGGACATATATCCTCAATCTCATATGAGAAAATTATTAATTGTTGTTACATGCTTATGCATAAAAGAGGAGTCCATTATCTCGTTGTCTATGTTGTCCCGGTATGGATGTCTAAGTTGAGAATAATCAATAGCGAGAAATCCAATGCGAGCTTTCTCCTTAGACCTTTGTACAAGGCGGCATAGAGGTACCCCATTGTGACACTTGGTTAAAACATGTGCATTGCGATGATCCGGTAGTCCAAGCTAATTAGGACAAGGTGCGGGCACTATTAGTATACTATGCATGAGGCTTGCAACTTGTAAGATATAATTTACATGATACATATGCTTTATTACTACCGTTGACAAAATTGTTTCATGTTTTCAAAATCAAAGCTCTAGCACAAATATAGCAATCGATGCTTTTCCTCTATGGAGGACCATTCTTTTACTTTTATGTTGAGTCAGTTCACCTATTTCTCTCCACCTCAAGAAGCAAACACTTGTGTGAACCGTGCATTGATTCCTACATACTTGCATATTGCATTTGTTATATTGCTTTGCATTGACAATTATCCATGAGATATACATGTTACAAGTTGAAAGCAACCGCTGAAACTTAATCTTCCATTGTGTTGCTTCAATGCCTTTACTTTGAATTATTGCTTTATGAGTTAACTCTTATGCAAGACTTATTGATGCTTGTCTTGAAGTGCTATTCATGAAAAGTCTTTGCTATATGATTCACTTGTTTACTCATGTCATATACATTGTTTTGATCGCTGCATTCACTACATATGCTTTACAAATAGTATGATCAAGGTTATGATGGCATGTCACTCCAGAAATTATCTTTGTTATCGTTTTACTCGCTCGGGACGAGCGAGAACTAAGCTTGGGGATGCTGATACGTCTCCGACGTATCGATAATTTCTTGTGTTCCATGCCACATTATTGATGTTATCTACATGTTTTATGCACACTTTATGTCATATTTATGCATTTTCTGGAACTAACCTATTGACAAGATGCCGAAGTGCCAGCTTCTGTTTTCTCGCTGTTTTTGGTTTCGTAAATCCTAGTAACGAAATATTCTCGAATTGGACGAAATCAACGCCCGTGTTCCTATTTTGCCCGGAAGCATCCGTAACACACGGGAAGGACCGGAGGGGGGCACCGGGCCCCCAGACCATAGGCCGGCGCGGCCCAGGCCCTGGCCGCGCCGCCCTATGGTGTCGTCGCCCCTTCGACCCTCCTGCGCCGCCTCTTCGCCTATTTAAAGCCTCCGTCGTGAAAACCCTGATATGTTCGACGAAACCCACAGAAACCTTCCAGAGCCGCCGCCATCGCGAGGCCAAGATCTGGGGTACAGGAGTCTCTGTTCCGGCACGCCGCCGGAACGGGGAAGTGCCCCCGGAAGGCTTCTCCATCGACACCGCTGCCATCTCCACCGCCATCTTCATCACCGCTGCCGCTCCCATGAGGAGGGAGTAGTTCTCCATCGAGGCTCGGGGCTGTACCGGTAGCTATGTGGTTCATCTCTCTCCTATGTACTTCAATACAATAATCTCATGAGCTGCCTTACATGATTGAGATTCATATGATGATGCTTGTAATCTAGATGTCATTATGCTAGTCAAGTGAATTTTACTTATGTGATCTCCGGAGACTCCTTGTCCCACGTGTGTAAAGGTGACAAGTGTGTGCACCGTGTGGGTCTCTTAGGCTATATTTCACGAATACTTATTCACTCGTTGAATGGCATAGTGAGGTGCTTATTTATATCTCTTTATGATTGCAATGTGTTTGTATCACAATTTATCTATGTGCTACTCTAGCAATGTTATTAAAGTAGTCTATTCCTCCCTGCACGATGTAATGGTGACAGTGTGTGCATCCGTGTTAGTACTTGGTTTATGCTATGATCATGATCTCTTGTAGATTGCGAAGTTAACTATTGCTATGATAGTATTGATGTGATCTATTCCTCCTACATATGCGTGAAGGTGACAGTGTGCATGCTATGTTAGTACTTGGTTTAGTTGTATTGATCTATCTTACACTAAGGTTACTTAAATATGAACAACGAATTGTGGAGCTTGTTAACTCCGGCATTGAGGGTTCGTGTAATCCTACGCAATGTGTTCATCATCCAACAAAAGTGTAGAGTATGCATTTATCTATTCTGTTATGTGATCAATGTTGAGAGTGTCCACTAGTGAAAGTGTAATCCCTAGGCCTTGTTCCTAAATATCGCTATCGCTGCTTGTTTACCGTTTTACCGCGTTACTATCGCCGCAATACTACCACCATCAACTACACGCCAAGCAAGCTATTTTCTCGGCACCGTTGCTACCGCTCATATATATTCATACCACCTGTATTTCACTATCTCTTCGCCGAACTAGTGCACCTATTAGGTGTGTTGGGGACACAAGAGACTTCTTGCTTTGTGGTTGCAGTGGTTGCATGAGAGGGATATCTTTGACCTCTTCCTCCCTGAGTTCGATAAACCTTGGGTGATCCACTTAAGGGAAAACTTGCTGCTGTTCTACAAACCTCTGCTCTTGGAGGCCCAACACTGTCTACAGGAAAAGGAGGGGGAAGTAGACATCAATCGCCACAAAGGCCTAGAATCCGTCTAGGGTTCCAAGAACCCAAGAGTAACAACCTTCTTGTTTTCACCACCACGAATCACCGTGGAGAACTCAAACCGATGCACCAAATGCAATGGCAAGAACACCACAAAGATGCTCAAGTCCTTCTCTCTCAAATTCCAACAAAGCTACGAAAGATATTGGGGGATAAGAGAGGAAGAGCAAATAAGAGGAGGAACACCAAATTTCTCCAAGATCTAGATCTAGTGGATTCCCCTCACAAAGAGAGGGATTTGATTGGTAGGAATGTAAATCTAGATCTCCTCTTCCTTTTCCCTCAAAAAGATTCAAGAAGCATAGGAGGAGTAGAGGGAAAGGGAAGCTCTCAAGGTCAACAATGGTGGAGAGCACAAAGGGGAAGAGGTGGCTGCCCAAGGAGGAAGAAGGGGGCTTAAATACCCCTCCCATCGAAATATGACCGTTTGGGTGTGCTCAGGCCGGATTTTCCGGGCCGGATATTTGCAAAATATCCGGGCCCCAAAAACGGCTAAGGACATGAGAAAACTGCTCTCAGTGATGGGGGCCGGACATTTGGCCGGATATTTGCCCGGATTTGTCCAAAAACCGGATTTTTCCGGGGCCGGATTATCCGCCCTAAACTTGGGCCGGAATATCCGCCCCCCGAAAACTCGGCAGAAACATCAAACCGAAACGGGCATAACTTTAGCATCCTGGACTCCGATTTTGATGATCTTGGGCTTGTTTTAAAGCTAGGAACAAGCTCTACAAGATCATGCAGGAAACCATCATAGTCCAACAAGGGAGGATAGAAACAAATGATGAAAGGTTTGACCTATCTAAAAAAGACATACCGGTAAAACCTCCAATCTTGAAAATGCAACAAGTTGCCCGTGCAAAAACCATTCTTGATGAACTAGAGCTTGTCATGAGAATAAGCACAAGCTCTAAATCATCACATGGATAAGATCCAAATAATAACCAAGAAAGATGATGAACCAAACTCGAAACGCAACAAGTGATCTATGCAAAATCCGTTTTCGATGAACTAGAGCTTGTCATGAGAATAAGCACAAGCTCTAAAACAGAGATCTGTCAAAACAGAACAGTTGGTAAGCTGACGAATTTTAAAATGGCACCAGACTTGCTCAAATGAAAATGCTCAAATTGAATGAAAGTTGCGTACATATCTGAGGATCATGCACGTAAATTGGCTTAATGTTCTGAGCTACCTACAGGGAGGTAGACCCAGATTCGTGACAGCAAAGAAATCTGGAACTGCGCAGTAATCCAAATCTAGTACTTACTTTTCTATCAACGGCTTAACTTGGCACAATAAAACACTAAACTAAGATAAGTAGAGGTTGCTACAGTAGTAAACAACTTCCAAGACACAAAATAAAAACAAAGTACTGTAGGTAAAAACATGGGTTGTCTCCCATAAGCGCTTTTCTTAACGCCTTTCAGCCTAGGCGCAGAAAGTGTGTATCAAGTATTATCAAGAGACGAAGTGTCAACATCATAATTTGTTCTCATAATAGAATCAAAAGGTAACTTCATTCTCTTTCTAGGGAAGTGTTCCATACCTTTCTTGAGAGGAAATTGATATTTTATATTACCTTCCTTCATATCAATGATAGCACCAACAGTTCGAAGAAAAGGTCTTCCCAATATAATGGGACAAGATGCATTGCATTCAATATCCAAGACAACAAAATCAATGGGGACAAGGTTATTGTTAATGGTAATGCGAACATTATCAACTTTACCCAAAGGTTTCTTTGTAGAATGATCAAGAAGATTAACATCCAAATAACAATTTTTCAAATGTGGCAAGTCAAGCATATTATAAATTTTCTTAGGCATAACAGTAAATACTTGCACCAAGATCACATAAAGCATTACAATCAAAATCTTTAACCTTCATCTTAATGATGGGCTCCCAACCATCCTCTAGCTTTCTAGGAATAGAGGCTTCGCGCTCTAGTTTCTCTTCTCTAGCTTTTATGAGAGCATTTGTAATATGATGTGTGAAAGCCAAATTTATAGCACTAGCATTAGGACTTTTAGCAAGTTTTTGTAAGAACTTTATAACTTCAGAGATGTGGCAATCATCAAAATTCAAACCATTATAATCTAAAGCAATGGGATCATCATCCCCAATGTTGGAAAAAATTTCAGCAGCTTTATCACGAGTGCAGCTTCAGGCAGCTTTAGCAGCTTTCGAGTAGTTTCGCGCTTTGCATTAGAAGTGGAAACATTGCTAACACCAATTCTTTTATTATTAATAGTAGGAGGTGCGGCAACATGTGTAGCATTAGCATTATTAGTGGTGGTAATAGTCCAAACTTTAGCTACATTCTTCTCTTTAGCTAGTTTTTCATTTTCTTCTCTATCCCACCTAGCACGCAGTTTAGCCATTAATCTTATATTCTCATTAATTCTAACTTGGATGGCATTTGCTGTAGTAACAATTTTATTATGATGATTTTCATTAGGCATAACTTTCGATTTCAAAAGATCAACATCGTCAGCAAGACTATCGACTTTAGAAGCAAGTATATCAATTTTCCCAAGCTTTTCTTCAACGTGATTTGTTAAAAGCAGCTTGTGTACTAATAAATTCTTTAAGCATGGCTTCAAGTCCAGGGTGAATTCCTATTATTGTTGTAAGAATTCCCATAAGAATTACCATAGCCGTTGCCATTATTATAAGGATATGGCCTATAGTTGTTACTAGAATTGTTCCTAAGCATTGTTGTTGAAATTACTATTTTTAATGAAGTTCACATCAACATGTTCTTCTTGTGCAACCAATGAAGCTAATGGAACATTATTAGGATCAATATTAGTCCTATCATTCACAAGCATAGACATAATAGCATCAATCTTATCACTCAAGGAAGAGGTTTCTTCGACTGCAATTTACCTTCTTACCTTGTGGAGCTCTTTCCGTGTGCCATTCAGAGTAGTTGATCATCATATTATCAAGAAGCTTTGTTGCTTCACCAAGAGTGATGGACATAAAGGTACCTCCAGCAGCTGAATCCAATAAATTCCGTGAAGAAAAATTTAGTCCTGCATAGAAGGTTTGGATGATCATCCAAGTAGTCACTCCATGGGTTGGGCAATTTTTAACCAGAGATTTCATTCTTTCCCAAGCTTGAGCAACATGTTCAGTATCTAATTGTTTAAAATTCATTATGCTACTCCTCAAAGATATAATTTTAGCAGTGGGGATAATATCTACCAATAAAAGCATCCTTGCATTTAGTCCATGAATCAATACTATTCTTAGGCAGAGATAGCAAACTAATCTTTAGCTCTTCCTCTTAATGAGAAAGGGAACAATTTTAGTTTAATAATATCACCATCTACATCTTTATATTTTTGCATTTCACATAGTTCAACAAAATTATTAAGATGGGCAGCAACATCATCAGAACTAACACCAGAAAATTGCTCTCGCATAACAAGATTCAGTAAAGCAGGTTTAATTTCAAAGAATTCTCGCCGTAGTAGCAGGTGGAGCAATAGGTGTGCATAAGAAATCATTATTATTTGTGGTTGTGAAGTCACACAACTTAGTATTTTCATGTTGGCCATTTTAGCAACAGTGAATAAAGCAAACT
>NC_061514.1:311187233-311243577 GCF_022539505.1 Lolium rigidum
ACTCGCTGCAATTGTTACTCTCGCACTTTACTTACTCGTACTTTATTCAATCGTTACATCAAAACCCCCGAATACTTGTCTCGTGAGCATTTACGGTGAATCCTTCATCGAAACTGCTTGTCAACACCTTCTGCTCCTCGTTGGGATCGACATTCTTACTTATCGAAAATACTACGATACACCCCCTATACTTGTGGGTCATCAGTCACCATGAAACACACAACCAAATTGGAAAACCCAAGCCAAAAAAGGGTGTGACATGCCACCATGCACTAGTGTGCCAAATATATGCCCAATCCAAGGTGGTTTGCCGTTTTTAGTCCAAGTTAGACCGCTTTGGCCCCAAAAACCCTTGTTTCGGCACCTCCCGACCATGGGTCACCATGAAACACACAACCAAATTGGAAAACCCGAGCCAAGAAAGTGTGTGACATGCCACCATGCACTAGTGTGCCAAATACATGCCCAATCCAAGGTGGTTTGCCATTTTAGGCCATGTCAGACCGCTTTGGCCCCAAAAACCCTTGTTTCGGCACCTCCCGACCATGGGTCACCATGAAACACACAACCAAATTGGAAAACCCAAGGAAAGAAAGTGTGTGACATGCCACCATGCACTAGTGTGCCAAATACATGCCCAATCCAAGGTGGTTTGCCATTTTTAGGCCAAGTTAGACCGCTTTGGCCCCAAAAAACCTTTGTTTCGGCACCTCCCGACCATGAGGTCACCATGAAACACACAACCAAATTGGAAAACCCAAGCCAAGAAAGGGTGTGACATGCCACCATGCACTAGTGTGCCAAATATATTCCCAATCCAAGGTGGTTTGCCATTTTTAGGCCAAGTTACACCGCTTTGGCCTCAAAAACCCTTTTTTCGGCAACTCCCGACCATGGAGTCACCATGAAACACACAACCAAATTGGAAAACCCAAGCCAAAAAAGGGTGTGACATGCCACCATGCACTAGTGTGCCAAATATATGCCCAATCCAAGGTGGTTTGCCGTTTTTAGGCCAAGTTAGACCGCTTTGGCCCCAAAAACCCTTGTTTCGGCACCTCCCGACCATGGGGTCACCATGAAACACACAACCAAATTGGAAAACCCAAGCCAAGAAAGGGTGTGACATGCCACCATGCACTAGTGTGCCAAATATATTCCCAATCCAAAGTGGTTTGCCATTTTTATGCCAAGTTAGACCGCTTTGGCCTCAAAAACCCTTTTTTCGGCACCTCCCGACCATGGGGTCACCATGAAACACACAACCAAATTGGAAAACCCAAGCCAAAACAGGGTGTGACAGGCCACCATGCACTAGTGTGCCAAATATATGCCCAATCCAAGGTGGTTTGCCGTTTTTAGGCCAAGTTAGACCGCTTTGGCCCCAAAAACCCTTGTTTCGATCGGCACCTCCCGACCATGGGGTCACCATGAAACACAGAACCAAATTGGAAAACCCAAGCCAAAAAAGGGTGTGGCATACCACCATGCACTAGTGTGCCAAATATATGCCCAATCTAAGGTGGTTTGCCAGTTTTAGGCCAATTTAGACCGCTTTGGCCCAAAAAACCCTTGTTTCGGCACCTCCCGACCATGGGGTCACCATGAAACACACAACCAAATTGGAAAACCCAAGACAAAAAAGGGTGTGACATGCCACCATGGACTAGTGTGCCAAATATATGCCCAATCCAAGGTGGTTTGCCGTTTTTAGGCCAAGTTAGACCGCTTAGGCCCCAAAAACCCTTGTTTCGGCACCTCCCGACCATGGGTCACCATGAAACACACAACCAAATTGGAAAACCCAAGCCAAGAAAGTGTGTGACATGCCACCATGCACTAGTGTGCCAAATACATGCCCAATCCAAGGTGGTTTGCTATTTTAGGCCAAGTCAGACCGCTTTGGCCCCAAAAACCCTTGTTTCGGCACCTCCCGACCATGGGGTCACCATGAAACACACAACCAAATTGGAAAACCCAAGCCAAAAAAGGGTGTGGTATGCCACCATGCACAAGTGTGCCAAATATATGCCCAATCCAAGGTGGTTTGCCATTTAGGCCAAGTCAGACCGCTTTGGCCCAAAAAAAAACCTTGTTTCGGCACCTCCCGACCATGGGGTCACCATGAAACACACAACCAAATTGGAAAACCCAATCCAAAAAAGGGTGTGGCATGCCACCATGCACTAGTGTGCCAAATATATGCCCAATCGAAGGTGGTTTGCCAGTTTTAGGCCAAGTCAGACCGTTTGGCCCAAAAAACCGTTGTTTCGGCACCTCCCGACCATGGGGTCACCATGAAACACTCAACCAAATTGGAAAACCCTAGCCAAAAAAGGGTGTGACATGCCACCATGCACAAGTGTGCCAAATATATGCCCAATCCAAGGTGGTTTGGCATTTTTAGGCCAAGTTAGACCGCTTTGGCCCCAAAAACCCTTGTTTCGGCACCTCCCGACCATGGGGTCACCATGAAACACACAACCAAACTGGAAAACCCAAGCCAAAAAAGGTTGTGACATGCCACCATGCACTAGTGTGCCAAATATATGCCCAGTCGAAGGTGGTTTGCCAGTTTTAGGCCAAGTCAGACCGCTTTGGCCCAAAAAACCCTTGTTTCGGCACCTCCCGACCATGGGGTCACCATGAAACACACAACCAAATTGAAAAACCCAAGCCAAAAAAGGGTGTGACATGCCACCATGCACAAGTGTGCCAAATATATGCCCAATCCAAGGTGGTTTGCCAGTTTTAGGCCAAGTCAGACCGCTTTGGCCCAAAAAACCCTTGTTTCGGCACCTGTCGAGGGTACTCCTCGCCAATGCCCTCCGATAGGGGTTTAGGGTTGATGGAATCCTGTAGGCTGACACGAGACATCGGTTATCAGACAAGCGGGGAGAGCGATTTACCCAGGTTCGGGGCCCTCGATGAGGTAAAACCCTTACGTCCTGCCTGTCTGTTCTTTGATTATGAAGACAATGGGTTACAATGGGGTGCCGAATAGTTCGGTTGGGATCTAGTCGAGATTGCTATTGCTAGGGTTACCTAGCTCTAAGCTTTTCCTTGCTAAGATTGCTAAGATTGATCATGTCCCTCGGCAGCCCCTCTCCTGGCCTTTATATAGGAGGCCAGGTCTCAAGAGGTCTAACCGAATACGACTAGATTTATAGTAGTTTAGATCCAATCTTTCCTTGTTTATCCACTTCCTTGTCTTGCACGTCAAGGAATCTTCTGGTGCGCCGACCTAGTGGCCCATCACGCCTTCAGGTATCTTCATGGGCCTCCAATTAGTCAATACCGGATAGGGTAACGCTGGTTAATCAAAGGGTAATGCCCACGTCAGTAGCCCCCGAGTGTCTAGCCAAAGATAATTCGGGTAGAGACTTAATGCATGTCTTCTCCTGATATTCCTCTCCTTCATTGTCCTTGTTCATCTTGAATTTTCTTCATCTTCTTTTATCGGGTGCGCGTCAGTGCTCCCGATGGGAGTAGCCCCCGAGTCTAGGTACGGATGCTTGCAATCCGTGCGTAGACTCAAGTTGTTCTACTAGAATACTTTCCTCTGCCGAATTTTTTGCAGATCTTCATAGGTCTTCCGATAAACTTTCTCTATGCAAAGGATAATGAGTAACGTGCCCAACTTTTGTTGGTTAACTGCCGATGGCAAAACAACGTTACCCTACACAGAATCAAGTCCCCGGGCATGATCCTGGAGTGCAAAAAAATTTTAACGGGTGTGCACCACGTCCTCCCGATGGGAGTATTTATCGAGTCTGGGTACAGACTCAAACCTTCTTCCTTTGACTGCTTATTCTGTCGAGTCTTCTTTTATCGGGTGCACGTCAGTGCTCCCGATGGGAGTAGCCCCCGAGTTCGGATGCTTATAATCCGTGCGTAGACTCAAGTCCTTTATCCGATGATTTTTCATGTTTCCTTCGAATGCTTCTAGTTTATGACATCATTGCTGACGTGTAACTGCTGCGGGCTGATTTGACGGGTCCTGACCTGACGGGCCTGCCCTAGCTCTGTGCAATCAGTTTTTTAGGACTTGACCACTACACGCGTAACGATCGAGGTGGCTCCTCGATTTTCGCACAATCGTGGACGTAGTGGGCCGCCGGTTCCTCCCCTTCCTCAAGCGCCACGTGCTTACTTAACTCTTAACTTCTCCTCAAAATCTCCAAAGGGTGAAAAATTCCTAATCTTCTCCACGGTTCCGCAGCATCTCCTCATTCTTTCCCTTCTTCCTTCCTTCGTTATTGTCGCGCCGCCACCGCAGCTTTTCCAATCTTCCTCAGATCCCACAATGGTGAAGAAGAAGAATCCTGCCGCCGCCGCTAGCTCCACCAGCGGAGGTGCCGCCGCCAAGTCCTCCTCTTCTCTTCCGAAGGGGAGCGCTCCGAGCGCCCCTCCCCCAGCTCCGGCGCCGCCAGCGCCGCCAAGCTCAACGGTCAAATCTGGGGACTGGGTTGCATCAACCGTCACCAAGCGTGACGAGAAGAGGTCTCGAAGCCTAGGATTGATATCCTCTGATGCGGGAGATGTGATCCTTCCAGGTGCGATTTCTCGGCCTGATCCTCCTGCTGGATTTACTGTGATGTTCTTATCTTTCCTTCACCGAGGCCTTTCGCTCCCCACTCACGGATTCCTCCTCCATCTCTTGCGGACGTACAAAATCCAATTATGGCAACTTACCCCCAACTCAATCCTCCATGTTGCTGTGTTCATCACCCTTTGCGAGGCGTTTCTGGGTATTGAACCTCATTTCGGGCTGTGGAAGAAGATCTTCTATGTGAAGAGATACAGCAGTAGTAATGGGTACTTTGTCACCGGAGGAGTAGGTTTTGTCGCTCGCTCAGAAGTCAATTACTTTAATTTCCCAATGAGAGAGTCCGTGCAAGGATGGAGGCTGAAATGGTTTTACGTCAAGGACTCCTCGTCACCCGAGTGTCGGCTCCCTTGTTATGCCGATGTTTCTGAAGCCAAGCCCAAGAACTCTTGGAAAAATATTCTCTCAGCCGACGAAAGGGCTTCAGCCGAAGAATTATTTGCCAAATTCCTTCTAATCAAAGAGGCCGACGGCCAAACTATGATTGGTACATAGGTGGCAGCGGTATTCCTGAAGCGCCGAGTCCAGCCAGTCATGGCCAGAGTTCACCCGATGTGGTTGTACTCAGGTCCAAAGGATGAAACCAGGATTAATGCTTCCGATCTATCAGAAAAGGAGTTGCTTGATGAAGTCCGTCGCCTTACTTCCTTTAACCGGGAAGATTCGATTCCGCTGATCTCTTCTTATGCTCCCCTTGACGTTGATCATCCACCATCAGGGGTATTTTTCTTTCTTCACATTTCTACTATGCCTTTTTTCTTAGCCGACATAATTATCTATGTTCTTACTTGTCATTTTTCTTTGCCAGATCCCCATGGCATCTGAAAATACACGTGATTCACCGGATGATACTTCTGAGGGGAGAGGCTCCTCAATCCCCGTAGATTTTCACACCACCGAGCAAACAGGTCTAGAGGATGAATATAATGGTCTGATGGATCTCGAAGTTGCCCACACTGACCTTCCTTCCTCAGCCGATAACACTTGTGTCGCAGATGGATCAGTGCATAATGTCGACACTGATCGTGATACTTTTGTTGATGCGAACTGCGTAAGGGGCCGAAGCTTCGCTCGCGAAGAGATCAACCGGCGGCTTTGCCGATGAAGATGATCTCTTCGACATGTAAGTAGTTCCTTTCCAAAAGTTATACTTTGCCTTTTTTACTTTTCACACCCTTTTTATAATCATAGTCGACCATTCACCTTTGCAGTGACGAGGGTTTTATCGAGCCCCCGCCTAAAAAGGCCAAATCTGATGCTGCCTCGCCAGTCGTGGTGGCTTCCGAAGCTTCGGCTCCTAAGGCTGCCCCCATGGCTCAAGCATCGACTGCCTCTTCCCTTTCCAAAGGGAAGGATATTTCTCCAACTGCTGCCACTGCGGCTCCTTTTTCTGTAAGTCCTCTTCTGATTGCAATACGGATTTCTTGGAGCGTGCCTTGTTTAATTGTTTTTCTTTCTCTCTTAAGGACCTGCGAGGCGTTATCTCTTCTCTGGAGGTTTTCGCCTCCCGATTCACTTCTCTAGAAGCCGACAAGGCTCGGCTACAAGAGGAAGTCGAATCCTCTTCCTCGAAATTGGATGGCGCAGTCAAGATACCTGCTGCGGCTCGCCAAGAGATCGATTCTCTGAAGGAGGAACTAGTCAGGCTGAAAGAAAAGCTGAAGGAGGAGGAAGCATCCAAGCTGGTGGCTGAGGCTCGAGCAGCCGAAAAGGATGAAGTCCTTCGTCAATCTTCTTTGGCCTTTCTTGGTAATTTCTAACATACTTCTTGTCGAATGACGTACTTATGGATTCAAACTTTTTGTCAATGACTAAACTTTTTCCTTCCTTTCTACTGCAGAAGCAGCGAACATCCCTGTCGATGCCCTGGAAAGAGTTCCAAATAACTCCCCTGCGAATGCTGTATCAACGATTTTGCTTCTCACCAGCTTACACAAGAGCTTCTTGTGAAGGGGAAGGGAGCCTTGGCACGGATGCACTCGATGATCTTCCCCAAGATCAAGCAAGAGAAGACCCTGGGATAGCTGATCGATACCTTCGCGGTTGACACCAAGGAGGTTATCGAGGTATTCAAGCGTACATCGCGCACTTTTGGTGCTGTCCTTGCCTTCCAGCTTATGATGGGTTACGGCTTTAAGGGTGACATCGAGGAAATGACTAAGGGGCTTCCGAAAGAGCGAGACGGGCAGCTTGTTGATTTGAGCACCTTTAAGGCGTCTGCTCTTACTTGTGCCCGTCAGCTCCTTGAATTGGTTTCATCAAGGAAGTCATCGGCTGGACCCAGTTTATCGACTCAGACCCAACTCCCTTGATTCTTGTAACAAACTTGTGCCTTTGAGCTGATGCGAAACATTGTTCTGCCGCAAAACTTATGCTTGTAATAAACTCCGTGCTAGCAGTGTTGTTAGCACACTTTTTTCATGATATCACTTTCTTGCACTTCTCCCGATGGGAGTTATTTTGGATGTTCGGCTGTACCATATCCATCATCCCTTTATAACGGTATTTTCTGCAGGTCTTCCCAGTGCCCTCGTTTGTTGACGACTCATCGGGTGCTCTTCCTGAAAGTGATCGGATCCAGCGTATGAAGGACCGGGTCACGCAGATGGAAAAGGACTTACGCAGCACTTATGCCTTAGCTGCCATCGTCAATAAAAAGAGCAAGATTGCAGCCGACATGGAGCGGTACATTCTTAGCGAGCTGCATAAGGCTACCGAAAGTTTAAACTGTAAGTTTCCTGATCCCTTTGCCTGTTTGCTAGCAACTTCTTGTCTAAATCTTTACTGATTCTTTTGCCAGTCATAGCTTTGAACCATGCGGAAGAGAACAAGCGGATACACGAGCGAGTGCATGCTTTGACTCAGCTTTCCTCATCCGAAGAGATTTTCTGGCGGGAACACTCGAAGGCCTCGGCTGTCGTCAAATTTCAGGATCGAGTGCAACAAGTCCACCAGTTCTTCGACAAGTGCTACAAGGCTATGAGGGTAGTTTGGAAGACGATGTTTCCTTTGAATGCAGTTCCTCCTACTCTTTTGACTTTGATGTCTGAGTTCGGAAATGCCAAGAAGGTTCGGGAGCTAGTAAGATCTCAAGTTTTTGCAGGGGCCAAGTGTACGCTTGCCCTTGTGCTTGCTCGTTATCCTTCAGCTTGCTTGTTATCTATTGCCAATGCGACTGGTGATTTTGAAGAGCTGTATCCGAAGGTTTTAGCACCCGCCCATATAATTGTCGACAGGCTTGAGGAGGAGTCAAAGGACCTGAGGAAAGGGAAACTCCGCAAGGGTGATGTGAAGATGTAAAGTTACTTTTTGTAAATTGTTTTGGCTAGTCCATCCGAGTGTTAGGATTGTTGAGCCGAAACTTTTTATTTGGTTAATACATGAATATGTACTTTTACCATGCCGTTGGCAAATATTCAAAGGAGCAAAGCTTAATTGCCCGTTGGATGTATGTGAACTAGTTGGTCAGCAAATCATTATGAGTGATCAGCTCGTGTTGCAGGTTTTGCTAAACCTGTTGTATGCGCAACTTTGCTTCAACCGATTGTAAATTTCGACAGTCATTCCCAAATATTTCGGGTGTAATGATTCTGCTGATGAGCCCGTTGCTCTCTGATATTTCCATAAGTGAAATATCGAGCGTGGGTTGTGTATAAGTTTTCCAAACTCTTGCTTTGTACGGCACTCGTAGAGGCATCTGAAGCAGAGGGAAGGGTTAATGTCCTTATTCTTCTTTCCAGTGCTCGTAGAGGCTTTTGCCCTGGGCGCTATCTTCTGCCGCGCGTTACGTTATGCCGTTACTTGGCGGCGGCACGGTCATAGATGCTTCAGATTACTGCAATACTTTAACAAGAATCGAAACTTAAGTGCTTATTGATAGGGTAAATACGAAACTAGAGGGCGAAAACAAGAAGCCCTGTGTAAAGTAAAGGGAAAAAATTTAAAATCTAAGGGAGTGTTTTATCAAGGAAGGGGTTCTTCTCTTCTTCAGAAGCATCTTCCGATTTCTTCGTCATGCTGGTGGTTGCTGCAGCGCTATTGATTTCGCCAGGTGCCTGGGCGGCGATTGTTAGCATCTTGCCGCCTCCTATATCTTCTGCTTTGGCCACTGCCGAAACTTTTTCCGCCGATGCTTTTGCTGCTGGGGCTTCAGGAGTTGGCTTCTTCTTGATTTCCCTGTCAAGTTTTTCCTCCTTGATTTCTTGTATCATCAATCTGGGCGGGGGGTCGACAGTCTCTCGCCGTGGCCCAAACTTTGTAGCAATTCTTTGGAAGTCATGACCACAATTGTCCGAGCGCGAGAAGCTTCCGTAGACTGTGATGTTTGTCCCGTTGTTCCCTGGCATCTTCAGCTTGAGGTATGCATAGTGCGGCACAGCCATGAACTTGGCATAAGCTGGTCTCCCGAGTATGGCGTGATACTGTGATTCCCAGTTCACGACTTCAAACTCGATCTTCTCCTTCCTGAAGTTGTCGGGTTTGCCGAAGAAGACGTTCAGGTATGCCTTGCCAAGAGAGTACGCTGGTGAAGTAGGGAGTATCCCATGGAAGCGGGTGTCTGAGTCTTCCAACATTCTCATGGTGATCCCCATACTTTGAATTGTGTCAAGGAATATCAAGTGGAGTCCACTTCCTCCATCCATGAAGACTTTGCTCATCTTGAACCCTCCTATCTGTGCTTCGACCACTAGGGCGGCGTGCCCTGGTTTTGGTATAGTCATCGGGTGGTCCATTCGACTAAACGTGATCTCCTGAGACGACCACTCGACATATTCAGGAATGTTCGCCATAACACTTTCTGCCAGGTTGATTTCTCAGGTGAGATTCTTCATCTCTCTCCTTGAAACACCTGTCCTGTGGATCATACTCATTTGCCCACGTGGTGGTGGAAACGCCTCGTTGGGTTGATGAGGTTGAGCTTGCTGGACTTGATGTTGTGACGGGGGTGGCGGTGGTGGTGGTGGTAGCTGTTGCTAGCCTGCCTGCTGGATGAGTTTATGCATATCGAGGAACTGCCGACAGTCCCTGAGCAGGCGGCTAGACTTTACTTTACCATCCTTGGAATCGGTATATGAATGCAGGTAGCAAGGGGCGTTGATCTGTTCGGCGTAAGGCAATTCGGGAGTTCTCTGTGGTCGTGGTTTATAGTTGCCACGGTTCCCAGAGTTGTTCCGATTACCGTCCTGTCGATCGTCTCGCCTGTCGTCGTACCGATCATCCTGCCGATCAGAGTAACCTGCGGCCACCAAGTTATTGTCATCGTAACTGCGGTTCTTCCTTCTCTTGTTCCGATCCCTTCGACCACCCGAATCATGCTTCGGCTGGTCATCCTCTTCGTCGTCACTGCGCTGTCGTGGCTTTCGGACGTTGTCTTCACCATCGGCCCAGCTGTTGGCGATTTCCATTAATTTGGTTATGGTTTTCGGCTTCTTGCGCCCAAGTTCTTCTATATAGCTTTCACGTCGGATGCCATCACTGAAAGCGTCGATTGCTCTGTCGACGGATACGTCTTCCGCAGCATTCAGGAGTTTGGTGAACCTCCCGATATATGCGCGCATCGACTCCTTCTGCTTTTGCCCGACGGTCCGTAACTCCTCGATCCCGACGGGCCTTTTGTAGGTTGCTTGAAAGTTAGCGACAAAAGCTTCTACTAGGTCATCCCATGACTTGATGGATCCCTTTGGCAGCCCTCTGAGCCAGGCTCGTGCTGAGTCCTTTAGGTAAAGCTGCAGGAATTGCATTGCTGCTATCTGATTCCCTTTTGCGGCAGTCATCGTCTGCAGATAGTCCTCTATCCAGGATCTTGGCTCCTGCTGCCCATCATATTTGGCGGCGTCGGTAGGTGTAGGTTTGAACTTCTTGGGTGGCATCGCCTCCCGAATTTTGTAGCTCAAACAATCGGCTCCTCTAAGCTCGCCGTCGTTCTCCTGGGTCTCGTCCGAAGAATCACTGTCAAGTTCTTCTCTGATGGCGCGTCGCCGCCTTGCTTTGTCGATCCTGCTCTGTGTGATTTCGTCCCGAGCGTCTTTTGCGCGATGCTTTGACCCGCTGGCCTGCAGGGTCTTCTCTTTCGGTGGAACTAGATTGTGTCCTAGTATCGCAAGACTTTCCAAAGCGCCACGATGGGCCTGAGCCATGGATCCTTCGGGACGCTGGTTAATGAGGTATGCCGCAAGGTTGGTTGTTGCTCCCGCAACGGTTTTTGGCCGTGGCATGCCCGCGGTGTCCGTGGTCATAAAAGACTTGGTCAGGTTTGATGTTATCTCCCTTGCGTCATCTTCCGAAAGCCTGGACATTCTCGATCGATGTTTGCCTCCTCCGTGGGTACTTCGAGAGGCACTCCCCGCGAGCCCCTTCGTCGCTCGCTGGACCGGTCTGCCGCAGATAGGCGTCTCTCGAGGGTGGCTTGCTCCTTAGACAGGCGCTCCCGATTTTTCTCCAATATGGAGCGGTAAGCATTGAGTGTGCCAACCGTGGTTCCCGCCGAAAGCGGCGTGTTGTTGAGTACGGCTGCCTTGGCCGCTGCCCACTCTTCTTCTGTAATGGTGTGGTCGCTATTGTCACTGGTGGCGCTATTCTCAAAACTAGCCCGCCTGCTGGAGCGAGGGGTGCGTTCTCCGTCTCCCCTATTAGCGACGTAAACTTGGAGGGGCGCCACTCTTCGGGTGTCTCCTCGGGCGATGCTGCCGATGCTATCCTCTCCCGATGAATAGTAGGCGTTGCGGATGAATGGCGTGTCGCTTGACCCTAGTCCATGCCCGGTGTCGCAGTTCATGCGATGAGTACGAGGTCAGCTCCGAGGGCACGGGGTCATCAGATCCGACCGACATGGACGATGCCGAACGAGGAGTCGACGGTGCGGACGGACTCGACGGGCTTGTCAGGCCAGCCGAAAGGTCGGGTGTCGACGATGCGCTTGGACTCGTTGATCTGGAGATAGGAGATTCCAGCAGCCGAAGAATTCCTTCTGAGTTGACGTTGTAGTGGACGCTTTCGAAAGCCATCTCCATGTTGCCTTGTAGACCAGAGAAGGTCGAGCGAGATGATTCGCTGTGCGGGGTGAATTCGTAGGAGCCAAAACGGATCGGGCTTCCCAGATGAGGCGATGATGGTGCCGATGAAGCTGCCGATGACATGACGGGTTCAGCCGATGTCCGATCTTGTGCCGACGAAGCTTCCACGAACGGCGCCAATTGTCGAGGGTACTCCTCGCCAATGCCCTCCGATAGGGGCTTTGGGTTGATGGAATCCTGTAGGCTGACACGAGACATCGGTTATCAGACAAGCGGGGAGAGCGATTTACCCAGGTTCGGGGCCCTCGATGAGGTAAAACCCTTATGTCCTGCCTGTCTGTTCTTTGATTATGAAGACAATGGGTTACAATGGGGTGCCGAATAGTTCAGTTGAGATCTAGTCGAGATTGCTATTGCTAGGGTTACATAGCTCTAAGCTTTTCCTGGCTAAGATTGCTAAGATTGATCGTGTCCCTCGGTAGCCCCTCTCCTGGCCTTTATATAGGAGGCCAGGTCTCAAGAGGTCTAACCGAATACGACTAGATTTACAGTAGTTTAGATCCAATCTTTCCTTGTTTATCCGCTTCCTTGTCTTGCACGTCAAGGAATCTTCTGGTGCGCCGACCTAGTGGCCCATCACGCCTTCAGGTATCTTCATGGGCCTCCAATTAGTCAATACCGGATAGGGTAACGCTGGTTACTCGAAGGGTAATGCCCACGTCAGCACCTCCCGACCATGGGGTCACCATGAAACACACAACCAAATTGGAAAACCCAAGACAAAAAAGGTTGTGACATGCCACCATGCACTAGTGTGCCAAATATATGCCCAGTCGAAGGTGGTTTGCCAGTTTTAGGCCAAGTCAGACCCCTTTGGCCCAAAAAACCCTTGTTTCGGCACCTCCCGACCATGGGGTCACCATGAAACACACATCCAAATTGAAAAAACCCAAGCCAAAAAAGGGTGTGACATGCCACCATGCACAATTGTGCCAAATATATGCCCAATCCAAGGTGGTTGGAGTATTTTGTTCCTAAGACCTTTTACTGTAGATTTAATATGAAGTAATAGAAACATCGCAATGGGGTAAATTTCGAAAGCTTGCAGAGTTCATACATGAATTTGAGATCACGGTTGGAGGCCAAGTAGTCGCTTTAGAGCGGTCCAGATCAGTCTGAAACCTGCTCCAACATTTACAATGAAAATTGTATGCATTGTCTGCATAATTTATGCACGGTTGGTCATCAGAAATGTGGAAGACGCCTCTATTTTTTCCTATTCAAAAAATCAAGAAAACAAGCACCTTAGTTACCAATTAGACTGCAACTAACCAAAAGAATACAACTAATCAAACCCTACGTTTTTAGCAGCCAACAAAACCCCACAGTGAACTCTTAGTAGCACAATGGCCATACTTTTAATTATCGATTTGGGATACAGATGAAATATGGTAAAACTGATGCAGAAATACTCAGATCCAAGATTTCAGTTCACAGAATAGGGAAATCACATCTAACAACATAAAATTATTGGAGAGGATAAAATTTCTCTTAGATATACTCTTGGATATCAATTGTACCATGCGTAAAATATACATAGTTTTACTATGCACATAATTTGACGTCTTGTTATTCACCAAATGAATAATTAAGATTAACTGAAGGATATGTATTGTAGGACCATGGATTCAAAGGTGTGTCACAACAATGTTGAGGTGGATAAGCAACTGTATCACGAACGTGACGAGATGGACAAGAGGGTGCAGTGCGAGCGTGATGACATGGACAACAAGGTGAGGCAGAACGTGCAGCCGTGGACAAGGTGATGAAGCAGGAGCACGAGAAGATGGTCCAGAAGTTCAAAAGTATCCATGAGCGAGACGAAAATGAAGTTGAAGTCAGAGCGTGAGGAGATGGACCGGAAGGTGATGGAAGAACGTGCAGCCACGGATCGGGCGTTCAAGCGGGAGCATGAGAAATTGGAGAAACAGTTCAAGAAGATCCGTAAGGACATGAACCAGAAGTTGCAGCAGGACCGCGATGACATGGACCGCACTATAGAGCTCGAACGAGCCAAGATGGACTGCAAGAATATGCAGGCACGTGCGGACATGGACCAGAAGTTGCGGCAAAGCGAGAGGAGCTAGAATCCAAGGCCGTGCTGGAGCAAGTCAACCAGGAAGCGAAGATCATGCAGGACCATGCAAGGATGGATCGAAAGGTACATTTCTTCATTTCATATTTTGTTCATCGTTTCGCCAACCAACATACCATGACCATTCTATAACAATTGCAAGCTACGACTAACAATATACAATTTCAGATCCCTCCAACCGAACAATCGGACTCAAAATCCCGCCCGGTAAGTATGTCGCACCGATGCTATGCACATCTAAAATTCTGTATGTATATAAACATAATGGGATAACTGTTATTGTAGGGACTTGTAATGGATTTTAGTATTTACAAGGACAGGGAACTTTCTGATATCCCAAAAGGATACCTTGAAGGAAAACCTGGTTCGATAATAATTAATGATCCTGGTAAAGTGGAGTGGTATCTGATGGTGGAACAGTTAGCTCCTCACGATTATAGAGGACTAGCAGATTTGTACTACATAGAGCCTGGATGCATACCACCAAACGGAATGGTCTTGATCGAAGGTCCAGAGCATGTAGAGCAAATGATGCAAGCTCTCAAAGGAAGGAAAAAATGTGATCTGTACATTGTCAGGAATGGTCCACCCTCAATTGATTGTTATGGTTATGATGGCTATTATGACATGGCTGAAGAAGAGGTAGCTTACGTTGACAAATTTTTACATATTTTACAAAAAAAATTCTCTACATTCCTTCTATGTTGATCGTAATGATCTTTCATGATTTTGGACAGGATTCATGGGGGGAGGCCAGTGATAGGGGCGAGTGGGACACGGAGGAAGCTGGGTCATCACCACAGATGGAGCAACCTGAACTGAACACTCATAAGAGGGCGTTGAACTTTAGCAGCGACGACGATGACACAAGCACATAATCTCTACTCTCGTTTACAAAAACCTTAGTTCGGCCACTCTCTATGGTTTCCTGTTTGATCACTTTACCTTACGCAGTAATCTCTACTCTTATTTATGTGATTACAGATGCTATTAGGGTGTTATTTGCATTCTTATTTTGAACAAATGTGTGTGCTACTGGTTAAATTTTACTAAATTTTATGAAGCTACTGGTTAATATCTATGTCTGCCATATATTTTCCATTCTCTTAATTGCAAGGTGTCTCCAATTTATTAGCATATTTCATCATAATTGTAATTCAACCAAAGATTATCGAGTATTCTTACCTTCCAAGCCAGTTGGTTGCTTCATGTTAAGATGATGAGGGCTAGCAATAGCATGCTGCTTGCTAGTTGGAAATCTGGTCTTGGCTACAGATTTTCCATTATTGTCTGCAGCACAAAGCAAGGAAATATACATATAAGTGTTGCTCATAGAAGCTGGAAAGATCATTTTTCTTCCGACTGGAAACAAATGTACTAGTAAATTAGAACTAGCACAAATACTTCATATAAAGTAAGTGGAAAACTGTGAATGCAGTTCTTGCCTATGTTTTTGCAGCACATTGCTACCACAGGTACAATCAATGTTAACATCAGTCCACATTTCAAATTATTCATGCCAGAAATTTCAACAATGTTTTGAACACAAAATAGCGCCACCTAGCAGGTTTTTCCTTTCAACCAGTTTGTTCATGCAAACTTTTCTAGTACATACCGGCAATACATTTGTAACTAAGCCAAAGGTTAACAGTAGAACAAGAAGGTATGCATATACTGCACAAGAATTATCTTTTTGTTCACCTCAACACAATGTAGTACTCCCTCCGGCCCGATTTAGATGACTCGGCCCATGCACAATTACCATTTTGTGAAAACCCCATTGCGGGTTTAATTCTTCTTAGCTGTGGTACTCAAATCAAAATCAATCTTGATCCCGAGGCAGTCCCGTGCCGGAGCTCCATCCCCATCCGGTGCCGCGCCGGAGCTGGGCTCGCGCGCCCGACGTAGACGGTGAGACCGCACCCCGCCAGCCGTTCGCGACCGCTCCAGGACCAGAGGAGGCCAGCAGCAGAGGAGGCCGACGTTCCCCTCCCATGCCGGAGCTCCGTCCCCGTCCCACGCCGGAGCTCCGTCCCCGTCCCGCGCCGGAGCTAGGCTCGCGCGCTCGACGTTGAGGTGAGCCCGCACCCCCTCCGGCCATCCGCGGCCGCTCCAGGAGCAGAAGAGGCAGGGCCTGCACGACGTGATCCAGGCGTCGGAGATCCAGCAGGTGCTGGACATCGGCAGCGTGCAGACGTACGTAGCCAACACTGACTCGTGCACATACTTTGCAAGATAGATGCTGCAGCTCAATAATGAAACGGGAAGTCCACATAATCTGAGTTTCTGTTGAGTGACAGCGCAAGCAACGCAAGGTTTTGTGTTCAGTTAACTGCAGTTTCTACAGTGAACACAAGCACAAGTACTCCCTGCAAATCCTAGAGTGTGTGCTGAAAAGTGTACAGCACACCAAACTTGTATAGAATTTCAGAGCAAGTATTTGAATAACTTCACAAAAACCATACATTATCAGATTGAAGTACATTGGACAAGAGGCTGGCCAAGTAACATTCCAGGTCACTGTGAATAGATAAATTGGAAATATGTGCAGGTTACATTCCAGGTCAATTCCAAGTCACTGTGAAAAGATAAATTGGTAGAATGTGCAGGTTACATTCTAGGTCACATTCCAGGTCACTGTGAATAGATAAACATATATAAAGATGCACACCACTCTAATATCGAGAAAGAAAAACATCATATGCTTACCAAATGTTGGTAGCAATGAACAGAGCCTTAATGGAGAAATGCCAGAACTATATTCACATGTGCAATGAACAGAGCCTTAATGGAGAAATGCCAGAGCCTTAAGGAGGGGAAAAGCTACGGCCAGGAGGAGTTTATTCCATGTGCTATGATCTCGGTATAATGGTGCGATGATCTGCCTGGTCACAGTTACAATGGCTGCTGATTCATATATGATCTAGACATATTGTTCAAGAAGAAATTGAATAGTACACAGCAGATAACTTAGACATTTTTGCTGTGGACTATACCATGACAATATATGATCTAGACATGTGCGTGTAAACCTTCTATTGATTTCAAAACGAGGATGCCAGAATCTCATTTTGCAGAGTAATCAGTACGGGCTCAGTTACGTATGGCTATTGATTTTAACTTTACTCTGAGATCCTTGTATAGATTATTTCGTACCATATCAAATGTAAAAGAGATCATATCATTTCAATGCTAACTGCCATCACATTTCAACTGTTATATGCAGAAAAAAATTGAGTTTGCACAGCAATTAGCCTAGCTTTTACAAAGGTTGAATTAGCTGAACAATGCATATCTTAAATCTGTCGAATACATAGTACACTGGTTACACCTACTGAATGTAGAACAGATGATCTGCAAAGTGCAGAGTACAGAATTCAGTAATCGCAAAGTTTTTGTGCCATGCCTACCTACAGAGGGATAAAGTTCAATAAATTTGTGCCATTCTCAGGCCGACGCCCTTCCCGCTAACAACCTGCACATGAAGTGAAGCGCATTTGTTAGAGACGATGGTGCACGGTTCACTTCGCATCTTCAGAAATCAGGTAAAACTGGCTAGCGAATTCAGATGGTTTAGCAGGATAATCCCACGGATCGGTAGCAAAATTGACACTTCGCCCTCTGGCCTGATTTAGTTGAGAGCGGAGCTGCTGACCTTGACAGTGAAGTCGTGGACGGAGGTGGCGGACGACACGGCGGCCATGCTGGAGCGGACGGCCAGGTGAAGAGAGCTAACAAGGCTCTGTCAGATTGTTGTCCTGCACAAGAAACAAATTTTTTATTCCGCTCACTATATTCGCAAGTCAACCACATGCAAAAATCAACTTTTGTTTGATTTACTACCTCTATCCACTTGGCACATTTACGCCTATTGTGACCCTCCAACCTGCAATAACCGCATTTTGAGTTTGATCTTTTCCGCTTCTTCTTCATTCTTTTCTTCGGTGCACCTCGGCCTTGCACATGCACAGGATCTAGAACCTTCTCCAATTCTCCAGAATCAAGTCGTGCCGTTTGAGGCAGCACCGGCCCATACCTCATGCATTCCTTGTGACCACTGGATGATTCCTTCCTATCATCTTGTACATTTAGAACCATCTTCAGATGCTCATATGCTTCAACAGAATGAGCTGCTGAGAAACATTTCGCGTGACTCAAGTTCCGTAGCTCACGGTACCTCCTCAGACTTGCCGAATAATCATACATGCAGTTCTTTCTTGCCCCAGGACATGCGGCCTTTGCACTCATCGTCCACCTAGTAGGAACACAACAACTCGGAAGTCGTTTTACTTCTAATAATCCCAATATGTAAAATATGTGGGAACATGGTGTGCCTAAGCATTCCAGCTTGCGGCAAGAACAAGAAATCCTCTCCGAAGAACCTTCCTTTTTCTCATACTCCACTTGGAAATTCTCTCCTCTATGCTTCTTAGCCACAACAAATGTGGTCAAATCATCTGTATCTAGTATTTCACCGCTGAGGGTACAATTCCTGACAGCATTTGTGCTATATCTGACCAAAACAAACATTGCAGGTGTGAAAACTTGTGCAGCGTGTTTCTCAAGACTAGAAGCATCCACCTCTGTAAATGGAACGGACTGCAAGGCAACAATGTCTAGCACCGCCTCATTTAGGCGTCGTGTCGAAAGACAACGCTCATAGTGCTCTACCATTTTAAACAATGTCATGCTACCATCAAGATGCGTATGCAGAACAGAGTTTAGGCTCTCACTCCTTTGATTACTGCTCAATCCTAGGAAACAGCGTCCCACCAGATATGGAGCACACCACAACTTCCTCATCTTATACATCTGATGCAACCACGACTCCTCACTTGTTACTTTATTCCTTTCTAAGAAATCTACCCATTTGCTCTCATGCTCTTGTATGGAAGAACGATCATATATGAAAGATCTGAATTCTTCCTTAACCGCATCATCACTCAGATGACGTACAATGTTCTCTTGAATGTGCCATACACACAGCTTATGAACCGTGTCAGACCAGACCACTCTGATTGCTCTCTGCATTGCCAAGTCCCCGTCAGTGATCACGGATATCGGGTGCTTATTGGCCATTGCTTTAGAAAAGGTCCACAGCATCCACTCGTATGCCTCGCCTGTTTCATGAGAAATAATACCACATCCAAAAATAACAGTGCTGCGGTGGTGATTCAGCCCAACAAAAGGCACAAAGGGCAGATTGTACTTATTAGTCCTGTAGGTGCTATCAAAAACAACAACGTCGCCAAAAGCCTCGTAGTCACGCCGGGATTGACTATCAGCCCAGAACAATCCCTTCAAATGACCCTCTCGGTCAACCAAGTACTTGAAGAAAAAATCTGGATCTCTCTCCTGTCGCGCCATCATCAGTTTTGGCATCACCGGCAGCAACTGTTTCCTGCTTATATTGATTGCAGAAATTATATATGTCCCTTGTGGTGCATCCAACTTCATCATATCCACCGTACTGCATCATCAAGATATCCATGATTTTGTGTTTGCGGATCCCAGATATTTCCATCTCTACAATGTCCGCTTTCTGCTCGTCGCTGATTCTTCTGTGAGAACGCAGCAGGCAAGCAAGATCCGGTGGGGCCAGAGGATGGGTGTGTTCATCGATGAAATCCTTCACAAACCACCGACCTGTTTCCTTGAGTTTTGCAATGACCAATTTGGCTCGACACCCAACACGAGTGAGATGCCGTGGCCTCCTCTTCCTATCTTCTCTCTTCATGTGCTTCTCTTCTCGCGAACCTTGACGACTACAGACAAGTTTCCTCAGAATTATCTCCTGGTTGGCTTCATCCCACTCAACATAGCTTTTCCGCAGACTAAAACCTTTCTCAAGAGCATAGCTGTTATAGAACTCAAAGGCATCATCCTCACTAGCAAAAGTCTTGCTGACGATGTCATAGTACTCACGCGCAGACTCATCGCCCATGTCTTCCTGCGTATCACATACAAATTAGCAATTACTAGTTTTATCATGTCAAATAAACAATGAGAAAACAATTTGTGTTAACTGAAAAGGGAGTCTGTGTTGTATTACTAGTTGGGCTTTCCACAATGAATTTCCATAGTTCCTTGGTGGTTCATGCAAGTGACAAGGGAGTCTGTGTTGTTTTTAATGTAACATCTGTAGGTGACCCAAGTTGTCTTGAAAAATATATGTTCCATATCGGTTGCTTCCATGATTGGAAGAACTGAATCTTAGAAAATGCAACTTGGATGGATGAAAGGGCCATTTGTTCAGTGATTGTTTGATGAGTTTCTGGTGGTCTATTTAATTCCTGTTATGTCTAATTGGATAAAGGATCTTTTGGAAATTTATTATCAACCACAAAACTGAACTAGATTCAGATATGCAGAAAGACTCCGATGCCCCCTATGAATTATTCATTCTCTCACAATATAATATATAAGAGCTCTGCTGCATTTTTCATTGCTTACCAAGAGGTTCATATCTCTGAAAGTAGCCTTTTCTCAACCTATTATTTGGTTCTCGGTGTTGTTTGAATTATGATATTGCCTGTTTGTCATTGCTTAGCAAGAGGCAATAATCATTTTCGAAACTTGCAGGGATATAATCATTTTCGAAACTAGGCTATTCCACACAGAGGAGAAAGAAGGCACTCAGTACAGTACATACCAAACACTTTCAACTGGAAAACAATTGGGCTTACTGTTACTCAAGAACCGAGCAGATATGGGTGGATTGTGTACCTTAGATGTGATTGAGGTGCTCTTCACTGTCAGGTGGAGAACACCGGCGCGGAGGTGGCGGTGGGTGCAGGGGCGACGCCGGCGCGGGGTTTCACCAGCCGAAGTGTGCGTCCACGAGGCCTACGAATCCGCCTCCGTCGCAGGCCAGTCCACCCGCGCGACAGAGATATCCGGCGATGGGCGCCGGCGCTGCAGGGGTTCCGCGGAAGCAGTGCCGCAGCGGAAGGTGTTCGGCGACGGCAGGGAAACTGGTCCGGCCGTGGGCGCCGTCGCTGCAGGGGACGGTTGCGGCAGCGGAAGGTGTTCGGCTGCAGGTGCTCCGCGGCAGGGGTTCGGCTACACGGGCTCCACGGCCGCAGTGATTGGCGGCGGCAGGGATTCGCCCAGGAGGCAGAGGAGCAGAGAGGATCGGGGGAATTGCAGATGGAGCTGTGTGGTCGTGCGATGTGGGGCGGTTGCCATGCGAAGTTACCACAATACCCTTAGAACGTTAAATTAAAATACAAAATTAAATGGTTAGATCGGACGGCTAGAATAAATTCTGGCGGTAGTACTGGGTAGTACTCCGTAGTACCGCCCAATCACCGTAACACAGGAGGAGGAGCACACTCAAATTCCTTCCTAACTTTGTCAACCCACAAAGAATCCGTAGAAAAATATTCATCGCCCGGGCGGACGGAAATATTCCAAACCCGCTAATAGTGTCGCGTCCCCAAAATGTAGCCTTTGGAGGACGCTATTTCTTTGTGTTGGGTGTCTATCCAGCCGCGTCCACCAAATAGAAATATATTATTTTTAAATTTTATCGAAAACGGTCTAATTCATTCAAACTTGCTATATATTACACGGATTTGAATGAAACTCGATAAAATTTAAACCTAAATTCTAAACTAGTAGTACTTGGCCCAGAGGGGTTGTAGTACTCGTGCAAGTTGTACATGCTGTCGTTGACGACGTCCTGCTTGTCGCGCTGTTGGTGGGCTCGTCCTTCACCGTGCCTCTGGGCCCAGCTTCGCTGTCGTGGGTCAGGTCGACGAGTGGCATTCCGGCGTCGTGGATGGACATGACGATCGCCGCGTCGATGTTGCCCCTCCAGACGTCCTTGTCGTTCAACGATGCCATGAATGCCGAGTTCAGCCCTAGGAAGTCCTCATGGTTGTCGCTGATGGCATTGAGACGCTGTCGATGCATGTACTCCGCCATCTTCGCGGCCTTCGCGGCCTCCTCGTCGTTCGGCTCCTCCTTCACCTTTGGCTTCGTTCCCGGATGCACGCCTCTACTGCTGCCGCGCTGGTTCGCAGATGATGATTCCACCGTCGTTGCGGCCACGCCTCCGAATTACGGGTGGCATCGCGTACACGTGCTCCTCCTTCATCTCGGGCTTCGGTACAGTGTACGGTGTGGCGCGGTACGAGGAAGGCGTCGACCGCGTCGGTCCCGAAGAAGACGAGTGCGAGGGGGATGAGCCCGTCCTCCTTGGCTGCTAGCGTGCCGGAGGTAGAGGAGATGGCGGCGGAGAAGGCGCCATTACTAACCTGAGGGCGCCGTCGTGGATTCCGTCGACGACGTCCGGGCGTGTCAACCCGGGAACTCCCCAAAAACGGAGGCGCCCCTCTCTGTTCCCATGTTGGTCCTGCCAGCGAGGCCATCGGTGCTGGCCATGTCGGCGTCGTACTGCGCCTGGTAGAAGTCCGCCCACCAGTCGTCGTTGCCGGTGGGGCACCAAGTGGGATCTGTGCGCTCCTCGACGCTGAGGCGCTCGCGATGGGCTCTGATCGTGTCCCTCCAATGCTTCATGCCCGACGGCGGCGACGGGATGCCGATCCCGTTGACGACCATCCCGCACCTGCCGCTGCTTGGAAGACACATGCCCGACGGGACCGAAGTGCGCGTGGTACAACGCCCATGCTTCCGCCCCGCGAGGATGCCGCACCCGAAGCCATTCCTGGCGAGCGCGCTTTTGCGGGACGACGATATTCCAAGAAAAAAAAAGGTGGCGAGAGGAAGGAAGGAGACGGCGGCTGTCAAGAGCGGCGCGGCGAGAATGGAATGTGAAAGGGACGAGAAGGAAGGAGGGAGCTCTCTTTATACATCGGCAGGCGAAGCGGCATCGGGAACGTTGGCCGCAATAAACGCCGGTGCGAATGGCCACGCAGCCAAGCGCAACGAGACGCTTCACTGCGTTGCCTGGGAAAGCCGCGATGCCATTAACGTCGCTTGACCCGAGGTATGCGACGGGTTTCGGACTTCCGTGTCAATGATGCGTCGTGCTTGCCACTCGCGACACAATTTCGCGCTTTGTCCAGTTCGCCTAAAGCGTTACCTGTGGAGTGGGGACGGGCTCGGGACGCCGGACATCGTATTAAGCTGCGCCGGACGAAAAGGACCTTTGGGACGCGCAACTAGGGCCGATTAAATATCCGACGCCCCAAAAGCTTTTAGAGACCGCTTTGGGGGATGGAACTGAAGATGCTCTAACGAGAGGATTTTGGGTCAGGGAACATCAATGCGCATGAGCTAGGAGCATGGTTTTAAATAGCCGCCTACAGGCTATAGCCGTGGCCTCTCAAAATAGCTATAGCTCGGATATAGGTTGGTTATAGCCGGCTATTTAAGAACTTAGGCACCTCTAGTCGGGCTGTAGCAGTTAGCCGCATCAGAGGCTAGGAGTAAATTTCAAATTTTGAATAAATTTCAAATCTCAACAATTTATTCAAATTTAAAAAACAACTTTGAACATTTTTTATATCCTGAAAGGTTTCAAATCTGATTTGTTTTGAAAGTATCAATAGAAAAAAATCACAGAACCTTTTTCCTTGGGCGGCTGGGCCAGCCCAACATGGAGAAAAATACGCTTTTCTCGTGTAGGCCGTGTGGTGGCCAACCCGTCAGCGGCTGGGTTTTTTGTGCAGTACTTGTCAGCTTTCGGCCCGCTAATCTGTGGCTGTAACTGTCAAGTTTCGCGAAAAAATCAATATATTTATAGTCTATGTAAAAATAAGAAAATATATGGTGTGAAAAGCATTTTTATCAATGAATTTTATCTTTTCTTGCACACGTCACACGATAAGTCGATTTTCCGTGAAACGTCTTTGTAGAAGTGTAGCACATGAACATGCACGCTGCATTTTTTTTGTTTCAGTTTTTTAACAATTCAAAATATGTTTAAGATGTATTTTAAAATAAATGGTTAGAACTTATTAGTCTCTCTAGCTTATAGTAATGGGTTTTGGTAGTTGTCAGTTAGATGAGAAATAAGTTTCGTGCTCCAGTTCGTATATCGTTAGATTTGCTTCATGATTCGTACTAGTTATCAGTTGCAACTCTAAGTTAAAACTGAGATTTAATAACATTTGACTCAAGTGAGAAATAGCTAAATCGTATAGTAATACTCAGTCGGCGGAAAGTTTCAATATGCATACTTGGCGAGACGTGGATTGTTTCGAGAAGGAAAAACGGGAGACGTGGAGGAAACACGTGATGTGACGTCTGTTCAGTTTGATGCAAATATTGATCCCACCGCTTTTCAGCGCGCGGCTCAAACTTCCCTTCTGCTGCTCCGGCCTGCGGGCATTCGCCAACAAGACACGCGTTCGTGCCCGAGAAACCTCGTAGAGCCAGCCATGACGACGCCGACTCCAGCTCGCATTCCCACCTCGCCCGCGTCCACGGCGGCGGCCGGCCGTGGCTCCCTCCTCTTCCGTCGCCCGTTCGTCGCCGGCAGGCGCGGCGGCGGAGCTGGTGGAGCGGTCGGTGAACGCCATCCGGTACCTGGGCCACGTCCTCTTCGACGAGTTCCTCTTTTCTTTCGCTTTTCTCTTTGGTTGTACTGGTTTTTCCCTTCCAGCTTCTAGTATTGCTGGCCACTTTTTTTAACCTTTTAAATTTAAACTTTTTGAAGCTTTAATTTTTTAGATATAAACTTTTTTTGAATTTGAACAGTTTTAATGAACACTTATCAAATTTCAGCATTTAATGTTTTTTTGAAAATATTGAATATGAACATTTTATTTGATGTGATAAACATTTTATTGTAGTATACCTTGCTTTAGTGGACACACCACAAAACATAATGCTAAGGCCTTATAGAATAAGCTCATATCCAATGATGAAAGTCATCGAGGGACATGCCTGAAATTAAACCAACAATCACGATCAGCTTGTCAACAAGTCCACGCGCACCATCCAATGGAGGATAAGATGGGAATGACCTTCAATTGAATTTAGGATGTCATCGTCATCTTGCCGTCATGACGAAGACATAGAAAGCAGGAACCCTATCGAGGGCGCAAGGTAGTGGCCAGTCGCTCCTCCAGGGCTTGAAATGCCATTGGAGACGGGTTGGACCGATGTAGGCGCCGTTGGAGCGGAGCGGACGAAACCCTAGCTGCATGGGGATCGCCTACTATTACTTGTCCAGATGTTGCAGAGTTCTATTTAAAGAAAACTTCAATTTCGTACTCCCTTGTTCCTTATTTACTTTATCTTTTTTTAAATGCATGGTATATAAACATCCTGAAATGTCGACGGGTCAAACCACCACTTATTTGTGGATCCCGTCCTAAATAAGTGTTGAGTCAAAGTTTTTCTATAAAAAGTAGTAGCAACATCATGGTCAAAAAGTACTACTGCTCCGATCCAAATTAATTAACTTAACTTTATCTAGATATGTCAAAATTTAAATTTGAGAGAGCAACATATATGATATCAAATTGGTTCATTATGAAACTACATTTATAATGGATCTAAGAAACTTTTTTTTAGGTAATATGAAAAACTTGACTCAAAGAAAACCCTGAGGTCGTTTGGTATTCATCATTTGAGCCTAGAATCCTGGAATTCATTTTAAAATTCCATAGGTGGGCTGTTTGTGTAATATCCTAGGTATTGGGGTTACAAAAATAGAGGAAACAGATGTGTGCATTGCATTCATGCATAGAAAATCTGGGGAATTTTCGCTCTTTAAAGTAAAACAGTCACAGTAACTGAAGTTTCACTTGACCTTGATGGAATTGAAGTAGCTCATCAAGTCAAGCGCTACAAACCTGTTGCGGTCAGAAACCCACCGGCGAGCAACGACGGGCAACACAGGAGAGCCGGGAGCAACTTAGGGCTGCGGCTGGCCCTGGTCCCTCCGAGCGACGGCCCGCAAAGACTCCGGCACGCACGTCCGATGCCGGTGCAAGGGCGTGCCACCTGACCTATACCCGGTCGTGAACGTGATGGAGATGCCTCGCTTAGTTTCCTGCATGGCATACACGTAAACATTAAATACGAGCCTCGATCGGCTCTCAGGTTGTCCTGTAAATCGGCTCAAGGAGCCGATCCACCCATGATTCGCACGAGGTGTACGAATATATGGTAGTCCTGCTTGATCAAGATAAAGCTAAAACGATCTACGACGATTTGGGGTTTTCACCGCATAATCGGATCATCCTACTCGTGATTGGGCCTCGCGGTCACGCACGGTGATCGTAAGCCGATCCTAGACAAGGCCTAAAAACCAACACGAGGTTGATCCCCGAACATCCTCGTCTAGGGCTAGCAAACTACACCCTACGCGTCGCTGGATCCTCCAACCCTTTGTAAGGCCTAATTATGCAGATATTAAACTAATCCTTGAAGAACAAGGAGCAACCATAACGGATCGGATCTACTAAATAATGATCAAGCGGGGTGCCGCCCCTACACCTAAGATAGGTGTAAGGGCGGCTAGATGTCTAAGGGTTGAACTACGACAGCATATGATACGAAGAACAATGCTAACCCTAACACATCTAAGATAACTACGTTGCTCGCCATCAAAAAGACTTCAGTACGAGCAACGCATGAACAACGGATAAACTTGTACTGCCTAGATCGCAAGATGCGATCTAGGCAGCATGATGCTTACCCGGAAGAAACCCTCGAGACAAGGGAGTTGGCGATGCGCCTAGATTGATTTGTGGTGAACGTGATTGTTGTTTATTTCATAAACCCTAGATACATATTTATAGTCCGTAGAATTTCTAACGTGGGAATAATCCCAACCGTGCACGAGACAAACTCTAACTAACCGACACGTAATCTACTAAATTAAAGATACACGGGCAAACTAGCCCAAACTTTGCATAACAGGCCGATTCACGTATTTCTTCCATGTATATTCTTCAAGTCTATCTTGATCGCGGCCCACCTCTGACTCGGTCAAATTCTGGTGATAACACATGCCCCCCTGGTTTTGGAATTGATAATTCCAAAATCACTCTGCTTTTTTCTTCGTCGGGTCATGTCGTGGCAGAGCAGAACCGTCGCAGTATCCTTCATCATGATGCCTTGTCTTCTCAACTTCTCTGCAAAATTTGATAGCTTCAGCACCACTTCCTCGAAAACTGCAATGGCATTAAATCTCCACTAGGCTCCTCCTTATTTAACTGTGCCGATTGATTAGCTCTCTTCATCCCCTTCCTTTGTTCTAGCTATCGGCACCGAAAAAACCCTCTTTCCCTGTAGCAATGTCTTCCTCTTCCTCCGTCTCCTCTGGCCTCTCCCTCCAGTCTACCTCCTCGAGCGAGCCGGAGTGGAACTTTGATCATGTGCCAGACGGCCCACCCGAAGCACTCGTCGGGCCAGATGGCGACCTGCCTCTGACCGATGGGGAAGACGACCTCAAGTTCCTCATCGAAGGGGAACTGATAAGCGAAAGCGAAGACGACCTCCATCCCTGGGTGAAACCCATCTCCTCCGACGGGAAGGAGGAAGAAGAAGAAGTAGAGGAAGAAGAGGAAAAGGAGGAGGATGATTCCTCCTCCTCCGCTAAGCATCCGCCGGCAAAGCGATTCCACGCTTGGGCGGACAGCGAGGACGATGATGATGACGAGGAGGAAGAGGAAAAGGAGGAGGATGAATCCTCCTCCTCCGCCGGATATCCGCCGGCAAAGCGCTTCCGCTCTTGGGCGGACAGCGAGGATGATGATGATGACGAGGAAGAAGAAGCTCCGCCGAGGGCCGGGGCAGCAGTGACGAGGAGCTCCCGGAAGCAGCGCCGACGGCAGCCTACAACGACGACGATGAGGACAGCGACGACCCCTAGAACAGGGGCAAATTAGTGTAGGACTAGTAGTAGCAAGGCACTAGGCATCGGATCCCCTTTTGAGAGCCATCGGCTCTTTCCTCGTAAAGCCGCTCCTTTGAATTAATAAGAATTGTTCTTCCAATTTAACTTTCAATTAATCCAATGTCAAGCCTTCCGCTCGCCACACCAAGACCGATAGCAACGTATCGGATCGTATACCGATTAGACCGTCACCAAGCACTTCTCAAATTCAGACCGTGATTTGATATCTGACCATAATATTTCGCAATCCTACGTACCGATGGCTGTTCATCGGCTGTTTTGAGAATCCGAGCCTCCTTCATTTTCTTGCAGTAACAGTGACGGTCTAAACTCGTAGATGACGACTTCCCTTCAGCAGCTCTAGCAGTCTTCTACCGCAACAACTCGAAGGTTATGATGCAGTGGTCGACCGACGACACTCCCATCGGCTTAACGGAGCATCTACCAGTGCCGGCTGCCCCCGAGCCTCGCGTCAAGGCGAGACTAACGGTGAGGATACACAGCATCAAACAAAGAGCTTTGAGCTCAGGTAATCTGAGACAGCCACCATGCAGAGCCAGCCAAACTTGCCCCCCATTGATCGCCTTCCTTCCTCTGAAAGCCGATGTTGTAGACGAAACACCAACAGCTTAACGAGAAAGAGGCTGCCTTGCATGCCAAAACTGACGCTTCTGACAGTACCGCTGAACTGGCGCCAAGGATTGGAAGTCTTCGAAGAGAAGGTTCGGGCACCAAAAATCGGCTCCTTGCAATTGAGGCAGCTCTCATTGTTCACCCCTCCGAGGAAGCAGAAGGCCTCACAGCTGAACTGGTCTTTGGTGAAGAACTGGTCTTTGGTGAAAAATCCGTGTCTTGAACCCCCAGCAAGTAGATCCTGTGTAATTGTACTAGAGTCGATGGCTGTGCATCGGCTTTGTTTCTTAGTTCTAAAGTCGATGTCCGTGCATCGGCTATATATCGTGATGCTGATTTTTTTTTACTGGCCGATTTTTCTATCGGCCCCCAACATTTCACTACACACATGTTCATCTGATTAGGTGCCCCCCGAGCCGAATCTGTCAGGTAACTGCAGATATCGGCTCTGTAGTTAGCCAAGGCACTGTATTTGCACGTCGACTCCGGTAGGACCAATGTTGACTTTTCCTAACTCATCAGCCGACGTAAAACCGCTGCCCCGTAGATCGATGTTGAACATAAGCAGAACATGTGGTGAGGATAATTTTGGCCGATTGCTGGAATCGGTCTCCATATTGAATCGCTCAACGAAGGTTTTGTAATGTTCCTTCATAGATCTTTGGGGCCGATCCCAAGGATCGGCCTCGCCTCGTTTGCTCATCGGTTTGTTCTTGCTACACGGTCAGGCCGGTGGATAAGACCAGCCTAACCCTGTCCTTCGTCACGTCGATGCGCTCGCAGTCGTCCAAATAGATACCTGAGAGTGGCTCTTGGCCTGCCGTTTCCCAAGCGTTCATGCCGGCCGTTGAAATCTCGGCTGAGTCATCGGCCTGGACGACCTCTACCTCATCTCCATCCCACTGTATTACGCATTGGTGCATCGTGGAGGGAATGCAACAGCTTGGCGTGGATCCAATCTCTTCCTAGCAGAACAGCATAGGTGCTCTTGCTATCGACGATGAAGAACGTCGTAGGGATGGTTTTCCTTCCTACGGTCAGATCCACGTTCAGAACACCTTGTGCGTCAGACGCTTGGCCGTTGAAATCGCTCAATGTCACGTTGGTCTTGATCAGATCCGAGCTAGAGCGTCCCAACCGACGTAGCATAGAGTAGGGCATAATGTTGACTGCTGCTCCGGTGTCCACCAGCATCTTATTGACAGGCCTCCCATCGATATAACCTCGCAAGTACAGGGCTTTCAGATGTCTGTAGCTTCTTTCTCGTGGCTTCTCAAAGATAACCGGCCGTGGGCCGCAGTCAAGTTGTGCCACAGGTGCCTCGTCTAATCCCTGGAGCACTGAACTCCGTAGGAAGGATGAACACCATGTTTGTGCCAGCCGATGTTTCATCATCGGCTTTCCTTTGCTTGGGGCGCCACTCCATTTTTTGTGGTCGACCCTCTTCATCCAGGGTTCGCTGAATTTTCGCGGCCGATCAGGCCGCGCCTTCCTTAGCGTGTGCAGGTATAACCTTTCGGCTTCCTCCAAGCCGCGCAGTCGCTGAACCCTACGCTTTTGGGAACGGCTGAGTCCATCAGGGCACCACCTTGGCCGGTGGTACCTGTCTTCTTCTTCTTCTTCTTCATCGTCTTCCAAATCCTCGAGATCTTCCACCCGAGGGGACTCGGCCGTGTTTGCTTCGAGGCGGGAGAGGCCCTAGACGTTTGAACACGGACACGTTAGCTGCATCCTTCCTCTTCTGTCTACATTCTGGGCAGTTGCCGATTGTAGGCAATTGGCTCATTCCTGAATCCCAGCAGTGTCTGAAGAAGGGGCAGTCCCAGTGCCTATCCTTGTCGTCTTGCTTCCTCGATTCTTCCTTGGCACGGCGCTCGTACTCCTCCTCATCGCGATCATGCCGACGATGTCTCCTGGCGTCCCTAGCCAGACGGTCTCTATCATCATCGTCGCTGGATCGTCGGCGTCGGCTATATTGACTCACGTACTTGTTGAGGAGGTGATCGGAGAGAGGTCGCTGATATCTTACATTCTTTACTTCTCCCTCTGTGATGTAGCGCTTGCCATCGTGACAGAGCCGATCGCGTGGAGCGGCCTCCTCCGTGTCCTTGCTACGAGAGCAGCCGCCTCGTCTCCGTCCTTGCCAGAGTGGTGTCCAGGTCCTACCATGTTGATGTTGAATGAGAATCCTGGCTGGCAACCTTCAGGGTAAGTGCACTCCACCATGTTAACGGCGGGGAAGGGGTGGGTGTCGACCTTCATGGCGTACTGGTTAAAAATCAGACGTCCTTGTTCTATCGCCATTTGGATCTGCTGACGCCACACCCTGCAGTCGTTGGTGGTATGGGAGAACGAGTTATGCCATTTGCAGTATGGCTTTCCGTTCAGCTCCCCGTACCGTGGGGATTTTGAGGCCTTCGGGTAACTTCAACCGCTTCTCCTTGAGTAAGAGGTCGAAGATTTGCTCAGCTTTATTCACGTCAAAATCAAACCCTCTCGGGCGGACCTCGGTGGCTTAACCCATTTGCGGGACACGGGGTTCCCCCCGAGTCCATTCAGCCAC
Organism: Lolium rigidum; assembly: GCF_022539505.1. Taxonomy (NCBI): domain Eukaryota; kingdom Viridiplantae; phylum Streptophyta; class Magnoliopsida; order Poales; family Poaceae; genus Lolium; species Lolium rigidum. The sequence continues at coordinate 311,218,029 of NC_061514.1, forward strand.
TCCTACTTCTTGATCTCCCGCAGAACCTTCGTCTTCATCTGCCTCAACCAGGACTACCGCACGCTTGAATTTGTCCTGGTACAAGTCCGGGTGGCGCTGTTCATATAACGATAGTTTCTGAACCATGTGCGCCAGTGAAGGGTAGTCTGCTTGGGAGGCCATGTCCTTAATTGGTGATGCAAGGCCCACCACTGCCAACTTGACTGCTTCCTTTTCAGTCACACGAGCCGAATAACATCGGTTCCTTAGATTTCTGAAGCGCTGGACGTATTCTGCCACAGTTTCTCCACGCTTCTGGCGTATTTGTGCTAGATCGGCAAGGCCAGACTCGGAAGCCTCTGAGTGATATTGCATGTGGAACTGTTCTTCCAACTGCTTCCAAGTCCGGATCGAATCTGGTGGCAACGAAGTGTACCACCCGAAAGCCGATCCTATGAGGGACTGTGCGAAGAACCTCACGCGTAGCTCATCTCGTCGCCGAGATCGTGCCCAGCCTGTGCCAAGTATCGGCTCACATGCTCGATGGAGCTGGAACCATCTGATCCATTGAACTTGGAGAAATCAGGGAGCCGATATTTGGGTGGTAGCGGGATCAACTCGTACTCGTTGGGGTATGGCTTGGAATAGCCGATTGTCCTCCTTTTCGGCACCATGCCGAACTGGTCTCTCAGTATGGTACTGATTTGATCCGCGGTGCTGGCAGGAGTCGAACTCTGAAGATTCGCCAGAGTGGCATACTTAGCCAGCCATGCTTGCTTTTCCAGCTCTGAGCCAACTGCAGGAGCTGAGCTCTAGAGGTTTGTCGGAGTGGCATATTTAGCTAGCCACGTCTGCTTCTCAAGATCTGTCGCTGACGTTCCTCCTGCTTTTCCAGAAGTCCCTGCTGTTGCGGCCTGGTTTATGAGCGCCCAGTTATCGCAGTCTGGCACGTATGTGCACGTGTATCCGTGAGGGATCTCCTTAGGCGCCTCGTACAAGAACTGGTAGTCACTAGGGTCACCACCGATCTTGTAGACGACGAATGCCGGTGAATTCGGCACTTCTGGTGCTGCCAACGCGAATGGCAGCGGTGGACGGGACTAGAGTGGCATCTCTCCTTGGTATGTCCCGAGAGCTGGTCCTGACGGAGAGTACTGGTGCCTCATGATCTCCTGGATCACCCGAAGAGCGACACGCTCCAAAGTGTTCACCAGGTTCTCAGAGTGGCGGTGCAGCGAGTGAGCCACCATGTAGTTAATCTCCTGACGCAGGGACCTGGTGCGTTCTTCTGACGGGGCGGACAGGTCTATTCCATCGAGCGCACCTTCAGGCGAGAACCCTTTCCACCTGATGCCATGTGAACGGGTTCTGTGAAAAGAGCCGATGAGGTCGGCTTCGAGGATCGCTTTGACCTCGTCATACTTCTTCTTGAGCTCCTCGGTCAGATCCTCGTACGTGACTGGGGTGCCGTCCGCCATTTCAGCTGTAGATGGCGATGTGGTTGATGTCGAAGATTGACCCACCGGGCGTGCCAGAATGTGTTGCGGTCAGAAACCCACCGGCGAGCAGCGACGGGCAACACAGGAGAGCCGGGAGCAACTTAGGGCTGCGGCTGGCCCTGGTCCCTCCGAGCGACGGCCCGCAAAGACTCCGGCACGCACGTCCGATGCTCGGTGCAAGGGCGTGCCACCCGACCTATACCTGGTCGGGAAGGTGATGGAGATGCCTCGCTTAGTTTCCTGCATGGCATACACGTAAACATTAAATACGAGCCTCGATCGGCTCTCGAGGTTGTCCCGTGAATCGGCTCAAGGAGCCGATCCACCCATGATTCGCACGAGGTGTACGAATATATGGTGGTCCTGCTTGATCAAGATAAAGCTAAAACGATCTACGATGATTTGGGGTTTTCACCGCATAATCGGATCATCCTACTCGTGATTGGGCCTCGCGGTCACGCACGGTGATCGTAAGCCGATCCTAGACAAGGCCTAAAAACCAACACGAGGTTGATCCCCGAACATCCTGTCTAGGGCTAGCAAACTACACCCTACGCGTCGCTGGATCCTCCAACCCTTTGTAAGGCCTAACTATGCGGATATTAAACTAATCCTTGAAGAACAAGGAGCAACCATAACGGATCGGATCTACTAAATAATGATCAAGGGGGTGCCGCCCCTACACCTAAGATAGGTGTAAGGGCGGCTAGATGTCTAAGGGTTGCACTACGACAGCATATGATACGAAGAACAATGCTAACCCTAACACATCTAAGATAACTACGTTGCTCGCCATAAAAAAGGCTTCGATACGAGCAACGCATGAACAACGGATAAACTTGTATCGCCTAGATCGCAAGATGCGATCTAGGCAGCATGATGCTTACCCGGAAGAAACCCTCGAGACAAGGGAGTTGGCGATGCGCCTAGATTGATTTGTGGTGAACGTGATTGTTGTTTATTTCATAAACCCTAGATACATATTTATAGTCCGTAGACTTTCTAACGTGGGAATAATCCCAACCGTGCACGAGACAAACTCTAACTAACCGACACGTAATCTACTAAATTACAGATACACGGGCAAACTAGCCCAAACTTTGCATAACAGGCCGATTCACGTATTTCTTCCATGTATATTCTTCAATTCCATCTTGATCGCGGCCCACCTCTGACTCGGTCAAATTCTGGTGATAACAAAACCTCAATGTGACTTTGCTAAAACCTTGTCTTGGGAAGAGATGATTTGATCTAAGGGGTTAGATTAAATGGAACTAATAATCAACACAACAACACCTTGCTCAATGATCAATTGCTTGATCTTATAAAAGATTATAATATGGTAATCCTTGCCACAACATATGAACATCCATTTAATTGGAAATCAAGTAACAATAATTGGAGTAACTATTCCTAACTTATCTTTTCCATGTCTTAAACTAATCCTTGATCCTATCATGAACCTCATGGTATTCATTTTACTTCATCCTTGGAAACAAGACAAGGAGATCCAACCAAGGAATACATATCTTTCTCTATTCCATATTATTATACATCAAACCTAGAGAGGTGAGAGTCCTATTTCATTTAAGGAAGCAATGACAAACCTAGAGGCAAACCTTGGATATGCATCCATGTATTCAAATAACCATCTTTAAGAGAAACCCTTGGATGTTATTCAAGACCATCCCTAGAGAGAGAACCCATTTATATTAACCATAGATATTGGTGACCACATCATTCTCTATGGAGCCTAACCTTAGGTTAGTATTAAAGTCCTTTCCCAAATGAGAGAGAGACCACTCATACCAATCATAGCTTTACCTATTGAAGAATAAAGGACAACCTTTGAATTAAAGTATTAGGTTGAAAACCATTTCCCTTGGAGTGGTGAGTTAACTTAATATCTCATGGAATCAAACCATATCCATGAATTGATAAAGTAAGTAGGAGATTAATTCAACTAAGATAGCCAAGTGGAGTTTAGACTAGATACCTATTGAGATATGGTGAATACACCATAAACCCTAGAATAACTATTCCTATATGAGAGAACTCAAGCTATGGAGTTACACTCAATATAGTTGAGGCAACACCTGGATTTGAGGGAGAGAACTATCCATATACCGGATGATTATATCATCATTGTTTAAGTAGAATCTTAACAGAATATCTCAGGTATTCTCCTGGGATATAAATTATTGAGGCAACCATAGTAGTCCCATCCAAGAAAGTAAAATAGAAGTGCTATACCTTAATTGATCAAGACAATGCTTGATCATGGAAGTGAGAAACCTATTTAATGAGAGATACCTTAGGAAGCCAAACCTTGATCATTATAAATTGAGTGATGATCATAAACCCTAAGAACTTGGGGTAATGATATCAAGAACAAGTTGATCATGTCTAACCATGATCATGCTTTTGAGATATGTGAGGATAAGATAAATCTTAATAGGATAAGTAGATATCATTCACCACATTAAATCATGGGGAGATCACTAGTAAGCAACCCTAGACTTATATCCCAACCTTTATTTAGGAACCACTTGGTGATCACAATTAGAATCCTACCATATCTATATTTCATAAATCAATGTACCTAAGAAAACCTTTAGAGTCACACTCTATATTTATATGGTGAGAAACCATTCATCCATATAACCAAAGTTAACTATAAAAAGAACTATAATCAATGTAGTTACTTTAATGATAAGTTGGGGATAATAATAGGAGTTAATTGGTAGAAGATAAAACCAATTCTCAAATCCTTAGTATTTAGAGAAGCACATCAGATATGAAATATTAAGCAAGTAACCACCTTATAATGGATAGGGAGAATCAAACCTAGTTGGTGAATCATTGGAGTGATCACAAATATAAACCAAGTGCACATTTGAGTTACAAACCACATGCTATTAGGTGAACCTCTTTAGAATCCTAGAAATTGCTCACAAACTACATCTTATGTTTCAATTATGAACCTAAGATCAACCTAGTGCTAATTTCTATTATTAAGACCCATAGGTGTTGATCAACCACTTATCATTATAACCAAGATCAATCATGATGGAACCACTATCTACCTAGATCCTTTCAAATATAGTGATAATATTAACTTAATAACGGGGGTTAGGATAAAAACTATAAAACCCTAATATATTGAAGCTCACATAAGATCATATGTAAGTGACTAAATCAAGACCCTAGAAATATTTAGGTACATAAAGCCCTGTCATTTGGTCATCTCCTTAAAATCAAAAAAATATTTGGAATATCAAAAGAAAGAGAATGGAAGATTATTATTATTAACATACATATTTGAAATATTGTGTATGTTGAACCTATCATCATATTAAAAATCAAAATAGTAAGTCTCAAGTAGAATTATTACTTAAGAGGTAATTGTCAGGTTAAAAGTATATGCAAATATCTGCAGGGCAGAATTGAATTCAAAATATGAACTCAACAAATAGAATTGAAAACAGAAAATATAAATCAGAAAATGGAAAAATAGAAAATGAGAGAAAACCTTACCTGGACCTTACCAGTCGACGCAGCCCAGCACCACGATCCACCGTAAGCCCAACACCACAGCCTAGCACTGGCCCAAGCCCAGCCCACCATACCCCTTCATCAAATATCTGAGAGAGGAACTCGTCCTCATCCTCTCTCTCTCGCATGGAGGACAAGCACCGAGCCGTGCTCGGCTTCTCCTCGGTGCTGGCAGCTCCTCCTCGCTCGGCGTCGTGACGAGGCACGTTCCTGGCGCCATATAAAGCTCCCCGAAGAACCCTAGCTCGGGATTTTCCCCCTCCTCTGCTCGAATTCATCTCAGACGGAAACCTAGCTCGCCCGGTCACCACTACCGCCGGCGATTGAAGCCTTCCCTATCCATGCCAAGCACACCACCGTGACCACCGTACTCGAAAAGCTACGCCCACGAGAGGAATTGGCCCGGGGTGATCTAAGCTCGGCGAATTCCATCGATTTCATCCGTGGCAGTTCACCGGAATTCGTGACGGTAAGCTCGTCTCCGGTCACCAATGCCTTCGGCGAGTCTTCTACAAACTCCACGGTGAGCTTGCGCGTCGATTGCATCCTTATATCCTCCCTGGCATGCACCATAGCTCGGTTTTCGTGGTCTCGCCGGTGATGCCCCGCCGCGGGAAAGCTTGCCGGTGATGCTCGGTGCATTTCTCGAAAGGCCAACACCATCACAGTGGTTCGTCTTGTCGATAGGATTCATTAGAGCCCAGCCATGCATCTAGGGAGGCCGTAAATCGGCGGCGCCGTCCCCAGGTGACCACCGGCGTTTAAACGCCGGCGTGGTCAACGCATCCGGTCAGCCTTGGCCAATCGCCACTTGCGTGGCAACTGACGTGGACTATGGTCCACCAATCAGTGACACGGGTAGAACCCCCAACCGGTACAATTAGCCTTTTCGTTTAAAGTTTAATTCCACAAAATTGCTGCAACTTCAAATTATTGTAGAAAATTCATAAAAGCTCAGAAAAATACAAATGAGATATCAAAATTCTTATAAAAGAAAAATCTATCCAATAAAAATATAAAATGAAATTTATATTTTTAATAAAAATTCAATTATTTAATACTTGTTATTTAAACCTTATTTATTAATTCTAAATTCAATTAAACTTCAATAATTAAGAAAAGTTTCTAAAATAAATAAAACCAGTAAGAAGTTGAATAAAACATTATAACTTATTTTCTTTAATTATTATTTTGTTAAATCCTTATTAGAAGGATTTAAACCTAATTAATAATTATCTTAATTATTAATTCATTAAAATTAATAAAATATCAAATCCAATATTATTTTTATTTCAAAGTTATTAATAATTTCAACTTGATAATGAAGTACTTAACCTAATAACTAAATAGTAATTATGAAACCTAGTTCCATTTTAAATAACATTATGGTTTCATAATTTCATATGGAACCCTAAAACCCTAATTCAATTATGCACCAAACCCTAGCTCCAATAATCAATATGAAACCTAAATTACTTCTAACCTAAACCCTAGGTTAGAGTATGTGATCATGGTATCTTCTTTCATTCATAGCTCCACAGTAACAACTAAAGACATACCTATGTCCACATAAAATGTAGAACCCTATCACTAGCAATGTAGTATCCCATGTGTTCATCATCATCAAACCTAAATAATCCAGTAGGGTTAACCAAGTGCAAGACCCTAGTTCCTATTCCCAAGACCACCATCCTTAACTATCCATGATTAGCATCACACCATTGTGATGAACCCTAATAGTAACCATGCTTAATGATTACCTTACATTCCATACTCCACTAAACCCTAATAGTGTTGGATACTTATAGACCATCCTATTGAGGAACCAACCATTCTCTACTTAGAAATCCATTAGCTAAATCAAGATAACCTCAACCTTAATTGTAATACTTCTTATTACTTAAGAAGTATGTTCTTCAAAAGTTATTCTTTTAAAGTAAATAAAGAATCATCATCAACCCTGCTTATAAGAACCTATAAACCCTAGCTAGCAATCACCAGCCAGATAAATTAACCCTGATAACAACCTTGTATGAATAATTGCTTAGGATGCCTAGGCTTAACTCAACCTTACAAGCCCTAGATGTTGATGAATCCAACTAGGTTGTGATCCATCTACTACTTACTCCAGAAACCAATTAGAACCATAGAAAACCATAGAACCCCACAAACCTAGATATCATACTTGTTCTTTATTAAAGAACATGTTTTTTCAAAAATTATTCTTTTGAATTATATAATAAGTAATCATCAACCATGTATTATAGGACTTAAAATTGACAACTGCTCTTTACTTATTATACAAGCCTACTATTCCTGGTTGTGTATGATTGTTACTATTCATGTTGCCACCTGCTTATAATTCTAAAACAACACAACCCCGAATAAGAACCTTGTTTGTGAATCACTCTAAAAGTGCAACACACCCCGAACCAATCATTACAACTCACCGAACCTAAATCATCGGGGTTAGATCACGCTTAGAGCGATTGCATCTCATACTTATGCATTATTGCATCCTTGCCAATCTTTTAAACATCATCCTTACCGGACGATGATGCTATTTCAGAATTTGGAGTTATTGCGTATCGAAGACCTTGCCTGCATAATCTTGCAGTCAAGAAAGGCAAGTTCATCACTTGCTCATGTCATTTGAGTATCTTTATCAAATTACTTGCAAAGCACTATGATTATCACTATTGCATAAAAACCAAAACCACTATTTTCATAACTATGAATATGACTATGTGGTGGGCAATGGAACCATGGATTGTGTTGATATGGTGGAGGTTCCATTGCAAGGGTTTATATCCATCTAGGATTAAACAACAAATGTCGCCAAGTGATTCTTGTGCCGTAATACCCGTGTTAACCATAAGATCCGGAGTGGGACGGAATAGTCAATTGTATTTCCACCTATTGTACATCAACGGATGCGCTTTACCGTAGACCCTTGATCCAAGAGAGGACAAGTGGTAGGGGTGGGGGTCCCGATGAAGTCCCCACGGTAATTGCGGTCTATGATGGGTTGCAACTGCCGGCGAAGGAGTTCATGGTAGAGACCTGAATCTGTTGTCGTGGTCGGGGTCCACCCGTAAGTGGGAATAATGGGACCGGCGAGGACCCGTGGTCGGAGTTTGCAGCAAAGGGTGGGTGTATGAGGTAGCGGAGGAATATGATTGGCTATGACCTTATACCGGGCCTCACACCAAAGGAAGTGTGGACGAGAACTAGACTCGGTTGGCACCAAGGTTAAGATCTCTTATGGGTAAAGCAACACACCTCTGCAGAGTGTAATGAATCGTGACCTGTCACTCCCTGTTCCGGGATATGGAATCGCGAACGCGGCCGGAAAGGAGCTCCATGAAGTTCTAGTAAACCGGTGAAGGCCGACGGACATAGTTCTTCGGAATAAAAGCAACCTTTTGAAGAAATGGTTATGAAAACTTGCATTGGTATTAGACTTTCCGGTCTAATGCCGTAGCTAGTGCATTAAACACCTCTTTCCTATAATGAACTTGTTGAGTACGCTCGTACTCATCCCACTCTTAAATCCCCGCTTAGATATGGAGGCCACGATGGAGGATCTACAAGTGCAACTCGAAGACCGAGGAGTCAACAACTACTTCAAGGGACAGGAACCTGTCAGAAGAGTCAAACACCACCTTCAGCAAGTATAAAACCTAGACTAGACATAGAATGGAACTAGCTTCCTAAACCTAGCTCCTATTTAGCTAGAATCTATTCATAGCCTCTATAGCTAGTTAAATACTCTACAAACAGAGTTCGTGATAGGCTTAGACCACGAGTCGTTCTTCTGGAGTTTATTTGCAGTTTTACCTCATTGTAAAGTAGGAGGCGATGCTGATCTTTTGTAACAGAGTCTGTATGTAATTCTATAGACATGCCTTGGACCCGCATATGTTTCTGTTGTACCACTCTGAGCGATATAATACTAGTGGAATGGTGTTTCATTGGTGTTATATCAGACTTGCATACTACACCATGCAGTGGTATGCCGGGTCACCACAGCTGGTATCAGAGCAAATGCTTTGACCCTAGGATTAAAACCCTTTAAAGGAGACCTATAGGATTGGTAGTGTCTATAGGAAGTTGTCCTTGGTAAATCAAATACTTCTTATGACTTGAGATGGATATTCACTTGAGAATAATCCTGACACACTTGAGTCAACATTTCCTACCTATCCTTCCTAAGTGAAGTTAGTTAGCTAATCCAAAACATGTAGCACATCAATAAGACTATAAAACACTAGATGAGTAGATCATAGTTGGTATACAATACATGGTAGTCCAAAGAGAGGATACAACCATAAGGAATATATTCTATTGGAAGATGTGTACCAACATATGTTATGGTTAAGTAAGAGTTATCCGGACTCGTAATAGGAGTAATATCAAGTGATAAAGATAATTAAGATATCCTAATAGAAGATGTAAACCAAGTTAAGTAATGAGTAAGTAAAATTATCCAAACTTGTGAAACAACTGATAGTAAGTGATAAAAATAAGTGATGTAAGGTAGTATAGACCATGATGAGTCAATCATGGGAGGTAAGGAAGAGAGATATGAATAATATAGGTTTATTTACATGGTAGAGTTTTTAATCATATATGATTCACCTAAGAATCATTATGTGATGGACTAGAACCTCATAATTAATTAAGAGGAGTACATTAAGAAGCCAAGTGCAAAACAATAGTGCAAGAATTGTGTTCCAAAACAATGGGATGTGTGCCAAGCACATCAAGACCATAAGTTTATGGTAGAAACACTTGGAAGTATCGGAGCAATATTCCAATTGTTATGTGTTTAGAGTAGCAATGTTAGAACCCAGATATACCATGTGAGATAGTCCTCAACAAAATTGGAAGCTAAGTTAGTACTTCCAAAGAAAATTAGGTTAACTTTAACTATCCTAGGCCACTTTGTTTCAAATTTATCACATTGCAAATGTGCAATTACGGTAAATGTTGAGATAAATAGTAGAAATCCACGTATTCGTGCTAAGTATCACGATACAAACCTATCTTATGATGATGTGTATTATAAACACAAAGCTGAATCTTCTTGGATTTTATTGGATTTTCATTGTTTGACTAGATCCATACATGAAGTTTGACTATGATATGCAAATGCATGTTGCAATATCAAGTTCTTACTTGATGCTATAGATTTAGAGGGTAGTAGTATTCGTGTGAGGAAGCGACGAATTCTGGAAGATTCCGAAGACTAGATGAAGGTTCATCAAAGAAAGGAAGCAAAGTTGTGGGAAGTAACCACAATACTCTGAAGATAGTACCAATCAAAACTCATGCTTTGCCTCAACAGAGGAGTACTTTAGTACGAAAGAAGCATGAAGGTGAGAAATCGTGTGATTATGGGGAAGTCGAAGCCGATCCATAGTCAACATAGGAGAGGGAATGCATGGGAAATCACTTAGGATACTATATTCATAGTGTCAGCTAGTGGTTTTCTTGCAAAATAAACCCTAAAGGAAGGTAGATAACCTATGAAACTATAGCAGATATAATAAGACCATAGTTGATATCAGAAGATCACAATTGGTATAGGATCAAAACTGCGAGATAAAGTAGAAGATGTCTCGTCCAGTTGATCGGAACCTATAATAGAATCCATTTTTAGATAACAAATAGCCACAATTGGTATCAAGTAGTCCACCATTGGATTATTTGTACCAAGAAGTGGTGAACAAATAAAATTTTGTCGGCCAAATAACAATGACCTATAATCAGTTAGTCGAAGAATTCACATTGGATGTCCACAATTGAGTGGATACACCACAAAGATGCCTCACAAGACCTTGGAAGAATATAAACCATAAGCTACACCTAGACCAATATTCCAATCATCAATCCAATGGTTGGAAGAAAAGGAGTTGAAGACCATAAGAAAACTCTAAAGGGTAGAGTAAAGATTGAGTTGGATGTACAATAACTCAATATCTTAAGAAAGATAGATGAAGAAGGTCTGAACTGAGAGGAAGTTTGATCTTATTTTCATAAGATTGTTGAACACTAATTTCAGAAGGATGTCAGACCAGAAGCCGAGGTTATACCTCGAGGAAGTAAGAAGTGGACTATAACTTGAGAAAGTCAGTAATATTTACTCAGAAGTACGGAAGCTCAAGTAAGTCAAACATAAAGAAGTTGGACAAAGGAAATACCGTAGACAAAATACAGCTCGAGAAGGCTAATGACTGAAGGATATTGACTTTACCAAAGCTAAAGTCCATTAGAATGATTCCTTTCATGGAACCTAAAGAACACAAAATAGTTATAGGTATCAACTATAAATCATGATTGGATGGACTAAATGAGTCTGATCCATTCTTGGGGAAATAAACCATCATGGTCATTTCCATGTTAAGTACCTTACTTAGCACCATTGTTGCAGTTTTGGTAGTAAGGGAAAACAAAGACCTATTTATCAATTAGGAGTTGATTATCAAATTAGTTTTCAAATAAGACTAGCAGCACTAAAAGAAGTCCCAATCATTGAATCTTCAATGAGAATGGAAACAAGCTTATAGAGTTGGAAGAAATCAAAGAATTAAAGTAAGAACCATGGTTCAGAGACAAACCTTAATGGATTCCAGGAAGAATCTGGACAAGGGATATATTCAATTATATCCAGTGAGATCACTATGGAGTTCGAGAAAAATTTAAGTCTGCATAAGTCAGAACCACACTCCGAAACGTGAGAGAGATCAAACTTCGAGGACGAAGTTTAGTTTAAGGGGTAGAGACTGTAATATCCCAGGTATTGGGGTTACAAAAATAGAGGAAACAGATGTGTGCATTGCATTCATGCATAGAAAATCTGGGGAATTTTCGCGCTTTAAAGTAAAACAGATCACGATGAATCGAAGTTTCACTTGACCTTGGTGGAATTGAAGTAGCTCATCAAGTCAAGCGCTACAAACCTCAATGTGACTTTGCTAAAACCTTGTCTTGGGAAGAGATGATTTGATCTAAGGGGTTAGATCAAATGGAACTAATAATCAACACAACAACACCTTGCTCAATGATCAATTGCTTGATCTTATAAAAGATTATAATATGGTAATCCTTGCCACAACATATGAACATCCATTTAATTGGAAATCAAGTAACAATAATTGGAGTAACTATTCCTAACTTATCTTTTCCATGTCTTAAACTAATCCTTGATCCTATCATGAACCTCATGGTATTCATTTTACTTCATCCTTGGAAACAAGACAAGGAGATCCAACCAAGGAATACATATCTTTCTCTATTCCATATTATTATACATCAAACCTAGAGAGGTGAGAGTCCTATTTCATTTAAGGAAGCAATGACAAACCTAGAGGCAAACCTTGGATATGCATCCATGTATTCAAATAACCATCTTTAAGAGAAACCCTTGGATGTTATTCAAGACCATCCCTAGAGAGAGAACCCATTTATATTAACCATAGATATTGGTGACCACATCATTCTCTATGGAGCCTAACCTTAGGTTAGTATTAAAGTCCTTTCCCAAATGAGAGAGAGACCACTCATACTAATCATAGCTTTACCTATTGAAGAATAAAGGACAACCTTTGAATTAAAGTATTAGGTTGAAAACCATTTCCCTTGGAGTGGTGAGTTAACTTAATATCTCATGGAATCAAACCATATCCATGAATTGATAAAGTAAGTAGGAGATTAATTCAACTAAGATAGCCAAGTGGAGTTTAGACTAGATACCTATTGAGATATGGTGAATACACCATAAACCCTAGAATAACTATTCCTATATGAGAGAACTCAAGCTATGGAGTTACACTCAATATAGTTGAGGCAACACCTGGATTTGAGGGAGAGAACTATCCATATACCGGATGATTATATCATCATTGTTTAAGTAGAATCTTAACAGAATATCTCGGGTATTCTCCTGGGATATAAATTATTGAGGCAACCATAGTAGTCCCATCCAAGAAAGTAAAATAGAAGTGCTATACCTTAATTGATCAAGACAATGCTTGATCATGGAAGTGAGAAACCTATTTAATGAGAGATACCTTAGGAAGCCAAACCTTGATCATTATAAATTGAGTGATGATCATAAACCCTAAGAACTTGGGGTAATGATATCAAGAACAAGTTGATCATGTCTAACCATGATCATGCTTTTGAGATATGTGAGGATAAGATAAATCTTAATAGGATAAGTAGATATCATTCACCACATTAAATCATGGGGAGATCACTAGTAAGCAACCCTAGACTTATATCCCAACCTTTATTTAGGAACCACTTGGTGATCACAATTAGAATCCTACCATATCTATATTTCATAAATCAATGTACCTAAGAAAACCTTTAGAGTCACACTCTATATTTATATGGTGAGAAACCATTCATCCATATAACCAAAGTTAACTATAAAAAGAACTATAATCAATGTAGTTACTTTAATGATAAGTTGGGGATAATTATAGGAGTTAATTGGTAGAAGATAAAACCAATTCTCAAATCCTTAGTATTTAGAGAAGCACATCAGATATGAAATATTAAGCAAGTAACCACCTTATAATGGATAGGGAGAATCAAACCTAGTTGGAGAATCATTGGAGTGATCACAGATATAAACCAAGTGCACATTTGAGTTACAAACCACATGCTATTAGGTGAACCTCTTTAGAATCCTAGAAATTGCTCACAAACTACATCTTATGTTTCAATTATGAACCTAAGATCAACCTAGAGCTAATTTCTATTATTAAGACCCATAGGTGTTGATCAACCACTTATCATTATAACCAAGATCAATCATGATGGAACCACTATCTACCTAGATCCTTTCAAATATAATGATAATATTAACTTAATAAAGGGGTTAGGATAAAAACTATAAAACCCTAATATATTGAAGCTCACATAAGATCATATGTAAGTGACTAAATCAAGACCCTAGAAATATTTAGGTACATAAAGCCCTGTCATTTGGTCATCTCCTTAAAATCATAAAAATATTTGGAATATCAAAAGAAAGAGAATGGAAGATTATTATTATTAACATACATATTTGAAATATTGTGTATGTTGAACCTATCATCATATTAAAAATCAAAATAGTAAGTCTCAAGTAGAATTATTACTTAAGAGGTAATTGTCAGGTTAAAAGTATATGCAAATATCTGCAGGGCAGAATTGAATTCAAAATATGAATTCAACAAATAGAATTGAAAACAGAAAATATAAATCAGAAAATGGAAAAATAGAAAATGAGAGAAAACCTTACCTGGACCTTACCAGTCGACGCAGCCCAGCACCACAGTCCACCAGAAGCCCAACACCACAGCCTAGCACTGGCCCAAGCCCAGCCCACCATACCCCTTCATCAAATATCTGAGAGAGGAACTCGTCCTCATCCTCTCTCTCTCGCATGGAGGACAACACCGAGCCGTGCTCGGCTTCTCCTCGGTGCTGGCAGCTCCTCCTCGCTCGGCGTCGTGACGAGGCACGTTCCTAGCGCCATATAAAGCTCCCCGAAGAACCCTAGCTCGGGATTTTCCCCTCCTCTCGCTCGAATTCATCTCAGACGGAAACCTAGCTCGCCCGGTCACCACTACCGCCGGCAATTGAAGCCTTCCCTATCCATGCCAAGCACACCACCGTGACCACCGTACTCGAAAAGCTACGCCCACGAGAGGAATTGGCCCGGGGTGATCTAAGCTCGGCGAATTCCGTCGATTTCATCCGTGGCAGTTCGCCGGAATTCGTGACGGTAAGCTCGTCTCCGGTCACCAATGCCTTCGGCGAGTCTTCTACAAACTCCACGGTGAGCTTGCGCGTCGATTGCATCCTTATATCCTCCCTGGCATGCACCATAGCTCGGTTTCGTGGTCTCGCCGGTGATGCCCCGCCGCGGGAAAGCTTGCCGGTGATGCTCTGGTGCATTTCTCGAAAGGCCAACACCATCACAGGGTTCGTCTTGTCGATAGGATTCATTAGAGCCCAGCCATGCATCTAGGGAGGCCGTAAATCGGCGGCGCCGTCCCCAGGTGACCACCGGCGTTTAAACGCCGGCGTGGTCAACGCATCCGGTCAGCCTTGGCCAATCGCCACTTGCGTGGCAACCGACGTGGACTATGGTCCACCAATCAGTGACACGGGTAGAACCCCCAACCGGTACAATTAGCCTTTTCGTTTAAAGTTTAATTCCAGAAAATTGCTGCAACTTCAAATTATTGTAGAAAATTCATAAAAGCTCAGAAAAATACAAATGAGATATCAAAATTCTTATAAAATAAAAATCTATCCAATAAAAATATAAAATGAAATTTATATTTTTAATAAAAATTCAATTATTTAATACTTGTTATTTAAACCTTATTTATTAATTTTAAATTCAATTAAACTTCAATAATTAAGAAAAGTTTCTAAAATAAATAAAAACTAGTAAGAAGTTGAATAAAACATTATAACTTATTTTCTTTAATTATTATTTTGTTAAATCCTTATTAGAAGGATTTAAACCTAATTAATAATTATCTTAATTATTAATTCATTAAAATTAATAAAATATCAAATCCAATATTATTTTTATTTCAAAGTTATTACTAATTTCAACTTGATAATGAAGTTCTTAACCTAATAACTAAATAGTAATTATGAAACCTAGTTCCATTTTAAATAACATTATGGTTTCATAATTTCATATGGAACCCTAAAACCCTAATTCAATTATGCACCAAACCCTAGCTCTAATAATCAATATGAAACCTAAATTACTTCTAACCTAAACCCTAGGTTAGAGTATGTGATCATGGTATATTCTTTCATTCATAGCTCCATAGTAACAACTAAAGACATACCTATGTCCACATAAAATGTAGAACCCTATCACTAGCAATGTAGTATCCCATGTGTTCATCATCATCAAACCTAAATAATCCAGTAGGGTTAACCATGTGCAAGACCCTAGTTCCTATTCCCAAGACCACCATCCTTAACTATCCATGATTAGCATCACACCATTGTGATGAACCCTAATAGTAACCATGCTTAATGATTACCTTACATACCATACTCCGCTAAACCCTATTAGTGTTGGATACTTATAGACCATCCTATTTAGGAACCAACTATTCTCTACTTAGAAATCCAATAGCTAAATCAAGATAACCTCAACCTTAATTGTAATACTTCTTATTACTTAAGAAGTATGTTCTTCAAAAGTTATTCTTTTAAAGTAAATAAAGAATCATCATCAACCCTGCTTATAAGAACCTATAAACCCTAGCTAGCAATCACCAGCCAGATAAATTAACCTTGATAGCAACCTTGTATGAATAATTGCTTAGGATGCCTAGGCTTAACTCAACCTTACAAGCCCTAGATGTTGATGAATCCAACTAGGTTGTGATCCATCTACTACTTACTCCGAGAAACCAATTAGAACCATAGAAAACCATAGAACCCCACAAACCTAGATATCATACTTGTTCTTTATTAAAGAACATATTCTTCAAAAATTATTCTTTTGAATTATATAATAAGTAATCATCAACCATGTATTATAGGACTTAAAATTGACAACTGCTCTTTACTTATTATAAAGCTACTATTCCTGGTTGTGTATGATTGTTACTATTCATGTTGCCACCTGCTTATAATTCTAAAACAACACAACCCTGAATAAGAACCTTGTTTGTGAATCACTCTAAAAGTGCAACACACACTGAACCAATCATTACAACTCACTGATCCTAAATCATCGGGGTTAGATCACGCTTAGAGCGATTGCATCTCATACTTATGCATTATTGCATCCTTGCCAATCTTTTAAACATCGTCCTTACCGGACGATGATGCTATTTCAGAATTTGGAGTTATTGCGTATCGAAGACCTTGCCTGCATAATCTTGCGAGTCAAGAAAGGCAAGTTCATCACTTGCTCATGTCATTTGAGTATCTTTATCAAATTACTTGCAAAGTACTATGATTATCACTATTGCATAAAAACCAAAACCACTATTTTCATAACTATGAATATGACTATGTGGTGGGCAATGGAACCATGGATTGTGTTGATATGGTGGAGGTTCCATTGCAAGGGTTTATATCCATCTAGGATTAAACAACAAATGTCGCCAGTGATTCTTGTGCCGTAATACCCGTGTTAACCATAAGATCCGGAGTGGGACGGAATAGTCAATTGTATTTCCACCTCTTGTACATCAACGGATGCGCTTTACCGTAGACCCTTGATCCAAGAGAGGACAAGTGGTACCCTTGATCCAAGAGAGGACAAGTGGTAGGGTGGGGGTCCCGATGAAGTCCCCACGGTAATTGCGGTCTATGATGGGTTGCGGCTGCCGGCGAAGGAGTTCATGGTAGAGACCCGAACTCGTTGTCGTGGTCGGGGTCCACCCGTAAGTGGGAATAATGGGACCGGCGAGGACCCAGGGTCGGAGTTTGCAGCAAAGGGTGGGTGTATGAGGTAGCGGAGGAATATGATTGGCTATGACCTTATACCGGGCCTCACACCAAAGGAAGTGTGGATGAGAACTAGACTCGGTTGGCACCAAGGTTAAGATCTCTTATGGGTAAAGCAATACACCTCTGTAGAGTGTAATGAATCGTGACCTGTCACTCCCTGTTCCGGGATATGGAACTGCGAACGCGGCCGGAAAGGAGCTCCATGAAGTTCTAGTAAACCGGTGAAGGCTGACGGACATAGTTCTTCTGAATAAAAGCAACCTTTTGAAGAAATGGTTATGAAAACTTGCATTGGTATTAGACTTTCCGGTCTAATGCTCGTAGCTAGTGCATTAAACACCTCTTTCCTATAATGAACTTGTTGAGTACGCACGTACTCATCCCGCTCTTAAATCCCCTGCTTAGATATGGAGGCCACGATGGAGGATCTACAGTGCAACTCAAAGACCGAGGAGTCAACAACTACTTCAAGGGACAGGAACCTGTCAAAAGAGTCAAACACCACCTTCAACAAGTATAAAACCTAGACTAGACATAGAATGGAACTAGCTTCCTAAACCTAGCTCCTATTTAGCTAGAATCTATTCATAGCCTCTATAGCTAGTTAAATACTCTACAAATAGAGTTCGTGATAGGCTTAGACCACGAGTCGTTCTTCTGGAGTTTATTTGCAGTTTTACCTCATTGTAAAGTAGGAGGCGGTGCTGATCTTTTGTAACAGAGTCTGTATGTAATTCTATAGACATGCCTTGGACCCGCATATGTTTCTGTTGTACCACTCTGAGCGATATAATACTAGTGGAACGGTGTTTCATTGGTGTTATATCGGACTTGCATACTACACCATGCAGTGGTATGCCGGGTCACCACAGCTTGGTATCGAGCAAATGCTTTGACCCTAGGATTAAAACCCTTTAAAGGAGACCTATAGGATTGGTAGTGTCTATAGGAAGTTGTCCTTGGTAAATCAAATACTTCTTATGACTTGAGATGGATATTCACTTGAGAATAATCCTGACACACTTGAGTCAACATTTCCTACCTATCCTTCCTAAGTGAAGTTAGTTAGCTAATCCAAAACATGTAGCACATCAATAAGACTATAAAACACTAGATGAGTAGATCATAGTTGGTATACAATACATGGTAGTCCAAAGAGAGGATACAACCATAAGGAATATATTCTATTGGAAGATGTGTACCAACATATGTTACGGTTAAGTAAGAGTTATCCAGACCTGTAATAGGAGTAATATCAAGTGATAAAGATAATTAAGATATCCTAATAGAAGATGTAAACCAAGTTAAGTAATGAGTAAGTAAAATTATCCAAACTTGTGAAACAACTGATAGTAAGTGATAAAAATAAGTGATGTAAGGTAGTATAGACCATGATGAGTCAATCATGGGAGGTAAGGAAGAGAGATATGAATAATATAGGTTTATTTACATGGTAGAGTTTTTAATCATATATGATTCACCTGAGAATCATTATGTGATGGACTAGAACCTCATAATTAATTAAGAGGAGTACATTAAGAAGCCAAGTGCAAAACAATAGTGCAAGAATTGTGTTCCAAAACAATGGGATGTGTGCCAAGCACATCAAGACCATAAGTTTATGGTAGAAACACTTGGAAGTATCGGAGCAATATTCCAATTGTTATGTGTTTAGAGTAGCAATGTTAGAACCCAGATATACCATGTGAGATAGTCCTCAACAAAATTGGAAGCTAAGTTAGTACTTCCAAAGAAAATTAGGTTAACTTTAACTATCCTAGGCCACTTTGTTTCAAATTTATCACATTGCAAATGTGCAATTACGGTAAATGTTGAGATAAATAGTAGAAATCCACGTATTCGTGCTAAGTATCACGATACAAACCTATCTTATGATGATGTGTATTATAAACACAAAGCTGAATCTTCTTGGATTTTATTGGATTTTCATTGTTTGACTAGATCCATACATGAAGTTTGACTATGATATGCAAATTCATGTTGCAATATCAAGTTCTTACTTGATGCTATAGATTTAGAGGGTAGTAGTATTCGTGTGAGGAAGCGACGAATTCTGAAGATTCCAAAGACAAGATGAAGGTTCATCAGAGAAAGGAAGCAAAGTTGTGGGAAGTAACCACAATACTCTGAAGATAGTACCAATCAAAACTCATGCTTTGCCTCAACAGAGGAGTACTTTAGTACGAAAGAAGCATGAAGGTGAGAAATCGTGTGATTATGGGGAAGCTGAAGCTGATCCATAGTCAACATAGGAGAGGGAATGCATGGGAAATCACTTACGATACTATATTCATAGTGTCAGCTAGTGGTTTTCTTGCAAAATAAACCCTAAAGGAAGGTAGATAACCTATGAAACTATAGCAGATATAATAAGACCATAGTTGATATCAGAAGATCACAATTGGTATAGGATCAAAAC
The DNA here is from genome assembly GCF_022539505.1 of Lolium rigidum. Lineage (NCBI taxonomy): Eukaryota > Viridiplantae > Streptophyta > Magnoliopsida > Poales > Poaceae > Lolium > Lolium rigidum. Next base: position 311,238,003 of record NC_061514.1, read on the forward strand.
TGCGAGATAAAGTAGAAGATGTCTCGTCCAGTTGATCAGAACCTATAATAGAATCCATTTTTAGATAACAAATAGCCACAATTGGTATCAAGTAGTCCACCATTGGATTATTTGTACCAAGAAGTGGTGAACAAATAAAATTTTGTCAGCCAAATAACAATGACCTATAATCAGTTAGTCGAAGAATTCACATTGGATGTCCACAATTGAGTGGATACACCACAAAGATGCCTCACAAGACCTTGGAAGAATATAAACCATAAGCTACACCTAGACCAATATTCCAATCATCAATCCAATGGTTGGAAGAAAAGGAGTTGAAGACCATAAGAAAACTCTAAAGGGTAGAGTAAAGATTGAGTTGGATGTACAATAACTCAATATCTTAAGAAAGATAGATGAAGAAGGTCCGAACTGAGAGGAAGTTCGATCTTATTTTCATAAGATTGTTGAACACTACTTTCGAAGGATGTCGGACAGAAGCCGAGGTTATACCTCGAGGAAGTAAGAAGTGGACTATAACTTGAGAAAGTGAGTAATATTTACTCAGAAGTACAGAAGCTCAAGTAAGTCAAACATAAAGAAGTTGGACAAAGGAAATACCGTAGACAAAATACAGCTCGAGAAGGCTAATGACTGAAGGATATTGACTTTACCAAAGCTAAAGTCCATTAGAATGATTCCTTTCATGGAACCTAAAGAACACAAAATAGTTATAGGTATCAACTATAAATCATGATTGGATGGACTAAATGAGTCTGATCCATTCTTGGGGAAATAAACCATCATGGTCATTTCCATGTTAAGTACCTTACTTAGCACCATTGTTGCAGTTTTGGTAGTAAGGGAAAACAAAGACCTATTTATCAATTAGGAGTTGATTATCAAATTAGTTTTCAAATAAGACTAGCAGCACTAAAAGAAGTCCCAATCATTGAATCTTCAATGAGAATGGAAACAAGCTTATAGAGTTGGAAGAAATCAAAGAATTAAAGTAAGAACCATGGTTCGGAGACAAACCTTAATGGATTCCGGGAAGAATCTGGACAAGGGATATATTCAATTATATCCAAGTGAGATCACTATGGAGTTCGAGAAAAGTTTAAGTCCGCATAAGTCGAACCACACTCCGAAACGTGAGAGAGATCAAACTTCGAGGACGAAGTTTAGTTTAAGGGGTAGAGACTCGTAATATCCCGGTATTGGGGTTACAAAAATAGAGGAAACAGATGTGTGCATTGCATTCATGCATAGAAAATCTGGGGAATTTTCGCGCTTTAAAGTAAAACAGTCACAGTAACTGAAGTTTCACTTGACCTTGGTGGAATTGAAGTAGCTCATCAAGTCAAGCGCTACAAACCTCAATGTGACTTTGCTAAAACCTTGTCTTGGGAAGAGATGATTCGATCTAAGGGGTTAGATCAAATGGAACTAATAATCAACACAACAACACCTTGCTCAATGATCAATTGCTTGATCTTATAAAAGATTATAATATGGTAATCCTTGCCACAACATATGAACATCCATTTAATTGGAAATCAAGTAACAATAATTGGAGTAACTATTCCTAACTTATCTTTTCCATGTCTTAAACTAATCCTTGATCCTATCATGAACCTCATGGTATTCATTTTACTTCATCCTTGGAAACAAGACAAGGAGATCCAACCAAGGAATACATAGCTTTCTCTATTCCATATTATTATACATCAAACCTAGAGAGGTGAGAGTCCTATTTCATTTAAGGAAGCAATGACAAACCTAGAGGCAAACCTTGGATATGCATCCATGTATTCAAATAACCATCTTTAAGAGAAACCCTTGGATGTTATTCAAGACCATCCCTAGAGAGAGAACCCATTTATATTAACCATAGATATTGGTGACCACATCATTCTCTATGGAGCCTAACCTTAGGTTAGTATTAAAGTCCTTTCCCAAATGAGAGAGAGACCACTCATACCAATCATAGCTTTACCTATTGAAGAATAAAGGACAACCTTTGAATTAAAGTATTAGGTTGAAAACCATTTCCCTTGGAGTGGTGAGTTAACTTAATATCTCATGGAATCAAACCATATCCATGAATTGATAAAGTAAGTAGGAGATTAATTCAACTAAGATAGCCAAGTGGAGTTTAGACTAGATACCTATTGAGATATGGTGAATACACCATAAACCCTAGAATAACTATTCCTATATGAGAGAACTCAAGCTATGGAGTTACACTCAATATAGTTGAGGCAACACCTGGATTTGAGGGAGAGAACTATCCATATACCAGATGATTATATCATCATTGTTTAAGTAGAATCTTAACAGAATATCTCAAGTATTCTCCTGGGATATAAATTATTGAGGTAACCATAGTAGTCCCATCCAAGAAAGTAAAATAGAAGTGCTATACCTTAATTGATCAAGACAATGCTTGATCATGGAAGTGAGAAACCTATTTAATGAGAGATACCTTAGGAAGCCAAACCTTGATCATTATAAATTGAGTGATGATCATAAACCCTAAGAACTTGGGGTAATGATATCAAGAACAAGTTGATCATGTCTAACCATGATCATGCTTTTGAGATATGTGAGGATAAGATAAATCTTAATAGGATAAGTAGATATCATTCACCACATTAAATCATGGGGAGATCACTAGTAAGCAACCCTAGACTTATATCCCAACCTTTATTTAGGAACCACTTGGTGATCACAATTAGAATCCTACCATATCTATATTTCATAAATCAATGTACCTAAGAAAACCTTTAGAGTCACACTCTATATTTATATGGTGAGAAACCATTCATCCATATAACCAAAGTTAACTATAAAAAGAACTATAATCAATGTAGTTACTTTAATGATAAGTTGGGGATAATAATAGGAGTTAATTGGTAGAAGATAAAACCAATTCTCAAATCCTTCGTATTTAGAGAAGCACATCAGATATGAAATATTAAGCAAGTAACCACCTTATAATGGATAGGGAGAATCAAACCTAGTTGGTGAATCATTGGAGTGATCACAAATATAAACCAAGTGCACATTTGAGTTACAAACCACATGCTATTAGGTGAACCTCTTTAGAATCCTAGAAATTGCTCACAAACTACATCTTATGTTTCAATTATGAACCTAAGATCAACCTAGTGCTAATTTCTATTATTAAGACCCATAGGTGTTGATCAACCACTTATCATTATAACCAAGATCAATCATGATGGAACCACTATCTACCTAGATCCTTTCAAATATAATGATAATATTAACTTAATAAAGGGGGTTAGGATAAAAACTATAAAACCCGAATATATTGAAGCTCACATAAGATCATATGTAAGTGACTAAATCAAGACCCTAGAAATATTTAGGTACATAAAGCCCTGTCATTTGGTCATCTCCTTAAAATCATAAAAATATTTGGAATATCAAAAGAAAGAGAATGGAAGATTATTATTATTAACATACATATTTGAAATATTGTGTATGTTGAACCTATCATCATATTAAAAATCAAAATAGTAAGTCTCAAGTAGAATTATTACTTAAGAGGTAATTGTCGGGTTAAAAGTATATGCAAATATCTCGTAGGGCAGAATTGAATTCAAAATATGAATTCAACAAATAGAATTGAAAACAGAAAATATAAATCAGAAAATGGAAAAATAGAAAATGAGAGAAAACCTTACCTGGACCTTACCAGCCGACGCAGCCCAACACCACAGTCCACCAGAAGCCCAACACCACAGCCTAGCACTGGCCCAAGCCCAGCCCACCATACCCCTTCATCAAATATCTGAGAGAGGAACTCGTCCTCATCCTCTCTCTCTCGCATGGAGGACAGCACCGAGCCGTGCTCGGCTTCTCCTCGGTGCTGGCAGCTCCTCCTCGCTCGGCGTCGTGACGAGGCACGTTCCTGGCGCCATATAAAGCTCCCCGAAGAACCCTAGCTCGGGATTTTCCCCCTCCTCTGCTCGAATTCATCTCAGACGGAAACCTAGCTCGCCCGGTCACCACTACCGCCGGCAATTGAAGCCTTCCCTATCCATGCCAAGCACACCACCGTGACCACCGTACTCGAAAAGCTACGCCCACGAGAGGAATTGGCCCGGGTGATCTCAGCTCGGCGAATTCCGTCGATTTCATCCGTGGCAGTTCGCCGGAATTCGTGACGGTAAGCTCGTCTCCGGTCACCAATGCCTTCGGCGAGTCTTCTACAAACTCCACGGTGAGCTTGCGCGTCGATTGCATCCTTATATCCTCCCTGGCATGCACCATAGCTCGGTTTCGTGGTCTCGCCGGTGATGCCCCGCCGCGGAAAGCTTGCCGGTGATGCTCCGGTGCATTTCTCGAAAGGCCAACACCATCACGGGGTTCGTCTTGTCGATAGGATTCATTAGAGCCCAGCCATGCATCTCGGGAGGCCGTAAATCGGCGGCGCCGTCCCCAGGTGACCACCGGCGTTTAAACGCCGGCGTGGTCAACGCATCCGGTCAGCCTTGGCCAATCGCCACTTGCGTGGCAACTGACGTGGACTATGGTCCACCAATCAGTGACACGGGTAGAACCCCCAACCGGTACAATTAGCCTTTTCGTTTAAAGTTTAATTCCAGAAAATTGCTTGCAACTTCAAATTATTGTAGAAAATTCATAAAAGCTCAGAAAAATACAAATGAGATATCAAAATTCTTATAAAAGAAAAATCTATCCAATAAAAATATAAAATGAAATTTATATTTTTAATAAAAATTCAATTATTTAATACTTGTTATTTAAACCTTATTTATTAATTCTAAATTCAATTAAACTTCAATAATTAAGAAAAGTTTCTAAAATAAATAAAAACCAGTAAGAAGTTGAATAAAACATTATAACTTATTTTCTTTAATTATTATTTTGTTAAATCCTTATTAGAAGGATTTAAACCTAATTAATAATTATCTTAATTATTAATTCATTAAAATTAATAAAATATCAAATCCAATATTATTTTTATTTCAAAGTTATTAATAATTTCAACTTGATAATGAAGTTCTTAACCTAATAACTAAATAGTAATTATGAAACCTAGTTCCATTTTAAATAACATTATGGTTTCATAATTTCATATGGAACCCTAAAACCCTAATTCAATTATGCACCAAACCCTAGCTCCAATAATCAATATGAAACCTAAATTACTTCTAACCTAAACCCTAGGTTAGAGTATGTGATCATGGTATATTCTTTCATTCATAGCTCCATAGTAACAACTAAAGACATACCTATGTCCACATAAAATGTAGAACCCTATCACTAGCAATGTAGTACCCCATGTGTTCATCATCATCAAACCTAAATAATCCAGTAGGGTTAACCAAGTGCAAGACCCTAGTTCCTATTCCCAAGACCACCATCCTTAACTATCCATGATTAGCATCACACCATTGTGATGAACCCTAATAGTAACCATGCTTAATGATTACCTTACATTCCATACTCCACTAAACCCTATTAGTGTTGGATACTTATAGACCATCCTATTGAGGAACCAACCATTCTCTACTTAGAAATCCATTAGCTAAATCAA
>NC_061514.1:311243677-311361693 GCF_022539505.1 Lolium rigidum
AAACAAAATGAATTTTTCTAGTTCCAAATTTTGGAAACAACAAAAACTTTTATTAAAATAAGATTGATACATATAGATCTTGTTTAAATCTTGTGTTCTGCCATGATGAGTGTTATTATGCTTATGTGCTAAACCCTAAAACCCTAAAGTGATCAAGTGAAGACCACCAACCCAATAAAATATTAGAGAAAGAAATCAAATAAGAAAAACCTTAAACCCTAATCTTCTCCAAAAATCATTTGGATCTATTTTGAGAAACCAAAATAAAATAAAAGACATATGGGGGCATATAGCCCTAATAGGTAAATCTTGAACCCTACCTTTTTTATTTATGCTAAATGGTGGTGAACCATTATGAACCCCACTAAACCCTAAACCTCACCCCTCTTTTCACCACCCTAGCTAAAATAAAATAAAAGGAAAATAAATAAGAAAAAGGTATATGTGCCTATGGCTATTTTATAAATCTTTACCCTAAGCTTTTCTACTTTGCTTAGAGGTTTGGAAAACCTTCACACACCTTACCTAGTACCTATCAAACCAATTCCAAGTTGAAACCAAAGAAAATAAAAAGAAACTAAAAAGGCCATAGAGGCATATGAGAGTAAAATGCAAATTTGTGAATTTGAGGATCTTGACCCTAGGACTTGAGGTGAATGGTTGGATCACCCCTATATACCATTTGAACACTCAACAACATCAAATGGGCCAAGAACACTCAAATCAAAAATCAAATGCAACATATGCATAGAGGCATATGAGACACATAGCCATTTCACCAAACTTTGACCTATGACTTTAAACCTTGACCAAATGGTGTGAAACCATCTCTCAACCTAGTATAACACTAAATTGACCCTAACCCATGTCCAAGTGAAGCAAGATGAACAAATTACAAGTTTAATGAAATATGACACATCACCTCTTATGTGTTATGGCCATTTTTGCAAATCTTTGAACAAGACCATTTGAATTGGTTTCAATGGTCTTAAAATGATTCTAAACTAATAAGAATCACTTTAGAGTCAAGAAATATCAAATCAATTGGAGAGAAATCAAATGGTGAGGATTTCCCAATTTCACTCACATACACTTAGCCAAATTTGCAAATCTTCAACCAAGGCCACCATTGCTTGATCTTTTGTTTGTAAAACTCTTATATATGATAAACAAACACAATTGCATCAAAGAAACAAGAATCAAATCAAAGGAAATCTCAAAACCATCTCACATGTGATGATGGTCATTTGTGTGATTTTTAACATGATCCCCTCTTTACCCCTCCGGCTTTGACTTTTCTTCAACCAAACTGGGTCAACTATGACCATGTCATCCAAGACCTTGTCAAAGTGAACAACTTTCATGTTGACCACCATACCTAACTTTGACCAGGTTGACCAGTATAGTGTTGACAAGAGGGGACTTTGAAACAAAGAGAAGATGATCCACTTTTTGAAAACTTGCAAAACAACACCAAATTGACCACCACCACCACCATTATATCTCTATGAATATATGAATGAGATCCACCAAAGGATTTTCCAAAATTTGAAAACTTTTCTCTTTCGGGCATTTCACCAAACACCTTGCAGGCAGGGTAGATAGTTGAGCCCATACTGATTTTTGGCTTGGACTTGGTCCAACCCTGGCCCCTCTCTGCTGCCCTGGAACATCCTCTCACCCCTCAGCATCAGTCCATCCACTTGCCAGCCCTGCACCTTGCTCAGCTTGACCAGAACACCATCATGCCGGCCACCATGTCACTCCACATGCTCACCTCCTCTCCTCTCCCATCTAGCCGGCACCACCATGTCCTGGAGCTTGCCCTCACTTCACTGACCCTGCTGGTACCAGCCACCAGCCAAGGAGAGACCAGCATCTGCCAACACAGGACACGCCCATGTCAGCCAGTGACGCCAGGGTCGGCATGGCCGCGACGCAGAGCGCGCCAGAGCGCCACGGTGCCCCATTGACCTAGACCTCGCCTCGCCATCGGCGTCCGCCGGAGAGTCGCCATGATGCCGAGAACCCGCCGGACACCTCCATTGGCTCGCCAGAGCCCTGTCACCATCGCCATGGACGACGACCATCCGCCACGGGCACCGGAACGCGAGGACGGTGACGATCGCTATAGACCCCCATTCCCTGCGCCATCAAGCCCCCTGCACTCGAGCTGACGTCGCCCACACTCAGAGCCCACTCCTTGCCCCTTCGTCGCCCTGGAACGCCGGCGTCGTCGACGACCTTGCCCGCTCCCCGCAGTACCCCCGGCCCCTATAAAAGGAGGACGCTCCCGCCTCAAAACTCCACACCATCTTGCTCCCCTACCTCTCCTGAATCTCCTCAACCTCTTCCCCTCTCCAATTACACCCCACCTCGCCGGAATTTCACCGGAGTCCGCCGCTGCAGCAGCCAGACGGAGGCGACGACTCCGACCCCCTCAGCACCTCTCCCGACCCTCGTTCGCCTCGCCGTCGTCTTCCCCGCCGAACGCCCGCCTCGCCTAGCCTCGCCGGAGCCCCAGGTACCCCCTAGCGAACCCCCTCGCCGCCGGTAGGGTTAACTCCCCGTCGCTCCTGTTCGAGGACGAGGACGACCCGTAGCCATCGATCCTTCCTTTAATCCGACGGCCCACAGCGCTGCATACCGCTTCGGCGTTTTAAAATAAACTGACAGTGGACCCCACTGTCAGGCAGCCCGCTGAGCGCCAGGCCACAGCTGGGCCGGCCCAACTCCGTTCCCGCCCCCGTTTGAATTCAAAATTTGTTTAATTCTTTTTCATTTAAATTGCAATCTGATGCTAGTTTCAAAATTTAATAGAGACAAATCTACTCGAGCCAAATTTTACAAATTTTATATATTTAGAAAGCTCATGAAAGGCCCCATCCAACCACACTGGTTTCAAATCAAAATATGTTGTAGAATTTGAATAGTAAAAATAACAAAGCAGTAACTTCTCAAACTTCAAACTTTTATTAAAAATCAACCCTTTTGAATTTTGAGGTGTTTCCAACTCTCATAATTCACTTTTCAAATACTCTAATTGATTATGTAAAAATATGATAGGGGTACTGTATATGATCATGGGTTAGAATCAAATAATGGCTATGTAGCCATTACTAGCCCATTTAAATTTTTTCCAAATTTAAGATTTTTAAATCAATGAGGTGTAGCACCTCATTTAAATCATCTTCTCAAGTTGTATGAAGTAGTGTGATGACCCTGGTTGCTTGGTCTCATTTTTTTTTGCTCACTTAAGAATATTAAATGTTTGCCATAGTAGCTTTTAAATTGTTCCAACAAATTATTAAATCTTATGGGAGTGTTCTCTCATTTAAATCTTGTCATGAACAATTCAAAATGAGGTTGAGACTCTGGTCATTTAGGTCTCACATGAATTGTTGATGATATTAAATCTTTACCATGTTAGGATTAAAAGGTATGAGGTATGGAACCTCATTTAAATCATTTTTCTCAAATGATAAGTATGAAGAGGTTGACTTTGGTCAACCTAGGTCATATATTGTTAATGAGAGAAATTAAATCTTAATAAGATAACGAGAGGAAATTATTTCTCTAAGTAAATAAAAAGTAACACCTTATTTAGTATGAGAGGAAATTATTTTTCCTAAATAAGAAAACAACACAGTTACCCACTTAATAGTAATATGTGATGCTAGTTTACTTGTGTAAATTATATGAGGTGTTTCACTTCATTTAAATCTTGTCCCAAGTACTTTCATATGAAGTTTGAACCCCTGGTCAAATACTCTCACATGAAATACTTGGAGATTTTAAATCATAATAGGCATTATTAAATGGTATGAGGTATCCCTACCTCATTTAAATCATTTTCTCAAATGATGATGATGAATGGTTGACTTAGGTCAACATAAATTCATGAGTGATGGTTTGAGAAATTAAGTCTTAAAGAAGATTCAATGAGAGGAAATTATTCCTCAAGAACTATATGGAAACTATCATTTACATATAAAATGAGAGGAAATTATTCTTCCTCAAAGCAAGACCACCAATGCATCAAATTGTATTAATTGTGTGAATAGAATAGTATGTGTGAATATATGTGATGTTTGGAATAGCCAATGAATTGTTTGGTGATTGTATCCTCGTATTCGTATTTTAGACGCTAGTACCGAGGAGTATCAAGAGGAGGCGGAAGTCGACTTTCAAGGAGAAGAAGACCACCTTGATCACCTCAACCACCAAGGCAAGCTAATATTCTTGCAAGATAATACCCTTGCAAAATGCAAAGCTCACCATGAGCAAGGCATTACCCCATTTACTTTATGCTGATGATCCTATTTCCCAGCTTTTACTTTACAAGCTTTATTTACTTTTGTTTTATCAAAGTACTTTTGATTTATGATTCACTTGGTTAGTATTGGATTAGTACAAGAGTATCAAAGTTAGCCTAGAAGCAAAGCAAATTACTTAGCAACCCTCATCCTTAGATGCTAGTGCTAAATTGAAAATGACTACTCTAGTTGGGAACTTGTGAAATGAAATGACTTTGAAAACCTTGGAATGATGAGTCATTCTATTGAAAGATTTTGAAGGTGAATATGACTTGTGAATGACTTGGTGAATTTTACGAAAACTGATGGTTGGGTTCGGATGCGATACCATTCCAATTTTACAAGTACCCCCACAATACCCGATATGGGTAGGGCTTAACTAGAAGTTTATGTATCTTAGTATGGGTTCCCTCTAAACAAGCGTCATCGGGGTTATGCCAAGGGCTGCCTCCAAAGAAATATGGAATGATGTGATATGACGTGAATATGAGGTGAATGTCCGGCCCAAGCCCTCGTGCAGTTCCCGAGTCGACAGTTTGTCTTCACCGGGAGGCCAAGCTCATGGGGAGAGATGCCTATACTAGGATATGTAAGTGAAAGGTTATGGTTGGTAGTCCGCACACGGAGTGTGGTAAATCAGGGCCGATTAACCCCGACGGATTATTGCAAATGTTGTGGCACAAGTGTACGACCTCTGCAGAGTGTAGATCTATTCGAATAGCCGCGTCCACGGTTATGGACGGTTGGAAAGGCCATACTTGTTCCGTCATCGGATTCTTTTTCAAAAATGTGACATGTGAAGGGTGACTTGTGATTTGAACTTGAGATGGTGAATTTGAATTTGATCACAACGAGTTGTGGAAAATGACACTAATGTTCCCCTTGAGTTAGTTTAGCAAGTGAAGAGTCTTTACTAAATGTTTATGAAATAAACTTGGCTTTATGCAAATAAACCTAGAGCTTAGTATCCCCTTACAAAAATTGTTAGTGCTTACACTAGTATTTAGTTTGCGAGTACTTTAAAGTACTCATGGCTTTGTCCCTGGCTATTCAAATGGCCAGACTTTGAAGGAGAACAACAGTACGAGGAAGATGGACAGCAGGACGTCTACGACAACTAGGACTACTCCTGACGTCAAGCGTTGGCCTGTGGATTAGATAGCCACTACTACTTCGCTTCCGCTATTTGTGATGTTCGTTGATCAATAGATCAACTACTATTGTAATTTTGGATCATGTGATCTACCTTTGTAAGACGATTATGTGTTGTAATAAATGATGACTCTATGATATTCAACTATTATGTCTCGCAACAATAATATTCCTGGGATTGCGAGGTATGGCATAATAGGCATCTGGACTTAAAAATCCGGGTGTTGACAAGTTGGTATCAGAGCCATTGTTTGACCTTAGGAGACCCTAGTTAGAATGGACGTCTGAAAAACTTAGTTTCAAAAACCAATGAAATGAATAATTGTGAAAACTTATTCTCACTCTTATCCTTGCGATCTTTTTCAAAAATGAGAAATCTATGCTTTACTTCCTTTACAAGCCTACCTAAAATGTTGCACACTTGACTACTTCTTTAACTTACTTATCCTATTTGCTCACAGATGAAGTACCAATGGGAGTCCTATCAGCTTGGTTCCGGAGGCGACCTAAGGTTCGAAAAGGAGTTGAAGCAACTAGTGGACTATCTAGGACACCCGTATCCCGAGTTCTTCGGAATACCCCTCAAAGCTCAGTTAGGAGAACCACCTCGGTGGGACGTTTCTACCGATCTACGAAGGAAGCTTGATGCCCCGGTATGGGAAACCATATGGTTTTCCGTAACGGGAAACACTTGGAAGGAAGGACTAGACAAAGCTATGCAAGAAGCAATTTCCCGTCTGTGTGGACAAAATGAGGACAAGATCAAGAACACTCGTTTCATCTACTACCCAAGACATGGCTCCATGGGAAGACCGATGACCATGCCCCCACCCCCGGAGATGAACCACTATGTAGCACATCAGGACTTCAGGCTGTACAAAACCCGCAGGGATTTGGACAACGCCCTCGCCTCTCGCCAAGCACATCACCCGTGAAGACGAAGAATCCACCCCGAAGAGTAGTATCACCCCAGCACTTAAGTAGGTGTGAGTTGTATCGGGATCCCCCTTGTATCGTAGAGCGATGAATGGTTCTTCAAACCAACGGTGTGTTAGATTTGTAATATGTGATGCTTGGTATGAATGAAAAAGTGTTGTTGGTTTTTACCCCCGCAACACTACTCAAAATTTCAATTTGTGAACTTTTCAAAATTTAACAAAACAAACCATAGAAATTTCCGTCTTATCTTATCATCTACTCCAATGTTCAGATGGCCCCACCAACCCGCAACGCCACCCAGGATGCCATGATGCAACTGCTGCAGACGATGATGGCAGACCGAGAAGTCGAAAGAGCTGAGCGCCAAGCCAACATCGCTGCACTGCAACAGATAGCCCAGAACAATCAAGGCCATGGAAACCACGAGCACCTTGGATCGAAGCTGAAGAACTTTCAGCACACCAACCCTCCGATATTCAACAAGACTGAAGAGCCCCTCGATGCTGATGACTGGCTCCAGACCATGGAGAACAACCTCGAAGTTGCGGGAGTTGAAGCCGTAGAAAAAGTACTGTTCGCCACCCACTATCTGTCAGGACCTGCCAGAGCCTGGTGGACAAGTGCCCGTGCAATGAATGCGGGACAGATGATGACATGGGAAGACTTCAAGCTGAAGTTTAGCAAATACCATGTGCCCCAAGGATTGATCAAGAAGATGAGAGATGAGTTCCGTGAACTCAAGCAAGGAAGGATGTCTGTGGTGGAATACCGTGACAGGTTTCTCACTCTGTCAAGGTACGCCCCGGATGAGACCGACACCAATGAGAAGAGAAAGGAAAGATTTCTGAACGGACTACACGACGAAATGCAGACTGTGTTAGTGAACATTCCGTTCGCTGACTTAGAAGCCCTGGTAGACTCAGCCATACAGATGGAAGGAAAGTTACATCAGGCCAATGAGAACCGCAAGCGCAGAATGATGAACCAGAGTGGACCCCACCATAACCAGAAGTATCGCAATAACTCCTCTAGAGGATTCACCCCAAGATACAACAAGCCCCCTGCTCAAAGTTATCGCCCCAACTACACCAACAACAACAGAGGACCCCCGAAGCCCGGAGGCAACAACAACAACAATCACAACAACAACACCCACCCCAACAGCAACAACAACAATGGCAACAACAACAACCCCAATACTGCCCCAAGGACTGGAAGCAATGCTACCCCCGTCAACCCCAAAGACAAATCCACCGTCAACTGCTACGAATGTGGAGTTGTGGGTCACTTCTCCAATGAGTGCCCCAAAAAGCTTGCCAGGATTGCCGCAAATACCGCTGCCCCTGCTCAGCAACAGCGTCGCTTCGCAGGTAGAAGGAACCAGAACAACAACAACGGCCGTCTCTACCACATGACCGCCACTCGAAGCTCGAGAAGCACCCCGCACCTCGCCAAGTATGTCTTCCTATGAATCAAAATACTCAATCTCTCTTAGGAACCTAACTTTTCTTAAAATCTCGGGACGAGATTTGTTTAAGGGGGAAGGGTTTGTAATAACCCAAAAATTTCAAAACAAACAAAATGAATTTTTCTAGTTCCAAATTTTGGAAACAACAAAAACTTTTATTAAAATAAGATTGATACATATAGATCTTGTTTAAATCTTGTGTTCTGCCATGATGAGTGTTATTATGCTTATGTGCTAAACCCTAAAACCCTAAAGTGATCAAGTGAAGACCACCAACCCAATAAAATATTAGAGAAAGAAATCAAATAAGAAAAACCTTAAACCCTAATCTTCTCCAAAAATCATTTGGATCTATTTTGAGAAACCAAAATAAAATAAAAGACATATGGGGGCATATAGCCCTAATAGGTAAATCTTGAACCCTACCTTTTTTATTTATGCTAAATGGTGGTGAACCATTATGAACCCCACTAAACCCTAAACCTCACCCCTCTTTTCACCACCCTAGCTAAAATAAAATAAAAGGAAAATAAATAAGAAAAAGGTATATGTGCCTATGGCTATTTTATAAATCTTTACCCTAAGCTTTTCTACTTTGCTTAGAGGTTTGGAAAACCTTCACACACCTTACCTAGTACCTATCAAACCAATTCCAAGTTGAAACCAAAGAAAATAAAAAGAAACTAAAAAGGCCATAGAGGCATATGAGAGTAAAATGCAAATTTGTGAATTTGAGGATCTTGACCCTAGGACTTGAGGTGAATGGTTGGATCACCCCTATATACCATTTGAACACTCAACAACATCAAATGGGCCAAGAACACTCAAATCAAAAATCAAATGCAACATATGCATAGAGGCATATGAGACACATAGCCATTTCACCAAACTTTGACCTATGACTTTAAACCTTGACCAAATGGTGTGAAACCATCTCTCAACCTAGTATAACACTAAATTGACCCTAACCCATGTCCAAGTGAAGCAAGATGAACAAATTACAAGTTTAATGAAATATGACACATCACCTCTTATGTGTTATGGCCATTTTTGCAAATCTTTGAACAAGACCATTTGAATTGGTTTCAATGGTCTTAAAATGATTCTAAACTAATAAGAATCACTTTAGAGTCAAGAAATATCAAATCAATTGGAGAGAAATCAAATGGTGAGGATTTCCCAATTTCACTCACATACACTTAGCCAAATTTGCAAATCTTCAACCAAGGCCACCATTGCTTGATCTTTTGTTTGTAAAACTCTTATATATGATAAACAAACACAATTGCATCAAAGAAACAAGAATCAAATCAAAGGAAATCTCAAAACCATCTCACATGTGATGATGGTCATTTGTGTGATTTTTAACATGATCCCCTCTTTACCCCTCCGGCTTTGACTTTTCTTCAACCAAACTGGGTCAACTATGACCATGTCATCCAAGACCTTGTCAAAGTGAACAACTTTCATGTTGACCACCATACCTAACTTTGACCAGGTTGACCAGTATAGTGTTGACAAGAGGGGACTTTGAAACAAAGAGAAGATGATCCACTTTTTGAAAACTTGCAAAACAACACCAAATTGACCACCACCACCACCATTATATCTCTATGAATATATGAATGAGATCCACCAAAGGATTTTCCAAAATTTGAAAACTTTTCTCTTTCGGGCATTTCACCAAACACCTTGCAGGCAGGGTAGATAGTTGAGCCCATACTGATTTTTGGCTTGGACTTGGTCCAACCCTGGCCCCTCTCTGCTGCCCTGGAACATCCTCTCACCCCTCAGCATCAGTCCATCCACTTGCCAGCCCCGCACCTTGCTCAGCCTGACCGAACACCATCATGCCGGCCACCATGTCACTCCACATGCTCACCTCCTCTCCTCTCCCATCTAGCCGGCACCACCATGTCCCGGAGCTTGCCCTCACTTCACTGACCCTGCTGGTACCAGCCACCAGCCAAGGAGAGACCAGCATCTGCCAACACAGGACACGCCCATGTCAGCCAGTGACGCCAGGGTCGGCATGGCCGCGACGCAGAGCGCGCCAGAGCGCCACGGTGCCCCATTGACCTAGACCTCGCCTCGCCATCAGCGTCCGCCAGGAGAGTCGCCATGATGCCAGGAACCTGCCAGACACCTCCATTGGCTCGCCAGAGCCCTGTCACCGTCGCCATGGACGACGACCATCCGCCACGGGCACCGGAACGCGAGGACGGTGACGATCGCTACAGACCCCCATTCCCTGCGCCATCAAGCCCCCTGCACTCGAGCTGACGTCGCCCACACTCAGAGCCCACTCCTTGCCCCTTCGTCGCCCTGGAACGCCGGCGTCGTCGACGACCTTGCCCGCTCCCCGCAGTACCCCTGGCCCCTATAAAAGGAGGACGCTCCCGCCTCAAAACTCCACACCATCTTGCTCCCCTACCTCTCCTGAATCTCCTCAACCTCTTCCCCTCTCCAATTACACCCCACCTCGCCGGAATTTCACCGGAGTCCGCCGCTGCAGCAGCCAGACGGAGGCGACGACTCCGACCCCCCCAGCACCTCTCCCGACCCTCGTTCGCCTCGCCGTCGTCTTCCCCGCCGAACGCCCGCCTCGCCTAGCCTCGCCGGAGCCCCAGGTACCCCCTAGCGAACCCCCTCGCCGCCGGTAGGGTTAACTCCCCGTCGCTCCTATTCGAGGACGAGGACGACCCGTAGCCATCGATCCTTCCTTTAATCCGACGGCCCACAGCGCTGCATACCGCTTCGGCGTTTTTAAAATAAACTGACAGTGGACCCCACTGTCAGGCAGCCCGCTGAGCGCCAGGCCACAGCTGGGCCGGCCCAACTCCGTTCCCGCCCCCGTTTGAATTCAAAATTTGTTTAATTCTTTTTCATTTAAATTGCAATCTGATGCTAGTTTCAAAATTTAATAGAGACAAATCTACTGAGCCAAATTTTACAAATTTTATATATTTAGAAAGCTCATGAAAGGCCCCATCCAACCACACTGGTTTCAAATCAAAATATGTTGTAGAATTTGAATAGTAAAAATAACAAAGCAGTAACTTCTCAAACTTCAAACTTTTATTAAAAATCAACCCTTTTGAATTTTGAGGTGTTTCCAACTCTCATAATTCACTTTTCAAATACTCTAATTGATTATGTAAAAATATGATAGGGGTACTGTATATGATCATGGGTTAGAATCAAATAATGGCTATGTAGCCATTACTAGCCCATTTAAATTTTTTCCAAATTTAAGATTTTTAAATCAATGAGGTGTAGCACCTCATTTAAATCATCTTCTCAAGTTGTATGAAGTAGTGTGATGACCCTGGTTGCTTGGTCTCATTTTTTTTTGCTCACTTAAGAATATTAAATGTTTGCCATAGTAGCTTTTAAATTGTTCCAACAAATTATTAAATCTTATGGGAGTGTTCTCTCATTTAAATCTTGTCATGAACAATTCAAAATGAGGTTGAGACTCTGGTCATTTAGGTCTCACATGAATTGTTGATGATATTAAATCTTTACCATGTTAGGATTAAAAGGTATGAGGTATGGAACCTCATTTAAATCATTTTTCTCAAATGATAAGTATGAAGAGGTTGACTTTGGTCAACCTAGGTCATATATTGTTCATGAGAGAAATTAAATCTTAATAAGATAACGAGAGGAAATTATTTCTCTAAGTAAATAAAAAGTAACACCTTATTTAGTATGAGAGGAAATTATTTTTCCTAAATAAGAAAACAACACAGTTACCCACTTAATAGTAATATGTGATGCTAGTTTACTTGTGTAAATTATATGAGGTGTTTCACTTCATTTAAATCTTGTCCCAAGTACTTTCATATGAAGTTTGAACCCCTGGTCAAATACTCTCACATGAAATACTTGGAGATTTTAAATCATAATAGGCATTATTAAATGGTATGAGGTATCCCTACCTCATTTAAATCATTTTCTCAAATGATGATGATGAATGGTTGACTTAGGTCAACATAAATTCATGAGTGATGGTTTGAGAAATTAAGTCTTAAAGAAGATTCAATGAGAGGAAATTATTCCTCAAGAACTATATGGAAACTATCATTTACATATAAAATGAGAGGAAATTATTCTTCCTCAAAGCAAGACCACCAATGCATCAAATTGTATTAATTGTGTGAATAGAATAGTATGTGTGAATATATGTGATGTTTGGAATAGCCAATGAATTGTTTGGTGATTGTATCCTCGTATTCGTATTTTAGACGCTAGTACCGAGGAGTATCAAGAGGAGGCGGAAGTCGACTTTCAAGGAGAAGAAGACCACCTTGATCACCTCAACCACCAAGGCAAGCTAATATTCTTGCAAGATAATACCCTTGCAAAATGCAAAGCTCACCATGAGCAAGGCATTACCCCATTTACTTTATGCTGATGATCCTATTTCCCAGTTTTACTTTACAAGCTTTATTTACTTTTGTTTTATCAAAGTACTTTTGATTTATGATTCACTTGGTTAGTATTGGATTAGTACAAGAGTATCAAAGTTAGCCTAGAAGCAAAGCAAATTACTTAGCAACCCTCATCCTTAGATGCTAGTGCTAAATTGAAAATGACTACTCTAGTTGGGAACTTGTGAAATGAAATGACTTTGAAAACCTTGGAATGATGAGTCATTCTATTGAAAGATTTTGAAGGTGAATATGACTTGTGAATGACTTGGTGAATTTTACGAAAACTGATGGTTGGGTTCGGATGCGATACCATTCCAATTTTACAAGTACCCCCACAATACCCGATATGGGTAGGGCTTAACTAGAAGTTTATGTATCTTAGTATGGGTTCCCTCTAAACAAGCGTCATCGGGGTTATGCCAAGGGCTGCCTCCAAAGAAATATGGAATGATGTGATATGACGTGAATATGAGGTGAATGTCCGGCCCAAGCCCTGTGCAGTTCCCAGGCTGACAGTTTGTCTTCACTGGGAGGCCAAGCTCATGGGGAGAGATGCCTATACTAGGATATATAAGTGAAAGGTTATGGTTGGTAGTCCGCACACGGAGTGTGGTAAATCGAGGCCGCTTAACCCTGACGGATTATTGCAAATGTTGTGGCACAAGTGTACGACCTCTGCAGAGTGTAGATCTATTCGAATAGCCGCGTCCACGGTTATGGACGGTTGGAAAGGCCATACTGTTCCGTCATCAGATTCTTTTTCAAAAATGTGACATGTGAAGGGTGACTTGTGATTTGAACTTGAGATGGTGAATTTGAATTTGATCACAACAGAGTTGTGGAAAATGACACTAATGTTCCCCCTTGAGTTAGTTTAGCAAGTGAAGAGTCTTTACTAAATGTTTATGAAATAAACTTGGCTTTATGCAAATAAACCTAGAGCTTAGTATCCCCTTACAAAAATTGTTAGTGCTTACACTAGTATTTAGTTTGCGAGTACTTTAAAGTACTCATGGCTTTGTCCCTGGCTATTCAAATGGCCAGACTTTGAAGGAGAACAACAGTACGAGGAAGATGGACAGCAGGACGTCTACGACAACTAGGACTACTCCTGACGTCAAGCGTTGGCCTGTGGATTAGATAGCCACTACTACTTCGCTTCCGCTATTTGTGATGTTCGTTGATCAATAGATCAACTACTATTGTAATTTTGGATCATGTGATCTACCTTTGTAAGACGATTATGTGTTGTAATAAATGATGACTCTATGATATTCAACTATTATGTCTCGCAACAACAATATTCCTGGGATTGCGAGGTATGGCATAATAGGCATCTGGACTTAAAAATCCGGGTGTTGACAATAGATTCTCTAAGATGGCTCATTTCATACCTTGCCATAAGAGCGACGATGCTTCACACATTGCTTCTTTGTTTTTCAGGGAAATTGTTCGCTTACATGGAGTACCGCAAAGCATTGTGTCGGATCGAGACGTCAAGTTCATGAGTTATCTTTGGAAGTCGCTCATGGCAAAGTTTGGAGTGAAGCTCTTATTCTCATCATCCTCGCACCCGCAAACGGACGGCCAAACGGAAGTGGTCAATCGAAGCCTCTCCACCCTCCTACGCATTCTCGTGAAGAAGAACTTGAAGTCATGGGAAGAATGTCTTCCACACGCGGAGTTCGCCTACAACCGCGCCAAGCACTCGACTACATCAAGGAGTCCCTTCATGGTCGTCTACGGGTTTGAGCCGCTCACGGCACTCGACATACTCCCGCTCCCCCTTCATGAGCGGATCAACATGGATTTTGACAAGCGCACCGCCGCCGTGAAGAAACTTCATGAAGAAACAAGAGCTACCATTCAAGAACATGTGCGTCGTCAAGCTACCCGCCTCAACGCCAAGAAGAAGGAACGCATATTTCAAGAAGGCGACCTCGTTTGGATCCACCTCCGGAAGGAAAGATTCCCTCATGAACGCAACTCGAAGCTCAAGCCAAGAGGAGATGGCCCCTTCAAGGTCCTCAAACGCATCAACAACAACGCTTACGTCATCGACATCCCCACCTCCAAGTACTTGGTGAGCAACACATTCAACGTTGCGGACTTATCGCCATATCATGGAGATGAGGAGGAACAAGAGTCGAGGACGACTCTTTCCCAAGGGGGGGAGATGATGCGGGGTGGCCTTCGGTCACTCCCACACCAAGACCAACAAGTCCCCCAAGTGGACCAATGACGAGAGCCCGAGTTAAAGCTCTTCATGATGAGGTGAACTCGCTCCTTACCACCCTTGATCTCGGTACCCCTTTGGATGGATTACTACCTCATGCCGACGTGCTATGTGTCATTAGGTACAAGGAGCATCAAGATCACGGAGTGGAGGACACACCATAGTCAAAGGGAGGAGAGGAGCAGCTGGACGCGAAGATGGACATGGAGCTGGACCGGAAGTCGCCCGAAGAGCACAACGAAGAGAAGTTGGCCGGCCGGTCCAGAACCCGGTCTGACCGGCCTCCTGACCGGGCCCCCGGTCCAGAACCCGGTCTGACCGGCCTCCTGACCGGGCCACCCGGTCACCAACCGGGTTTTGCGCTTGTGCCATCCGGGCGCTATCCAGGGGCCCCGGAACCTCGTCCGGTCGTCGCCCGGTCCCAGGCCCGGTCTGGACCGGCCTGCCCGGTCCCAGGCCCGGTCTGACCGGCCTCCTGACCGGCCTGCACGACTTAAGTCGCCAAATCGGCCCGAACTTGTTTCACTTGTACCTTTTCGGCCCGTGACGCCTTGTAAGACTATATAAGCACCCCAGGCGCCCCTTTACCTCTTTAGACTTGTTTTGAACTCAAACCTACCTTTGAGCTTAGTCTCCCTAGGGTTATCATCCCTCTGTAATCAAGGCACCTTGGTTGTTGATTTGGATCTTGTTGAGTGAGATTCTAGTACAAGTTACTCTCTCTCCCTCACCAAGCTCTTCTTCTCCAATCCCAATCTCTCTCCGGGAATTCTACCACGTGTCTCTTCCTCGGAGATTCTATTGGCGTGGTCCATCGAGCCACGGAGGTAAGCATCGGGTGTATCGGGTTGGTGTGCGTGCGTGAGTCTCGGAGTTCCTCGTGTTCGTCGTGTTCTTCGTGTTCCTCGCGTTCTTCCATCTTCTCCCTTGGTTTCGAAGTCAATCCGCGAGATCGGGCCACACACGGGGTCTTAGACCTCATCATGCCATCTTTGAGCTACCCTCCTCCAGTACAGACATCTTTTGTTTCTTCGCAGACGAGTCATGCTGGAAACCGAAAGACTCAGATGAATTTCTCTTCGAAGACGGGAGTAGAAGAGAATCTTCAAGACCAGTAGCTGGATTATTAGAAGTGGAAACCTTAGCATGCTCATCAGCAAACGCAGTGGGATTAATTGGAGGTTCTGCACCTGTAGTGCAATAAGATTGAGTTTCGACTGCCAGTTTCTTGCCAATTTGTTTAACTTCAACTGTTGGATCGTTAGAATTACCGGATGAGCCATCTTTGCAATCTACTCTATCAGCGTTAACACAAGCCAAAGAGTCGGCCTTGCAGGTTTTCGTAGTAGCACCCGAAGAACACGCAGCTGAGCCACTCCCTTTGCTACTCGGATTCGGGAAAACCAAGGACAGCTTCATTTCCTACAGCTGCATCAACTTGTCTAACATTGTCAAGCACCTTCAGGGGGGTCACAGAGGGCATGTTTAACCTCTCACCAACTGCGCTCTTACCAGTATCTAAGGCAACCGAGCAGTTGCAAGTTTCAGAAGCAAGAGGACTATTCAAAAGTCCACAACAGTTGCAAACAACTCCCTTCTGGACAAGCAAATCCAAAACTCCTTCGGATGGGAGTATTGATGGAAGATCCTCCACAACGCGATCAAGATACGCTTCGAGATTCAAGAGATACTCCTTATACAATGCATTTGGAGTGTATTTGCAATTAATGGGAATGAGCTATTGAAGCAACCTAATCTGTTTATAAACATTCTGACTAATCGGCATGATTTGCTCACGCCACATGTCATCGCACATCTCAGCATTAGTAGCAATACCCTTATTCTTGTTCTGGCTTTCTGGCAAGCTGTATGTTTGGTCATTCAATACGGAGACTTCTTGTTTTGATTCAGTTCTAACGACAGTTGGGCTATCACCCGTTCCATTCGAGCAGTATATATGATCAAAATCATTGAGTATACCCAGACAATTCGCCATATTACTGAACCATGGCCTTGAACAAGAACCACCCTATTTATCTTCAGATGCGCAAAATCTTCGCTCATTATAGTGGCTCGCAAGCTGCAAAACATTGGCAATCTTATTGTTGATGATTGGCTGAATTGCAGAAAATATTTCAAAGTACAAGCCCTGCTGAATTTCTTTCAGGTCATCGATAGCCTGTTGCAAAATCAAAAACAAAACAAAACAAAAAATTTATATAACAAAAAATTAGTAATTGCAAACAATTACTTCAAACTATTAAACATTACACTACAGATGTCAATTAAAACAGAACATCACAATAAACGTACCAACGGACGCATCACAGGCTTCACAAAGGAGCAAAGAAACGTCTCGAGACCGGGATGCAGATCTCCAATACAGAAAGTGGAAGACCCACTCTGATGAAACGGAGTACGTCTCACATCCTTCAGCTAATTATAACACACACAAAGAAAAATAAAAAACACAGTTTAGGGACAACACATAAACATAAAATTTTAAAACATGTATTGCTCATCATCAGATAATGAAATACACTAACCGGTATTTCGCCATAGGTTCCATCCTCCGCAGAAACCAAGTCAAGTTTTTCAAATTCACTAACTGTCACTGAATCCCATACGCTAATTCTTGGAACAACACTAGCAAGCTCTTTGACTTTTATATCAAGATATTCTAAGTAAGTCATCTACAAAGAACAACAAAGCAAAAAAAAAATCAGTCACTCGGATAGAATTAATCAATAACATGACAACAGCAGCTAATGAGAAACTAAAGGAGTTACTAACCAGAGGAACTAGCAAGCAACCACAGAGGGCACCCTGTAGACCACAATCAATGAACGTTTTCATGGAAACTGAAAGTTTCTGAAACACTGCTGAAGACCAGTCATACGTGCGGATTTCCTCAGAAGGACCCTCAAGTGCTGAAAGGTAGTCAGGACTGACACACTCATACGTCGTTGGACATAGAAATGCAGTAATACAGAACATCATCCAATATATCTTGAAATCTTCCTCTTCCAATTCAGAAGACAGCATATTCATTAGCTCATTTATAGTTGGGGTACTGCCTTCACAGCATGAACGATTCCTAACAACATCCCTGAATTGCTCACCGCACTTGATAGGGATGCGCCGTCCTCCAATTGGTGTGCCTAATACCTTATGGACACACAGTGCATTGAAAGCAAAGTCAAAGCCATTTTTGAACACAAACATCCTCTTTGAAGCAACATAGTTGTCGACAATCCAAGCAACAAAAGCCCTTGGTATCTCTTCAAGACGAATATCAAGGAGAGATCCTTGACCTATATCAGCAACATAACCCCTTTGTTTGGGGCTAAGGGACTTGCAAACAGAAATGAACTTTGGAAGGCTAAGTTTTGTACTAAATTCTGATGAACCATTAGGCATAGATCCAGAACTGGAAAACAGAAAACAATAACACATAAACACATGATCATGACATGAAAATAAACCACAAGCATGAACAAACATATATAGGAATAACAAACAATCTAAACTAACCAAGATTTTCTCAATCTGTGCTGTTCAATTTTTTCATTATTAGCAGATACTTTCTTCTCCATCCTGATCCTATCCTGCTCAAGCTGGTCACGCACCATGAATTCCTGAGTCACCAACTCAGTACCATCAACGGAAAAAGACTGCGTATCAGATAATTGAGGGGTGACCTCATCTTCACCATCAAGAGGTACAGCAGCTTCATCATCCATTGAACAACGCAGGCTACGAGAAAACAACGAGAACTCACAAAACCAGCCGAAAAATCCACGGGGCTCTTTATTGAGAACCCGCCGCCTACATTCAACAATCGAAGAAAGAAATCAAACGATAAATAGGGTTAGGAAGCATTCCAGACGAGAGGTTTCGAAAAACAGATCTGAGATGGGGGGCGCAAACGTATGAAGAGGCCAAGAGGGAGAAAGAAGATGGCTCACGGGATCAATGAATGACGGCAAAAATTACGGGAATGCCACAGAAGAAAAATTGGGAAAGAGAAATAGAACCAATCCTCCCATCCACAGTCCCACATGTCATCCACGCAGAAAAGGAATCATCAGAAAAAGGAGGACCCACATGTCATACTGAAACATCAACTCCCATTTTAATGACATGTGCTGGCCCACACATACAAGTGAAGAAATATATCGGAGGTAGATATCTTAACTAATTCTCCACTTCTGGTGGACAACAGGATCACGCTTTCCATCCCTTTCTCTCTCATCAACAGATTCAAAATTCAAATCAAGATCTAGACGAGAGGAACGACGGAGCCACCAAGGAATACGAAGGAAGACGAACGACCACGAACTCAACGTAAACATCTAAATTCCAGATTCGAAGATTTGAAACGTTATATTCCGTACCCCGATTTTTCTCGTTGGACATCTGGAACCCCATCCACGACTAACATGTACTTCGGTCAATCGCAATTTTCCATCTATTTTTTTTTCCAACGATTAAAAATTCGAACGTGCAGGACAACATCAACACAAGGGAACAAACAAGGGATGTGAGAGTTAGGCAACGTGCACAGTACATCCGATAGGAATATCCACATAGGTAAAATTCACCAGGTTTCTTTTTCATTGGTTCTGGAATCTAAAGAGTCACAGACTAACCACTCAAATAGGTGGCACTAAATAAGTTCAAACACTGGGTACTCATCAAAAGTAGTCGTAAATTCAAACTTGCACATTTGCTTCTGAATACTTTTCAAAAGTAGCAGTCAAACTTCTCAACCTTCCACGCTTGCTCTTCGTAGTCATGGACTTCAACACTTCATACTCGTGCAGAGCTGTAGAAGAAAAAAAGAGAGACATCAGAGAAGATGGATGAAACATGGGCACAACAGAACAAGGATGAAGAACAACCAATATTGTGGTTGAACAAGCTACCTCCTGGAGTCAAGATACCACTAACTGCAGAACAGATGGCAAAAGTTGCAAAAATGGCAAAACTTACCGAAATCTACTCTACTTACAAGCACCTCCCCGTTATGATATAGTGCTAAACTTTGTGGTATCGGGAAGTACTAAATCACCATACTAACAAGTACTAGTAACACTGCATGGAGAAAACAGACTAACGAGTGTAGCAAGTACAGAACTACCAGTCTCGTGCCTATAATGATCAGGAAAAACTAACTATTCATATCAAGGAGTACTAGTAACAATTGCGAGGAAAAACAATTTCCATGCTGTCAAACAAAAGCAACAGTATTAGGATGCCTATGTTGTTCAAAGAGTACTAACCCATTACTATTAAGAAGCATTAGAAACAGTTCCAGGCAATAACAGTTTCCTCATGTCGACAGGTACACAAGTACTAGTACTGTGCCTATAATATAACTTTATTGTGGTTTATTTTGTAATGTTATCATATATCTTTATTTAAAATGTACACAACATAAACTATTTGTCTTTTGTTTTTGACATGCATGTACAAAAAAAATTATATTCAATTTTTTTCAGGCAAGAATACACGCGTGGAGGAATAAAAGGGAGAAAATGCAACAAAATAAACTTAAACAAGCTGAGTCACAGTACAGAGTGCAGTGTGCTCACCTTAAACGATCTCTAATAGAAGTAAAGAAGGAAGAAGCTTCCAGCAACAGCTCAACAATGGAATTGGATAGAGAGACGAAGGAAAAAAATTTGCTAACCTCTGAGAAAATCAATCAGTATGCGCCCTCCTACGCTTGTTCAAGAGACCATCCTTCCCTGCTTGCAAGCAACATCAAATCGAATCAATCGCAAAAGTTCACAACGAAGGTTGGTAAAATTAATTACTAGACATGGCACTAAAAATTCACTACTAGATTTTATTGAATCAATTTAACAAATATACTTAAAATTGATTATTTTCTGAGATAGTAATATTATTGACTGTCAATCTTCTTACAGGATGCCAATGGCAACAATGTGAGACAAAAGCATCACGAAGAACCAGAAAAGCATAATTATGTGTCAGCAACAAGCAGCCAGAGCAGCTCAGCTGCACCAGCAGAAAAATACATGCAAAGAAACTCATCAAGTTATGAGGTAAGTAACAAATCTTATACAAGCAAAGTACAAAATCAAAAACATTTTTAGGATAAATACTGACAATTATTTATCCATTTCTCGAGGTTTATTCAAAGAAATCGAGGACGATGATATGTCCGACGACAACAACGACAACAACCACACACAGATCAAGCTAGTAGACAAGCACGACACATCCCGACAACAATCTCAACAAAACAAAGAAGACATCAAGAAGGCATGTAGATTACAGTTAATCAACAATTCTCGCAATGACCAGAAAAGTATCTGTGATTAAAAAATAGCCTGACAAAAATAAATTTATATCCGATTTACAGGAGGTCTACAGCAACCAGGCAAGAATGAAACAACATACAGGACCAAGCAGCAGCTATGGTATACCAGACAAACAGAATGACAGGAAAACACAGATGCAACCAATACCAGAAAAAATTATCAAGGTACAATTCAAGAATTTATACAAGATAAATGATGATTATGCATTATGGAGAAACATCAGTAAACCAGGAATCTAACACAAAGTTTACTTGGTTTACTTATTTGCAGGAAATGAAGTTTGCTACAGCCAACACCAACTCCAGTGATAGCACAACAAGAAATACAAAGGTAGTAACTACATGTATGTATTATAATTACAAATTACATTTAAAATAATGCATTAAAAAATTTATTTGTATACCTTTAATTTACAGGAAACATATGAAGCATACACATGTACAGAAACATCGGGAAACAAAATCATCGATCACCAGGTACGTACTTTTGATTTCAAAAACAGTGCACACTTTGTTATATGTGGAAAGAAACATTAAAATATCTAAACATCTGGATCACCATCTTACAAAAACTGATGCACAATATGAATGTTATGAATTCAGGAATACAGAGAAATGGGAAGTACCGACGAAGAAACAAGTGCCCCAAAGGAAACAAATCAAAAGGAAGCTTATTCATCATCGCAGAAACACAGCACACGAGAATCAAACTCGCCCTCGGATGAACAAGCTACCAAACAAGAAACAAAAGAAGAACTGAAGGATGATGATCCAGAAATAAATCCAGATCCTCCAACAAAGATGGAAGAGGAAATGGACAAGATGTTCAACACGAGATGACTACCCAGCGAGTTGAAGAGATTATCAGTGCAGCTATACCAAAGGAAGGTGCCCGTTTCAAAACAAGAGACGATGCATTCTATAGATACGCTCTGTATGCAAGAAAGGAAGGATTTGCAGTGAAGAAGTCCAGCAGCAAGAGATCAGGAAAAAATGGAGAAATTTACATGCAAACGTTCTTATGTAACAAGGAAGGATGCACAAACACAGATGCCAAACCATCGTTGCACAGGAGAACAAATATACTACTGAAGACTGGCTGTAAAGCACACATAATTGTAAGAGAATTTGATGGATACTGGTACATCAAGAAGGTTCAATTAGAACACAACCACCTGCTGGAACCAACAGACTATCTCATTAGGTTTGCACACTGTCACAAAAGGATGACTGATCTCGACAGGAGATTAATTCATCTACTACAGATGGGACGTCTGCCACCAAGGAAGATGATGTTAATCTTCCGGTCGATCAGAGGGAAATTTCGTGGAATACCCTTCGATGATGTTGATCTAAGCAACATAAAGAGTCAACAACAACAAATAGAGAAGGACCATGACATCCAGAAGTGCCTGGAACGCTTCAAGACACTCCAGAAAACAGTACCTGGCTTCTATCATGCCATGGAAATAGACAGCGAAAAAAGAGTTCGCAGCCTGTTTTGGATGGACGCAATGTGCGTAATGAACTACAATCTGTTCGGTGACTATATATCTTTCGACACAACTTTCAGCACAAATAAGTATGGCTTACCATTTGTTCCTATAGTTGGGGTGAACAATCACGGCTCCACTGTACTGTTTGCCGTTGCTCTGCTCAAGGATCAAACAACAGATACATTTATATGGGTACTGGAAACATTTGTTCAGGCCATGGGTGGAAAAGAACCAAAGACAATAATAACAGACCAGGACAAAGCAATGAAGAAAGCAATAAAAACAGTTCTAAAGTCCACAACCCACAGGAACTGCTACTACCACATCGTGACCAAGATGAGTCAGAAAGAGAGCACCTTCTTTGCAAAAAACACAGGACTGTCGGAAATGCTAATGTACATTGCAAAGAACGCATTCACACCAGCTGAGTTCGAAATGGGATGGAATAAAGTGATAGAGGATTACAATGCTGGCTGAGAAGAACACCTAAGCAAGTTATTCAGGATAAGACACAGGTGGGTACCAGCATACTTCATGGATAAATTTTACCCATTCTCATCAAGCACAGGAAGGAGCGAGAGCACAAATAACATGTGGAAATGCTATAGCCAGCACACAGACACAATAACAATGTTCCTTGAACAATATGAGGTCATACAAGACAAGTGCTTATCTGCCCTGGACAAGAAGAAGCTCACATCAACACTGAAAACAGCAAAATTAGTAACAAGACACCCGTTTGAGAAGCAAGCTCTTGAACAATTCACAAATGACATATTCGAGAAGTTCCAGATCGAGATCACAAACAACACGGCATTCAAGGTAGATGGATCACTTGAACCTGGTCGCCACCTGCGGCTGAAAAGAATAGTGAAATTCTACAACCACATGGAATTCAAAAGGGAGTTGTTTGACGTCACATTTGACGATGAAAAAAAGAACTTCATGTGTTCCTGCAAAAAGATGCAGAGGGATGGTATACATTGCTGCCATGTAATGAAAGCAATGGTTCACATGGAGATCAATGATTTGCCAGAGAGTTTTGTGATTAAAAGATGGAGAAAAGACATAGACATGGAACTCGCAACATTAGGAAATGTCGCAGATGCTTCTTGCGGAGACGAAACACTAAAGTTTGCCGGTGTGATGAGCCATATGGCAGAACTTTGCAACAACGCGTGCCCAAATGACAAAGCATATAATGTCATGATTCAGTGTATGCGTGATATGGAAACAAAAGTGCTGGCAGCAATAAGAGAAGATGAAGGAGCTAAAAAACTTCATGATGAAGAAACAGGTAGCAACGAAACATTGCGTGACCCACCAATGTTCGACAGAAGAGGAACAAAAAGAGGGGACAGAATGATGCCAGGTTCAGAAAAAAGATAGAAAACTAGACAAATAAAATGCGGACACTGCAAAAAATCAGGACACAACAAAACAGGATGTGGAGAACTGAAAGCACAAATTGCAGCAGAGGCAGCACATGCAGCAGCACAAGCAGCAGCAGCAGCACAAGCAGCAGCATCACAGCAGAGATATACAAGCAATACAACACATGATCAATCAAACAACACACACAGAAATAATGATAGTAACACAACAGAAAGAACAACACAACCAGGAAACACGTACGGTATGTACTACCACAACGGAAGAATAAGATGCAACATGGAATACCTAGTATTTGGTACAAAAAACATATTAACAAGGTAAGTGTGCCCATGAAGTTACTTTGTTAGTGATGAAAACCTATTGATGCAAATAATCTGCTTTTTTCGACAGGCTAAACATAAATTTAAAATATATTTATTTTGCAGAGGTCGACGATGAACAAAGGATATCAAAAGGAGAGCAACAAAAGTAGGAATCAATCAAGGAGGAGGCCACATGAATATTTAGAATATATGATACAGACAATGGAATGGATATGTAATGTTCTTATCTACTTATTTTGTACAATCAAGTTCACTTCATTGACTTCACTGGTGAATAAAGGTTAACCATTAAAAAACAGTACTTACTTTTGAATTCTTCGATCTGTTCGCGTACGAAACTTGCCAAATAATTAGGAGAATCATAAGTGAGCATCATTCCGGTGAAGAACTGTCGAAAACTTTCGATGTCAGCCTGAAAAACACGAAATAACACAATGGTTAATTATCTTAAACGAAAAATGCACAAAAATTCAGAATGCACAAGCCCCAAACGAAGAAGTTCACAACTACCAAACAAAAAGATGTACAAGTACTAAACAGAACCATTGACATGCACCATCATACAGTGAACAAGTACTAAAAACCTGACTTAAATACTATTGAATAAAAGTATGTACACAACACATTACCTACCTTGAATACATTTGGGTAAAAAATATCCTTGGATACCCAAATAAACCTCATTGCATAGATACTACAGTCACGCCTCGCGCTTGTCCTAATGGTCAAAAAGAAAGAAAAAACTAAATCCAAACACAGTAAACAAAATAAAATCATAGATCACATTAAGAAAATATGATTACACTGAACAAGAAGGGGTGCCGCAAACTTTTATCTTGAACAATGAGATATTTAATCCCTCGACACCATGAAGATGACTGTAAAGTTTCTTGAATGATTTGCACTAAAAGAATAAAAAATAAAAGTTATTGTTGTCATTTGTAAATAACTATTTAATTAGCTAGATTACAACGAAAACCGTACAATTCTTTCAGTAGAAGCCATCTGAGATTCAGTCAACTTCAGTGAGCTAGACACTCTAAATTTCCCGAAATGGAAGTCGACAAAGATAACCCACCAATGACTGTAATCGCAACAAGTAATGTAGACCTGTTTGAAAATAAACAATCCCACGAGAAATAAGAAAGCATCCACGATACTTGTAGTAGAAAAAATATAATCGCCAAACAAAACATGAAAAACATGCCTCTTCCCTATCCAAACTATAGTACTTCAGATCATGTTCAGCAAAACTTGCAGCTAGATGAATAGGGTCCGCCTCATCCACATCAAGAATATGCTGGAAAAAACAACAAGAAGATGTTTAAAAAACTAAATGCTAAAAACATTTAGTTAAAAAATAAATAAATCTAAAACATATACACATGACGTACCGCCAAAGAGCTTGGAATAAATAAGAAATCAAGACCATCATCAACGCACTTAAGAAAAACATCCATAACAGAAGGATCCATGAACCCACCACCCTTCATAGCAAGGTAGAAACTATGCCAGCTGACAGACTTACCATCAACTTCAAGTATTTTCTCGGCACTGCAATTGTTAAAAACAACAAGAATAAACATCCGTATATACAAAAATAGATGAAAAATAGATGGAAAATTGAATTCCAACGGTTACCCTTCAATGTAATTCCTAGGAGCCTCAAGTACATCAGCAAACATCATTCTATGCAAAGCAGTTACAGGGACTTCCTCTTCCCCAGATAGATCCTTAAGATCAAGACAATCATCAGAATCGGCGTCTGCATAGGAATCATACTTCTGGGCCACAGAACTACCTCCAACAACATTTTCAGTTTTAGGCTCCTTTCCCTTGCGTGTACATGGCCCCGAACCCTCAAGACAACAATCCTCAATACAATAATCATCAGGTTCAGGATCTTCGTCGATGAAAGGCTCGTCAGTACCATCCACAGGTGCATCAGAGCTGGGTGGTCTTGAGACTACCCGGACGCCCCTGATGATCTCTGGGCGTGCATCCACTCCAACAACATTTTTAGTTTCAGGCTCCTTTCCCTTGCAAGTACATGGCTGCTTCTTCAACTCAATTGACAAAAGAGAAACCATATCACGCATCTGATCAACAAGACCATGTCCCATTCTTATCATCGAGGAAGTGAAGAAAGTCTTCCACATTTCTCTTAGCTTACAACGTAACTGTAAATAAAAAACACAATTAAGAATGCAATTTACAATAACACAACAATTAAAAATCAAAAGACATAATAAAAAACCTTACATCATTATGCATTTCACCAGGAAACATATCTGAGATGTGACGATCGACTGCTTCACGAAGATGGTCAGGAATATCCGCACGAGAGTGAAAACCTGGATCTGCCATCTTTTCCAACCTGAACAAGCACTCGGAGAACACTAAAATTAGTTCAGGTACAATGTGTGCAGCTTATCACTTTCGAAACTAGAAAAAACAGGACAACAAAAAAAGATTACAAGAGAAACCACACAAACCACCTTTGTCGTCGCAATTGCATATCTTCACTACACATCTAAAACGATATGCGCCTCTGGCGCAAATACACCGACAACCAAACAAACCAAAAGAAAGCAACACAATTTACACGCATGCACTGGCGAAGACATGTAACAGAGCAGCACCTTTGCTGCCGCTAAAATCTACAACAAATAGACCAAGGGAAACTAGACAAAAAAACAACCAGGTAAACACTAGCACAACCAAAAAATCTAGAAAAGAAACAAATTGTACAAGTTTAGACTGCACGGCGCCGACAACATACCTTCCAAAACAGACAAATATGAATTTACCAGTGCACAATTACAATACAAGTCGGTGCACAAGTACAAGTACAAGAGATATAGGTGCACAAGTACAACAGATATAGGTGCACAAGTACAAGAGATATAGGTGCACAAGTACAGAAAAAATAGATGCACAAGTACAAGAGATATAGGTGCACAAGTACAAGACATATAGGTGCACAAGTACGAAAAAAATAGATGCACAAGTACAAGAGATATAGGTGCACAAGTACAAGAGATATAGGTGCACAAGTACGATAGACTAAGCTACGCAAGTACAGAACAAATTGTCACACGAGTACCAAGGACAAACACGAACAAGTACCAGACACAAAGGACAGCAAGTACCAGACAGAAACGGGTGGACATACAGAGGTACAAAACCATCTAATGAACAAGCACTGGACAAACCCTAGAACTAGTTCAGGTACGATGTGTGATAAAACTAGACCAAACAATACAACAAAATACACAGATAGAAACCACAAGAACCACCAGAGTCGTCGAATCTGCATGTCAACACGACACGGGAAACTCAGCGGCTCCTCCAGAGCGGGTAAATCGACAAGAAAAATGACCAAGAAACCCTAAATAATAAGATGCATGTCATCACGAAATGTGGAATTATACGGCTACTCCGACAAAGGCAAACCCTAACTAATGTTCCTCAGAAGGTGTATAACCAAGAAGCGGCGGAAGAAATCGATGAAAAAAGCATGACTTTACTGAGAGAAAACGCATCTGCATCCGCCTTCCGCATATTTTCCATTTGAAAGTGCTACCTCCCTCCCATTAATTCCCCAGAAAACTCACAGCCCGGAAATACAAAGGGAAAAAACTGATTCGATCTAATCGAATCAAAGGGAAAAACCAAGATCTTAGCAGGCAGAAAAACACGACAGCGCTTACCACTGGAGCAGGAAAGACGTCCGCCGACGATGAGTTGCGAGAGGTTCTTGACAACAACGGAGGAGAAGGGAAAATACCAGCGCCGCCGACGAGACGACCAGGCGAAGGAACCAGAACCCACGACCAGCCCAGACGACAGAAGAAGAATAAGGGAAAAAACGGAGATAAAGGCACACGCGTAACGGGTCCCCGTAAACCCGTTAAGTCAGTAGCGGACCTGTTACGAGAAGTGGACGGTTCGCAAAATCACCAGAAACCAACACGTGT
This sequence comes from Lolium rigidum, assembly GCF_022539505.1. Classification (NCBI taxonomy): domain Eukaryota; kingdom Viridiplantae; phylum Streptophyta; class Magnoliopsida; order Poales; family Poaceae; genus Lolium; species Lolium rigidum. Next base: position 311,271,774 of record NC_061514.1, read on the forward strand.
TGAGCGCGGAGGCAGTCCACCGGCAAATTCCGCGCCCCACGTTCAACCACGTGTCGCGCGCGGAGAAAGTCTCTTCCCTTCTCAGAGGTCGGCCTTTTTCTAGAGTTTTCGAATTATTAGTCTACTCCTAAACCGTTGGATGTTGCAACTACACCTAGGCATTTCTTGGGCCAGGACGGGTTTTCGGCTAGGCCCGAAAATACCCGAACCTAAATTCCCAAGCCTGAGCCCAGCCTAGCCCGACCTGGAGGCTTAAACTATGCCCAAACCCGGCCTAAACGGATGAAAGCCTGGTTCGGCCCGAACTAAGCCTAAAGCATGTTTTCTGCAAGCTACTCACCGGTGCACATACCCCACCCGTTCTTCTGGCGATGTCCGGTCGCCCTTCATCGTGCCTCAACTTGCTCTTCGCCTTAGCCTCCACTGCAACGCTGCCCACATACCTTCTCATGGATTCTCTACAAGCTATTGTTGGCGTTGCTAGAAGGTGGCACTCATTTTTCTACAATCCCAGGAGTCGGATGATGCGAGCGTCGACATTGATATCGCCTTTTTTTGGATATGCATCATAGCGACAAAATTTGTGCTACAACAGTTCTCTCACTGTAGGAAGGAAGTTTTCGATACAATTGTTCGCCCTTTTTGCATCACACGTTCCGTGGACTTGCATCGTAGAGATAATTTTCTTCTACGGATTACAACCATTCTATTGTTTTTCTGCAAGAGCACAATCTTTTTGCTACGAGAGCATAATCAGTGTGGCCCTTTTTTTCCAAAAATGGAAAACCTATTTATGCATCATAGGAATATAATTTGTTTTCTACGTGGAAGCAGAGCCATATGTGGTTTTTTTCTACATCGAAGTTAAAGTGAAAATTTGGCAGAGTTGGGACACATGTTAAGCAGGGGAGACGCCCAGCGTTGCCCCTTTTCTTCCCAATAATGGAAACCCTATTCATGCATAATTTAGTTTTTATTTTATGTTCGAGCTATTACGGATTTTACATGAACACATACGAAGAAATAGACAGAAGTCATTGGTGAAACACGCACACACACATATGTCAATCACGGGCTATAGTTAATGCAAGAATTCTCCTGTTTTATCTCCCCAAAATTGTTTCAGAGGATTCTTGTCAGAAAATACCAACCACGAGAAGGTATGAACATTCAAAAAAGTGCAATAACATGAACCTTGGTTTGATCACGGTCAAAAATTAAGACATCAAAAAAGGACCACTCAAAGAGTCATAGTTGGACGAATGTTGATTCGATATTAATTCGGTACTCTCTCAAACCAAACAGCACAAATAAAAGAGAAAATAAACAAGAACAACTACAGTATCCAGTGTGATGTTGTTATGGCGTGTGTAAAATAAATGAATTTATTTGGATCTCCTCACCAACGCTTGTAAACACCCAGTGCATCTGCGCTTTGGACGTATGCAAACGCTCGACAAATATCACCTTTCATATCGGAAATAAACGACTGTGGGTCACACGAGTTGATATGAACGGCGCTACCTTCCTGCCTCGTCACATAAGAGATCGGCCGACGACGATAAGGCCGCAATCTCTGGCTTTGGCCGTCAACCATGAGGATGTACTCGCCGTGGATGAAGTTCGGCCGCGTCATCTGCGTCGATGGGCCAGGCAAGGATAGAGAACGCAAGCTGTACTGATGAACCCAGGTCTGGTCTTTACTCGTATTCTCGAGAATCCACACCTATGCAATCAGATCAAATTTGCAGATCATGAGATTTGTAAGTTCAATACAAGCATAAGTGCTTGCCGGATCGAGAGAGGTATTTGAAGAGTACCTCGATGGTCCCATGCCCACACCCGTAGTAGTAGACGGAGTTGGGGTCGACCCTGGTTACAATTGCGACGCTCAGCCTGCGCTGCACCTCGGTGAGATGGCTGATGGGTGCGTCGGAGACGGGCAATGGCGTTACGGTTTTCACCTGCTCGCTCCGGTGGTCAAAGGACACGATCCTCTCCGACCCCTCCACGACCCAGTACGTCGCCCCATTCACGCTGACCACGCCGGCGTCGAGCCTGCACCTGTCGCCGGGGGCCGTGACCTCCCTCCAGGACGCCTCCCCGAGGGTGAACACCTGGAGCGTCTCCTTGGTCTTGAAGAAGCAGGGAACATGCACCACCTTGTACTGCCCCGTGCCGTGGTGGTACCCGAAGCTATACGCCTGGTGCCGGCTCCTGCTGGACCGCCGCGAGTTGTGGCGCCGGAACAGGCCGGCGCGCGGGATCGGCGGGAGCGCGAGGAAGTCGCCGGTGGCAGGGTTGGCCAGGGTGATGGCGCCACCGGGCTTGGTGTCGTCGCAGAGACAGAGCACGCCGTTGCAGGCGCCGACCACCTCCATGTGCTTGTAGACGTCTGTGCCGCCGCCGCTGCGCCATAGCTCTCGGGCCGGTCGGGACTTGGACGACCCTAGGTCGCCCAGGACGTACACGGATTCCGTCGTGACGATGAGCGGCACGGTGTCGCGGCGCTGCTTCATCTCCGTCGTGCGCTTGTGGACGAGATCGCGCCAGGACCGGCACACGAGGCGCAGCCGCCGGCGCGAGGTCCATGGGAGCCGCTGCAGGATCTCCACCACGAGGTCCGTCGGGATGATGTCCATCGCCACCGCGCGCGGCGGCTCCCGATATATCAGCAGGGGTGTTTCCTATCTGTTCGGTGTCAGCCCTGGGAGCTCCGTTACAGGGGACTGAATTACCTCTTCGTGAAACACCCGTTTCGTCCTGCCGCTCCCGCGAGCGCAGGGCGAAACCCTAGCCCTCCCCAACTCCAGCCCCTCCTCCCCCCGTCCCTCCCTCGCCGCCGCCAGAGGGCGTTGCCGGGCAAAGCCCCGGGGCGCCGGCGGCGGCGGGCTTCTCTCTCCCCGCGTGGGCTGCGGTGGCGCGGGCCGGCGCGGTCGGTGGGGGCGCCGTGCTTGGCGTCTGGCGCGGCGGCGCGGTGGCTTGACCACGGCGTGGTGAAGGCGATTCTCCGGCGGGGTGGCGGCGCGGCTCTGGCCTCTGGCCGGCTGGCGCGGCCCTGCGACGGCGCGCCGTGGCCATGGGTGGCGGCGGCGGGCCCAGATCTGGGCCAGCGGGCCTAGGTCTGGGCCTCATCAGGGCTGCCTCGGGTGGGCGGCCTCGATGCGCCTGGTCGGCGAGCGGCGAGGGCGCTCGGTTCGTCTCCCCGATGTCCTGCGGCGGGCATCGTGGTGGGTGCCTCGGTCCGGCGTCCTCGACTCCTCGGGATGTGAGGCGGCGGCGGGCGGCGTCGCGGCGTTGAGCTACGGTTCACGTCGGTTCGAGGTTGTAGTCGCTATCCTGGGCTCCTGCTCACCTTCCCCCCACCTCCCGGACGAAAGTCCAAATCTTGTTGATTGGGCGGCGGCGACGCGCTGTTGCGCCGTGACCTTCTTGGAGGCGCCGCCTGGGGAGGTTTCGGTAGGTTGGCAGAGCTGAAGGTTGCAGCTTTGGGCAATGTCGGTCCTGTGCAGCTGCGGTGATCTCTAGCCCGTATGCGTGCGTCGAGGGCAGTCTGCCCCGTCCTCTGCAGGTGCTCCTGGCGGATTTCTCGTCGTTGGTGGATGTCCAAGTGCTCGGCAGTGCGGCCGGTATGGTGTGATCCTTGTCAAGGTAGTCTTCTCCAGGGTGGCGTCGGGTCCGGAGCCCAACACCTCCGCGGCTCTCGGGTGAGCCTCTCTCATGTCCGATGGTCCGACGCCTTCGAACCAGGCGAGTGGGCAGGGGCCCTCTTCGGCATGAGAACAGGTTGGTGCTTCTGGTGCTCGGAGTCCTGGCTGTTCTCCTCGGAATCAAGACTACAATTCTGCTCCGGGCAGTGCCTCGCCGTGCCTCCGGTCGGTGTCCTTGGTGTCGAACAGCGGCGGTCTGCACTCCTGCAAGCTTGTCCTCGCTCGTAGTGCGGTGTTGTAATTCGTTCTATACGTACCCGTGTATCTTTCCTGCCGTGGTGTGCGTGTGTGGTGTGGTGTCCTGTTGTAACTCCTGGCCGGTTGATGGGCTTTGTTAATTGACAGGGCTTTCGAGCCTTCTGTTTAAAAAAAGCTCCGTTACAGGGGCAACGCTTGAAGCGTTCGATCGTTCCGTGTGGGCCGGCCTATTTAGCTCCATCGATCGATGGTCCCATATAAACCCACGCCACGCCTGTAGTAGGAGCCGGAGTTGCTGGTATGCATCTCGGTGAGCTGATCGATGGGTCCGTTACGGTTTTCAACTGCTCGCTGTGGTGGTCCTCTCCGACTCCCGCGCGGGCCTCATCGCCCTCCTCCCGCTCCTCAGTCGCCAGGCGCCTTCTTCCTGGCCTGGCTCATCTGTACCGGAAACAGGGAGGTAATAAATGGATTTTCTCCTCCTCTCTTTCTTTCACGGTACCGGAAGCCAAATCACGATTTTCATTAGGATGCATTTGGCAGAGCAGTACGGAGTCCATTGCAAACAATACGAAAAGATTCAGTAACGCGAAATCCATCTGTCATTCACAAAACGAGCAAGACCTGTCAAACTGTAGAAATAATTGCCTTCCAGAATGCTACCAAACTCTACATCAAAACAAAGAACTGCATATTAATTCTCTGTGAACATTCTTTACGAAAATAACAACCGATTATTGAGAGTACTGATTCCATTGCAAGCAACAACAAAAAATCAACTAATGATACATCAGCTAATAATTAGAGAACGACTACCAGAAGGACAGATACAGAAGCAAACATACCAGCTGCAGCACCAAACTCGACGAACCCCTGTGAACAAACAGTGAAGAACTCCACAGCATCTCAAGCAGGCGTGTCCCAACCCCAGAAGCATGCTTCGTCCGCAGAGGAGAGTGCCCTCTCCTCTCCTCTCGTCGACAAGAAAAGTCTAAGTCTAAGTCACACACGCTCCCCGCACGCGGTGGGTGACAAGGGGCTTCTACTTATAGAGCTCATCATGAGATTGATGAACCCAGGTCTGCTCTTTACTCGTATTCTCGAGAATCCACACCTATGCAATCAGATCAAATTTGCACATCATGAGATTTGTAAGTTCAATACATGCATAAGTGCTTGCCGGATCGAGAGAGATATTTGAAGAGTACCTCGATGGTCCCATCCCCACGCCCGTAGTAGTAGACGGAGTTGGGGTCGACCCTGGTTACAATTGCGACGCTCAGCCTGCGCTGCACCTCGGTGAGATGGCTGATGGGTGCGTCGGAGACGGGCAATGGCGTTACGGTTTTCACCTGCTCGCTCCGGTGGTCAAAGGACACGATCCTGCTCTCCGACCCCTCCACGACCCAGTACGTCGCCCCATTCACGCCGACCACGCCGGCGTCGAGCCCGCACCTATCGCCGGGGCCGGGACCTCCTCCGGGACGCCTCCCGAGGGTGAACACCGGAGCGTCTCCTTGGTCTTGAAGAAGCAGGGAACGTGCACCACCTTGTACCGCCCCGTGCCGTGGTGGTACCCGAAGCTATACGCTCGGTGCCGGCTCTCGCTGGACCGCCGCGAGTTGTGGCGCCGGAACAGAGCCGGCGCGCGGGATCGGCGGGAGCGCGAGGAAGTCGCCGGTGGCGGGGTTGGCCGAGGTGATGGCGCCACCGGGCTTGGTGTCGTCGCGAGAGACGAGCACGCCGTTGCGGGCGCCGACCACCTCCATGTGCTTGTAGACGTCTGTGCCGCCGCCGCTGCGCCATAGCTCTCGGGCCGGTCGGGACTTGGACGACCCTAGGTCGCCCAGGACGTACACGGATTCCGTCGTGACGATGAGCGGCACGGTGTCGCGGCGCTGCTTCATCTCCGTCGTGCGCTTGTGGACGAGATCGCGCCAGGACCGGCACACGAGGCGCAGCCGCCGGCGCGAGGTCCATGGGAGCCGCTGCAGGATCTCCACCACGAGGTCCGTCGGGATGATGTCCATCGCCACCGCGCGCGGCGGCTCCCGATATATCAGCAGGGGTGTTTCCTATCCGTTCGGTGTCGGCCACCGGGAGCTCCGTTACGGGGACCGAATTACCTCTTCGTGAAACACCCGTTTCGTCCTGCCGCTCCCGCGAGCGCGAGGGCGAAACCCTAGCCCTCCCCAACTCCAGCCCCTCCTCCCCCGTCCCTCCCTCGCCGCCGCCGAGGGCGTTGCCGGGCAAAGCCCCGGGCGCCGGCGGCGGGGCTTCTCTCTCCCCCGCGTGGCTGCGGTGGCGCGGGCTGGCGCGGTCGGTGGGGGCGCCGTGCTTGGCGTCTGGCGCGGCGGCGCGGTGGCTTGACCACGGCGTGGTGAAGGCGATTCTCCGGCGGGGTGGCGGCGCGGCTCTGGCCTCTGGCCGGCTGGCGCGGCCCTGCGACGGCGCGCCGTGGCCATGGGTGGCGGCGGCGGGCCCCGATCTGGGCCAGCGGGCCTAGGTCTGGGCCTCATCAGGGCTGCCTCGGGTGGGCGGCCTCGATGCGCCTGGTCGGCGAGCAGCGAGGGCGCTGGTTCGTCTCCCCCGATGTCCTGCGGCGGGCATCGTGGTGGGTGCCTCGGTCCGGCGTCCTCGACTCCTCGGGATGTGAGGCGGCGGCGGGCAGCGTCTGCGGCGTTGAGCTACGGTTCACGTCGGTTCTGAGGTTGTAGCTGCTATCCTGGGCTCCTGCTCACCTTCCCCCCACCTCCCGGACGAAAGTCCAAATCTTGTTGATTGGGCGGCGGCGACGCGCTGTTGCGCCGTGACCTTCTTGGAGGCGCCGCCTGGGGAGGTTTCGGTAGGTTGGCAGAGCTGAAGGTTGCAGCTTTGGGCAATGTCGGTCCTGTGCAGCTGCGGTGATCTCTAGCCCGTATGCGTGCGTCGAGGGCGATCCGCCCGTCCTCTGCGAGTGCTCTCGGCGGATTTCTCGTCGTTGGTGGATGTCCAAGTGCTCGGCGGTGCGGCCGGTATGGTGTGATCCTTGTCAAGGTAGTCTTCTCCAGGGTGGCGTCGGGTCCGGAGCCCAACACCTCTGCGGCTCTAGGGTGAGCCTCTCTCATGTCCGATGGTCCGACGCCTTCGAACCAGGCGAGTGGGCAGGGGCCCTCTTCGGCATGAGAACAGGTTGGTGCTTCTGGTGCTCGGAGTCCTGGCTGTTCTCCTCGGAATCAAGACTACAATTCTGCTCCGGGCAGTGCCTCGCCGTGCCTCCGGTCGGTGTCCTTGGTGTCGAACAGCGGCGGTCTGCACTCCTGCAAGCTTGTCCTCGCTCGTAGTGCAGTGTTGTAATTCGTTCTATACGTACCCGTGTATCTTTCCTGCCGTGGTGTGCGTGTGTGGTGTGGTGTCCTGTTGTAACTCCTGGCCGGTTGATGGCTTTGTTAATTGGCCAGGGCTTTCGAGCCTTCTGTTTAAAAAAAGCTCCGTTACAGGGGCAACGCTTGAAGCGTTCGATCGTTCCGTGTGGGCCGGCCTATTTAGCTCCATCGATCGATGGTCCCATATAAACCCACGCCACGCCTGTAGTAGGAGCCGGAGTTGCTGGTATGCATCTCGGTGAGCTGATCGATGGGTCCGTTACGGTTTTCAACTGCTCGCTGTGGTGGTCCTCTCCGACTCCCGCGCGGGCCTCATCGCCCTCCTCCCGCTCCTCAGTCGCCAGGCGCCTTCTTCCTGGCCTGGCTCATCTGTACCGGAAACAGGGAGGTAATAAATGGATTTTCTCCTCCTCTCTTTCTTTCACGGTACCGGAAGCCAAATCACGATTTTCATTAGGATGCATTTGGCAGAGCAGTACGGAGTCCATTGCAAACAATACGAAAAGATTCAGTAACGCGAAATCCATCTGTCATTCACAAAACGAGCAAGACCTGTCAAACTGTAGAAATAATTGCCTTCCAGAATGCTACCAAACTCTACATCAAAACAAAGAACTGCATATTAATTCTCTGTGAACATTCTTTACGAAAATAACAACCGATTATTGAGAGTACTGATTCCATTGCAAGCAACAACAAAAAATCAACTAATGATACATCAGCTAATAATTAGAGAACGACTACCAGAAGGACAGATACAGAAGCAAACATACCAGCTGCAGCACCAAACTCGACGAACCCCTGTGAACAAACAGTGAAGAACTCCACAGCATCTCAAGCAGGCGTGTCCCAACCCCAGAAGCATGCTTCGTCCGCAGAGGAGAGTGCCCTCTCCTCTCCTCTCGTCGACAAGAAAAGTCTAAGTCTAAGTCACACACGCTCCCCGCACGCGGTGGGTGACAAGGGGCTTCTACTTATAGAGCTCATCATGAGATTGATGAACCCAGGTCTGCTCTTTACTCGTATTCTCGAGAATCCACACCTATGCAATCAGATCAAATTTGCACATCATGAGATTTGTAAGTTCAATACATGCATAAGTGCTTGCCGGATCGAGAGAGATATTTGAAGAGTACCTCGATGGTCCCATCCCCACGCCCGTAGTAGTAGACGGAGTTGGGGTCGACCACTGGTTACAATTGCGACGCTCAGCCTGCGCTGCACCTCGGTGAGATGGCTGATGGGTGCGTCGGAGACGGGCAATGGCGTTACGGTTTTCACCTGCTCGCTCCGGTGGTCAAAGGACACGATCCTCTCCGACCCTCCCACGACCCGAGTACGTCGCCCCATTCACGGCCGACCACGCCGGCGTCGAGCCTGCACACTGTCGCCGGGGCCGTGACCTCCCTCCGGGACGCCTCCCGAGGGTGAACACACGGAGCGTCTCCTTGGTCTTGAAGAAGCGAGGGAACATGCACCACCTTGTACTTGCCCGTGCCGTGGTGGTACCCGAAGCTATACGCCTGGTGCCGGCTCTGGCTGGACCGCCGCGAGTTGTGGCGCCGGAACAGGCCGGCGCGCGGGATCGGCGGGAGCGCGAGGAAGTCGCCGGTGGCGGGGTTGGCCGGGGTGATGGCGCCACCGGGCTTGGTGTCGTCGCGAGAGACGAGCACGCCGTTGCGGGCGCCGACCACCTCCATGTGCTTGTAGACGTACGTGCCGCCGCCGCTGCGCCATAGCTCTCGGGCCGGTCGGGACTTGGACGACCCTAGGTCGCCCAGGACGTACACGGATTCCGTCGTGACGATGAGCGGCACGGTGTCGCGGCGCTGCTTCATCTCCGTCGTGCGCTTGTGGACGAGATCGCGCCAGGACCGGCACACGAGGCGCGGCCGCCGGCGCGAGGTCCATGGGAGCCGCTGCGGGATCTCCACCACGAGGTCCGTCGGGATGATGTCCATCGCCACCGCGCGCGGCGGCTCCCGATATATCGGCGAGGGTGTTTCCTATCCGTTCGGTGTCGGCCACGGGAGCTCCGTTACGGGGGACCGAATTACCTCTTCGTGAAACACCCGTTTCGTCCTGCCGCTCCCGCGGCGCGAGGCGAAGCCCTAGCCCTCCCAACTCCGGCCCTCCTCCCCCGTCCCTCCCTCGCCGCCGCCGAGGGCGTTGCCGGGCAAAGCCCGGGCGCCGGCGGCGGCGGGCTTCTCTCTCCCGCGTGGGCTGCGGTGGCGCGGGCCGGCGCGGTCGGTGGGGGCGCCGTGCTGGCGTCCGGCGCGGCGGCGCGGTGGCTTGACCACGGCGTGGTGAAGGCGATTCTCCGGCGGGGTGGCGGCGCGGCTCGGCCTCCGGCCGGCTGGCGCGGCCCTGCGGACGGCGCGCCGTGGCCATGGGTGGCGGCGGCGGGCCCGGATCTGGGCCGGCGGGCCTAGGTCCGGGCCTCATCGGGGCTGCCTCGGGTGGGCGGCCTCGATGCGCCTGGTCGGCGAGCGGCGAGGGCGGCTGGTTCGTCTCCCGATGTCCTGCGGCGGGCATCGTGGTGGGTGCCTCGGTCCGGCGTCCTCGACTCCTCGGGATGTGAGGCGGCGGCGGGCGGCGTCCGCGGCGTTGAGCTACGGTTCACGTCGGTTACGAGGTTGTAGCTGCTATCACGGGCTCCTGCTCACCTTCCCCCACCTCCCGGACGAAAGTCCAAATCTTGTTGATTGGGCGGCGGCGACGCGGCTGTTGCGCCGTGACCTTCTTGGAGGCGCCGCTCAGGGAGGTTTCGGTAGGTTGGCGAGCTGAAGGTTGCAGCTTTGGGCAATGTCGGTCTGTGCGGCTGCGGTGATCTCTAGCCCGTATGCGTGCGTCGAGGGCGATCTGCCCCGTCCTCTGCGAGTGCCCTGGCGGATTTCTCGTCGTTGGTGGATGTCCAAGTGCTCGGCAGTGCGGCCGGTATGGTGTGATCCTTGTCAAGGTAGTCTTCTCCAGGGTGGCGTCGGGTCCGGAGCCCAACACCTCTGCGGCTCTAGGGTGAGCCTCTCTCATGTCCGATGGTCCGACGCCTTCGAACCAGGCGAGTGGGCAGGGGCCCTCTTCGGCATGAGAACAGGTTGGTGCTTCTGGTGCTCGGAGTCCTGGCTGTTCTCCTCGGAATCAAGACTACAATTCTGCTCCGGGCGATGCCTCGCCGTGCCTCCGGTCGGTGTCCTTGGTGTCGAACGACGGCGGTCGCACTCCTGCAAGCTTGTCCTCGCTCGTAGTGCGGTGTTGTAATTCGTTCTATACGTACCCGTGTATCTTTCCTGCCGTGGTGTGCGTGTGTGGTGTGGTGTCCGTTGTAGCTGCGGCCGGTTGATGGGCACTGTTAATTGAAGCCGGGCTTTCGAGCCTTCTGTTTAAAAAAAGCTCCGTTACAGGGGCAACGCTTGAAGCGTTCGATCGTTCCGTGTGGGCCGGCCTATTTAGCTCCATCGATCGATGGTCCCATATAAACCCACGCCACGCCTGTAGTAGGAGCCGGAGTTGCTGGTATGCATCTCGGTGAGCTGATCGATGGGTCCGTTACGGTTTTCAACTGCTCGCTGTGGTGGTCCTCTCCGACTCCCGCGCGGGCCTCATCGCCCTCCTCCCGCTCCTCAGTCGCCAGGCGCCTTCTTCCTGGCCTGGCTCATCTGTACCGGAAACAGGGAGGTAATAAATGGATTTTCTCCTCCTCTCTTTCTTTCACGGTACCGGAAGCCAAATCACGATTTTCATTAGGATGCATTTGGCAGAGCAGTACGGAGTCCATTGCAAACAATACGAAAAGATTCAGTAACGCGAAATCCATCTGTCATTCACAAAACGAGCAAGACCTGTCAAACTGTAGAAATAATTGCCTTCCAGAATGCTACCAAACTCTACATCAAAACAAAGAACTGCATATTAATTCTCTGTGAACATTCTTTACGAAAATAACAACCGATTATTGAGAGTACTGATTCCATTGCAAGCAACAACAAAAAATCAACTAATGATACATCAGCTAATAATTAGAGAACGACTACCAGAAGGACAGATACAGAAGCAAACATACCAGCTGCAGCACCAAACTCGACGAACCCCTGTGAACAAACAGTGAAGAACTCCACAGCATCTCAAGCAGGCGTGTCCCAACCCCAGAAGCATGCTTCGTCCGCAGAGGAGAGTGCCCTCTCCTCTCCTCTCGTCGACAAGAAAAGTCTAAGTCTAAGTCACACACGCTCCCCGCACGCGGTGGGTGACAAGGGGCTTCTACTTATAGAGCTCATCATGAGATTGATGAACCCAGGTCTGCTCTTTACTCGTATTCTCGAGAATCCACACCTATGCAATCAGATCAAATTTGCACATCATGAGATTTGTAAGTTCAATACATGCATAAGTGCTTGCCGGATCGAGAGAGATATTTGAAGAGTACCTCGATGGTCCCATCCCCACGCCCGTAGTAGTAGACGGAGTTGGGGTCGACCACTGGTTACAATTGCGACGCTCAGCCTGCGCTGCACCTCGGTGAGATGGCTGATGGGTGCGTCGGAGACGGGCAATGGCGTTACGGTTTTCACCTGCTCGCTCCGGTGGTCAAAGGACACGATCCTGCTCTCCGACCCCTCCACGACCCAGTACGTCGCCCCATTCACGCTGACCACGCCGGCGTCGAGCCTGCACCTATCGCCGGGGGCCGGGACCTCCCTCCAGGACGCCTCCCCGAGGGTGAACACCTGGAGCGTCTCCTTGGTCTTGAAGAAGCAGGGAACGTGCACCACCTTGTACTGCCCCGTGCCGTGGTGGTACCCGAAGCTATACGCCTGGTGCCAGCTCCTGCCGGACCGCCGCGAGTTGTGGCGCCGGAACAGGCCGGCGCGCGGGATCGGCGGGAGCGCGAGGAAGTCGCCGGTGGCAGGGTTGGCCAGGGTGATGGCGCCACCGGGCTTGGTGTCGTCGCAGAGGCAGAGCACGCCGTTGCAGGCGCCGACCACCTCCATGTGCTTGTAGACGTCTGTGCTGCGCCATAGCTCTCGGGCCGGTCGGGACTTGGACGACCCTAGGTCGCCGAGGAGGTACGCGGATTCCGTCGTGACGATGAGCGGCACGGCGTCGCGGCGCTGCTTCATCTCCGTCGTGCGCTTGTGGACGAGATCGCGCCAGGACCGGCACACGAGGCGCAGCCGCCGGCGCGAGGTCCATGGGAGCCGCTGCAGGATCTCCACCACGAGGTCCGTCGGGATGTTGTCCATCGCCACCGCGGCGGCTCCCGATCGATCAGGTGTTTCCTATCTGTTCGGCGCTCGTTGCGCCCGTTACAGGGCAACGCTTGAAGAGTTCGTTCCGTGTGGGCCGGCCTATTTAGCTCTAGCTCCCTCGGCCCTCGCCCATATCGGTTCGTACTCTGATTTGTTCGTTTTTCCTTCGCTCTAGTAACACATCAGGTTTCTGTCTGTCATTATGATTAATTTTAAAATATTTCGTGTCAATAAAATATTTGGATTTCGAAATGTTAAAATTTTAAACATATTCAGGTTTTGAAAGAAACAAATCAGATTAAAAAATGTTTAGATTTTGAAAATTGGTCAGATTTAAAAACTGTTTATATTTTACAATAGGTTTTTAAAAATTGTTCGGATTTGAAAACTAGATTTTGAAAATTGTTTGGATTTAAAAACATCTAAAATTTGTAAATTATTCAGATTAAAATATGTTTATATTAAAAAACATTTACATTCTAAAAAATTCTTCACACCTGAAAAATGGCCAGATTTAAAAACGTCTAGATTTTGAAAATTGTTCAGATTTAAAACATGTTTATATTTGAAGAATAGTTGGATTTTAAAAAGTGTTCGGATTTGAAAAATGTCCAATTTTAAAAATGCCATATCTTGAAAAATTGTTCATATTTTGAAAAATTGTTCGGATTTAAAAAATGCTGGTCGGAAATTTCAATTTTGACCTTTACTTGCTGGATCCTGGGAGCTAGGGTGCTCGACGAGCTATATTCTTGGAGTATCGATACAGGCAGGCATTCCATGTAGGGAATCTTCGTTGTGCTATATTAGTTTCTTGTTAACCTTTGCTTCTTTAGGTGGTATTTCTTAGTAGCATCTAAGTAGTGGCAGGCGTGCTGTATCTTTCTATACTAGGAAGTTCCTTCTATTAGGTGGCACTATATGCTGACTGGGTTGATTGAACTGTTGTGCCTACGGTCGTCTAATCATTTGTTTCCTTACATTTTTTGTGGGAGCGTAATAGATCTGTAGGATATGCACGCTACCGTACGCAAGAAGTTCAGAAAATCGAGCTGGTCAAATGCATTTGGCATACTCTAATTGTTTCCGCAAAGAGATAGCATAGTTGTTTGTATGATCATTCTCTAGAGCAGAATAATGGCTATGGAGCCAATTCTAGTCCATTTAAATCATCTAAATTAAATTGTGTAAATAGTATGAGAGTTACTCTCTCATTTAAATCTTGATCCTAAGTAATTCAATAAGAGGTAATGACCTTAGTCTAATGAACCTCATATTCTATTACTTAGGGATATTAAATCATTACCATGTTATTATTAAAATGCATGAGGTGTAGCACCTCATTTAAATCACACTCCCAAATAATAAATATGAAGTGTTGACATTGGTCAACATATATTCATACCTTATTATTATTGGAGGGGATTAAATCTTAATAGGATTCAATGAGAGGAAATTACTTTCTCCAAAGAATTAAATAGCAAACCAAATCAATATTTGTAATGAGAGAAAATTATTTTTCTTTAAAAAGAAAACAAAGTCAATCACCATGCTATAAATGATGTGATGCTAGAATAAGCTTGTGTGAACTTTTGGTGTGTTTAGTCTAGCACTTAAGTTTTGTTGGTGATTTTATACCTCGTATTCGTGTATAGACGCTAGTACCGAGGAGTACCAGGAGGAGGAGGTCTACTCTCAGGAGGAGGAAGAGAACTTTGATCACTACCCCACTCAAGGCAAGCTAATATTCTTGCAAACCACCCTAATGCAAAGCTCTACAAGAGCAAGGCACCATCACATTTTACTTTATGTCTAATAAATCTATCCCATGTTTTTACCTTGCAATTATTTTGCTTATTGTATTTCAAAGTTTACTTTTGATTTATGATTCACTTGGTCTAGAATAGACAAGAGCATCAAATTTAGCCTAGAGAAATCAAAGCTAGATAGCACCCCTCATGACTAGTTGCTAGTGCTAAATAAATAAAATTGACTACTCTAGATGGGAACATATGAAATGAAATGACTTTGAAAGATTTTGGAGGTAAATGTGACATGAATGATTTGGTGAATTTTGATGAAAACTGATGATTGGGTTCGGATGTGATACCCTTCCAATTATACAAGTACCCCCACAATACCTGATTATGGGTAGGGCATAACTAGAAGTTTGTGTATCTTAGTATGGGTTCCCTCTAAACAAGCGTCATAGGGGTTATGCCGAGGCTGCCTCCGTTAAAAGTGAAATGATGTGAATATGATGTGAATGTCCGACCCAAGCCCTGTGCAATTCCCGGGTTGACGGTTTGTCTTCACCGGGAGGCCAAGCTCATGGGGAGAGGTACCTATACTAGGGTATATAAGTGAAAGGTTATGGTTGATGATCCGCGTACTGAGTTACGATGATTTGGGGTTATTCCCGACGGATGTAATCAAAAATTGTGGCACAAGAGTACAACCTCTGCAGAGTGTTAAACCTATTCGAATAGCCGTGTCCATGGTTACGGACGATTGGAAAGGCCATACTGTTCCATTGTCAGAACTTTGTCTTAAAAAGGAATGTTGAATTGAAAGGTGACTTGACTTGAATCACAACAGAGTTGTGGGGAATGACACTAATGTTCCCACTTGAGTTAGTTTAGCAAATAAAGGGTCTTTACTAAATGTTTATGAACTAAACTTGGCTTTATGCAAATAAAGCTAGAGCTTAGCACCCCCTTACTAAAATTGATAAGTACTTGCATAGTATTAGTTTGTGAGTACTTTAAAAGTACTCATGGCTTTGTCCCTGACTATTCAAATGACCAGACTATGAAGGAGAACAGCAGTACGAGGAAGATGGACAACAGGACGTCTACGACAACTAGGACTTCTCCTGACGTCAAGCGTTGGCCTGTGGATTAGATAGCCACTACTACTTCGCTTCCGCTATTTGTGATGTTCGTTGATCAATAGATCAACTATTATTGTAATATTGGATCATGTGATCTACTTTTGTAAGATGATGATGGTTTGTAATGAATGATGACTTATGATATCAACTGTTATGTTTCGCAACAACAATCTTCCTGGGATTGTGATGTATGGCATAATAGGCATCTGGACTTAAAAATCCGGGTGTTGACAAGGGGCTTCCCCTACCGTATTCCTTTCAAAAAAAAAAGCTAAAGAATGGCTATTATCATTACCTACTGACTACTGCTAGCATAAATTGTTGAGATAATCTTAAATAAGCCTTTATAAAAAAATTACTCACCTGTTAAAATCCTACAAAATAGAAATAGCATCCTATCATTTAGGAAAAATGACAATGAACATATAGCAACAGCTTGAAAAAGAATTAAAAACATACTTAGAACTTTCCCATCACATGAAGTAAATGAATGGAAAATCCTACACTCTTTTTATAATGAGTTAAATATAATGTCAAAAAAATATGATATACTCTACTACGGGGGTGCCTTTATGAGTAAAGCATGTCAAGTAAACCCATGAACCCTAGTATAATTTTAAGCATAAGAAGCACATTTCCATTAATTTTTATCATACTTTCTACTTACAACACTATTTTAATTCTAAAATACAAAAATACTTCATTTGCTTAATCACACACAAAATCCAAAAACAACTACCTCTTTTACCGTTTTTATTTAGTCTGCATAGTTTCTTTCCTTTTCTTTACTTCCGTTACCTCTTTTATCTACAATCACTAATACGGAACCTTGTGCTTGACCACCACATGGTGGAGTTGAAGACACAAGGCAAAACTTTGCTTTGCAGGATTGCTGGAATAAGAGAAAGAGAACGTACCTCTAAGTCAATTCCCCGATATTTCGATATAAACTCTGGAGTCACCATTGTGGGAAAAAGATTCTCTTTATATGACACTCTGCGCTTGGACTCCCAACGAATTGATGATATACGCGAGCGTCATCATCAAGTAGTGTTGCCATATATTATCTCCCTTGCACCATGTATAAACAACGGACCACCAACATAGTGATCTTTATTAACACTTTTCTATTCATTGATAAAGCTATGTTTCAAATACTTGCCATGTTAAATTGTTATGCATGCATAGAGCAAAGTTTTTGTCAACTCTTTTATCGTTTCTGCTCTACGAAACAAAAAGATTCTTCCAAAGAAATTCTATAGGTTCATCCCATCATGCTTTAAGGTTTATAATAATTCTCATTTGTTTGTTTAGAGAATAGATAATTTACCTTCATCTTTGCATTGAAGTCCATATAAGTGGGTTATAGGGCTTTAGAGAATAGATAATTTACATTCAGATCCTCGTGGGTTCGACACTCAAATAATTATCGAATTGTACTACGTACGGTGATCCCCTGCATTTAGGGGTTATCAAGGTGTCATCACATTGAACATGGACCGTGGCTTGCTGCTTCTGCTCGGTTCTTTTTTTTGCGAATAGGATTTTGGCATTAAAAGGAACAACGAATAGTACAAAGCACCCCACGAAAAATAAAAATTACAACGAGATTCTTGAGAAGCCCTTCATCTTCAACCTGTAGACCGTGTCGACGGCGCGCCGCCACTGCCGCTCCTCCCTGAGTCGGCCTGATGTTGTTGGTTGCGGACGGGAAGTCGCCGAACGGGTCAAAAAGACCACATCCGTCCTAGAGACGAAGAAGAAGGAAGAACTACCGATGAAGCTCCTTGATGATCCGAAGATCCCCATAGCCAGACGAAATCCTGGAAGACCACACCACTCCCACAAGCCTCTCGACGTTGCCACCGAGATGGGGTTGAAGCCGGGGAGACCTTATTGCACGATATGCCGCCACCACCACCTGAGCACCGTCCCTACAAACCTTGACCCTAAAAACGAAGAACGAAGCCCTCAAAATAGGGAGCGGAGCCCTCCCACCGACGAGGGCCGAGATCCACCGCGCCTCCATGACCCAAAGGCCACAGAGACGAGGCGAGGCCCACCAAGAGGCATTGAAACCATATTGTTCAGGGCTATTATGTACTCATATGTCTCTTTACATTGTTGTTATATTATCACATGAAAAACCCATATTTTCTTTTTGGTTAATTTAAAGATTAACCAGAGTGCACTATTTGTTTTTAAAATATAAGAACGTATATGAAATGACACTATCCGATCAGTTTACACCTTAGCCGTGGGTCCCACATGTCATATCTATCTTCTTTCCCATTACTCATGCATGCACTCATGGTCAGCCAATTTACCTCCATCGCCGAGTACCTACAACAACATCGACACAGCCGAGTTCTGCCCTAGGTCAAGGGCGCCGACGAACTCCACTTGCCCCCACCGCAGCATCTGGAAGAGCTAGAACATGTATAAGTTTCAATAGTTGCGAAATTTGGAAGAATTAGAACATGTGTGGTGCACCGTGCACATAAGATTGTTAAAACCAAACTATGCGTGACCAGTCTAGACAAACTTGACAATGTTTTGCAACAGAGAAGTTATTATTTTTTTTAACAAGGTAAGGCGCAGGAGGCGCCAACTTTCGTTCAACTCATAGGCAGTGTACAACATGTCTTACAAGATCTGGTAAGTGCTACTGTTGAACTGCATCAATAATAGGACAAGTGATATCTGAGATCCTGATGTGCGCAATTGTGAGCTACGCCATTTAGATTCCTCTTCACATGGTAGACAACCACCGAAGAAAGCTATGATATCGTCCTAAATTCAGCAATTTGTCTTCTAATTTCCCATGGGACCTGGTTCAATTCCGTGGACTCCAAAGCAGCTGCAAGAGCAAGCACACTGCTATCTGTTAGGAAAGTATGGTTCTGCAAATTTAGGGCTGATGCGACCTGAGCCACGAACAACATCGCCTCTGTTTCAGCCTGTAGCACTAAGGAAGTAGTTGGGAAGGATGCTTAGATCATGATCGTCGCAGTGGAGTTGTTCCCATGAACCTGGCAATAAACTAGCTGTTCCAACGGATATTCCTGGAGCTTTCTTCATTTTCTAGGTAGATGTGAGATTTTTTTTTTATCCCTGTAACCAATAAGTTTACCTAAGAGTGTGTGCATCAGACTGCCTTCCTTTACAACTTGGAGCCTGACTCATGGCATGTTCATGCATCTTCATCTGTTTAACCTGCAAAACATCCACCATTTCGAGATTGTGCTGCATTGCATTAGCCATTAGGTGAATATGAGTTGGGTTCCCTTGCTTCGTGTTGAATAAATTATCATTCCTTTCATAAGCACCACATAAAGGTTAAGATATTTGCAACCGAGAAGTTAATTGTTCGGCCAGATTCCATAACCATGCACAAACTTTTCATAATACCCTGCCAGATCAAGAAACCCTCTAAGTACTGATACATTAGCTGGGACAGGCCACTGTTTCATTGCCTGCGTTTTGTCAGGATCAGTGTACACACCCGCAGCACAGATACTATATATGCCAAAAATATTCTAGCTGCAAAGTGGCGAAAGTGCATCTGAATAAGTTTGTCTAGACGGACGGGTGTCGGGTGGTGTGAACAATCGGCTGGGCTAGCAAAGACAGACATGGGGATGCTTTGGAAAGAAAGGACAAACGAGAGGATTTTCAGCAGATGTTCTGCTCCGGGCTCCGGCTGCCACCACATTTTTAAGTATCATCGACAAAGCCACTGATTAGCTCCTCGGTGGAAGGACATTTGTACGGCAAAAGGCCCAACAACCAAGAGATCGTGATCTTGGGCATTATCAACCAAGAGAGATCGTAGATGTAGCCGAGGCGATTTAAAATGGCAACCCATTCGATCTATTTTAATTTATTTATGTTACCCCGCGGACATGTAATGAGTCGCAGTCTGTTTAGGTCGGGGGTGCTTCCAGCGGCCCAACAAATGTTGCCCTCCCCCACCCACCCGCTGTCAATGATTGACGCTCTGTATCTAATACCAACGGGACGTCCCCAAACCCCTCACTGGCTTCCCGCGCGCCTAGTTGGTTCCCGCCCTCGCCGCCTCCTGTTTCCCGCCAGCGGATACCGCCACAGCCGAAAAACATCACGCGCCCGGCCAGCCATTTCCCGCCCAAGCCGCGAGCTATAAAGAACACCCATAGGCGCGGCGAGGAGCCCCACCCAGCTCCAGTTGACCCCGAATATCGAACCGCCTATGCCTCGCCAACTGGACAACCATCATGTAGATGTGCCTAGCCCGCTTCCTGCAGAGGTCCAACGAGGACGTCATGGCCACAGAACCCGCCAGTTGGCCCAGGAAGAGGCCGCCTCCTTCGAGTGCGAAGGCGAGGTTGTGCAGCATGCACTTGCGTAGGTGGTCGAGGTGGCAGCTCGACAGACGGAGCATGCACTTGGATGGTGGAAGAGGCGGTGGCCAAGGAGGCCGCAGCCATGCGAACGAGTCACCACGAGGCGACCATGGCAGCATTGGACACGGTGGCGCACCAGGCCACCATCGACGCTGTGCGCGAGCTTCGTTGCACCACCGCGGCGCACATGAAGGCGACGGAGGGGGCGTCAGAGGCGGCGGCGATCGATTCCACCACCACCGTGGCGTGTCGGGAGGCGGCGACAGTGGAGGCTCGCAGGGAGGCCGCGGAGGAGGCTGGGGCAGCGGTGGTGCGTGAGAAGGCCGACCGCGCCGACGATGCAGCGTAGGAGGACCACGTGGCGGAGGCGGCTGCCATTTCTATGGCTTGGGGCCACCTAGGCAAGGAGGAGGAGGAGGAGCCGAGGAGGAGGAGGAGAAGGAGGATGAGGAGGGGAGGAGGAGGTGGTGGTGGTGGTGGATGAGGAGGATGAGGACCTGTCGCAGGTGCGGAGGGCGTACTGCAAGTCCAAGGCAAGAGATTGCGAGCATCAGGAGCATGACGCGGAGGCGGCGCGGCAGGCGAGGACCCAAGGAGGAAGTAGTGAGCAACCGAGCTCTACGACGCCTTGGCCCTCCGTGAGGCCTCCCGTGTCTAGGAGGCGGAGCGCAGGGCCGAGTGCCGCCGCTCCGTTGCCAAGCAGCGGCGCCATGAACGTGCCATCTTGGCTGCATGAGCGGCCATCGACAGGGCCGATCCAGGCGGCAACAGCGGCCTCGCGACAGGGAGTAGTAGACATAGGGGCAGGCGTACTTGCGCCCATTTATTTTCGTTTTTATGCGAACCTTTTTGTAACTAGCTGTCTGAGTCTATTGAAATGTTAACTAATATAATGTTACACTTACAAACCAGATCCATTGCGAACACGTGCACTGTAAACGGACGGATCGGCCGCTGGAGATGTCTTTAGGCCCCCTCCACTAAGAGAGATCGTGATCTGGGCATTATCAACCAAGAGAGATCGTGGTGCTTGCATTTTTGTGTGGGCGGGGATAACGTCATAACGAGTAGAACATCTATTTATACTATCTTTTACCCTAGCGAGCGAACGAGCGCTTGCGCGGTCGATTTCCGACCGTCGGGCTTTCCGTTTATGTACTGTTCGCAGGTTTCCGGTTTCGTCCCGTCCCGCGCTGGCAAAAATGTGCTTCGGGCAGGGATCGAACAAGCGACCCGCCTACTGTTGTGGCGCGGCCAGCTAACCAGCTGAGCTAGACATGTTTGTTGTCAGCAAAGGAGACGCACTCCTTTTGTACTCTCAGGTTACACGGTAAGAAGTAAAAAAGATTTTAACGCACTAAAGATCCAGCAAAACAAAACCAGTGAACCGTGGCAACTTATCAATACACACAAAAGCTGACACTAGCCAATATATTTCCTCTTCAAACATTTTTCTTGTTTCAACGATAACTACTATTTCAAATTTATTTCCACCGATAAAACAACCTCGACGAGATCTTAAAATTAGCGCCCGTCCTTATATATTGAGAAATTTTCTTGGCCTAAAATTTATGAACACTCTATACCTAATTTGTTATCGGTAAATGTCAAAATTTATCAACCCAGAAGTTAATTTTATTTAAAAATTATTTGGAGACTATTTTTTAGCCCACAATTTATCAACATGTATGTCCGTTATTTATCAATGCTAAATGTTAAGAGTTATCAACCCGAAAAGTTAATTTCATTTAGAAATATTTTAGAAAACATTTTAGCTTAAAATGTATCAACCCTCCGCCGATTATTTATCAACGGTAAATGTGAGAAATTATCGACCCAAAAAGCTAATTTTATTAACAATATTTTTTAGAATATTATTAGCTCACAATTTATCAATCCCTATGTTTTTAATTAGCAATGGTAAATGTGAAGAGTTATGAACCCGAAAAGCTAATTTCATTAAGAATATTTTAGAAACATTTTAGCTCACAATTTACCAACCCATCTGCTCGTTATTTATCAACGGTAAAATATGAAAAGTTATCGACCCGAAAAGCTAATTTTATTAAGAATATTTTTGGGACATTTTTTAGCTCTCAAATTTATCAACCCCTCTACCCATTATTTATCAACGGTAAATGTGAAAAGTTATCGATCCGAAAAGCTAATTTCATTTAGAATATTTTGCGAACATTTTTAGCTCACAATTTATCAACCCCCCTGCCCACAATTTACCTACGGTAAACGTGAAAATTTATCGACCCAGAGTGCTAAGTTTATTTAGAATATTTTTGAGAACATTATTAGCTCACAATTTATCAACCCCTTTGTTCGTTATTTAGCGATGGTAAATGTGAAGATTTATCAACCTAAAAAAGTTAATTTCATTTAGAATATTTTAGAAACATTTTAGCTCTTAATTTATCAACCCCCACCCGTTATTTATCAGTGGTAAATGTGAAAAATTATCTACCCGAAAACCTCATTTTATATAGAATATGTTGGGGATATTTTTAGCTCACAATTTATCAAACACTATGTCAGTTATTTATCAATGATAAATATGAAAATTTATCGACCCTAAAAGCTAATTATATTTAGAATAGTTTTTGGAAAAAATTTAGCTCTTATATTTATCAACCTCTTTACCCGTTATTTATCAACGGTAATGTGAAAAATTATTGATCCGAAAAGTAGTAGTTTATTTGAGTGAAAAGTAGTTGTTTATTTAAGTCGCAAGTGGTAGTGTATTTGAGTTGCAAGTGGTTTTCCCACCCGTTATTTCCCCCATAAAACCCACTTGCCCGAAAAAGGGAATTTAAAAATATTATACTCTAAATAATAGGAATTTCAAAACAAATAACACAAACAAGAAAAATGTAGATTTATAGAAAAAGGGAATTGTAGAAAGGGAATTGATATTCTTATTAAAATTACATCATGCTATATAATAAAAAAAATCAGGAAAGGGAAGTGGGAAAAATACTCTGGAAAGGGAAATGGAAAAAAAATCAGGAAAGGGAAATGGCCTAACGTGGACCACCCACGACCCAATCCTCCCGGAAATCCCTCTCCTCCACCCACCGTCATCCTTCTCTGTCCTCCCCCCGTCCCATCCAGTGCAGGGCGTCGGCGCCGGCGCCTTCTTCCCCCGTCCCGGCCGGCGCCTCCCCGTGCAGGCCACCTTCGGACACCTCCCGCCCCTCCCCGTCACAGCAAGCGGCGGACGCCTCCGCCCTGGACTCCTCACCATCGCGGCCAGCGTGGGAGGCGGCGGCACCGTCGGACGCCTCCGCCCTCGCCTCGTCACAACCAGAGTGCCTGCATCGTCTCCTCGCCATCGCGGCCAGCGTGGGAGCGCCGTCGCCTCCTCTCATCGCGGCCAGCGTCGGCAGTCGCCGTCTCCTCACGTCCCAGCCAAGTTCCGGCGCCGCCTCCTCCTGCCTCCCCTGCCAGATTTCGACGACCCCACGTCCCCACCACTTTCCGTTCCGCTTGGTTTCCCCGCCGGGGAATCCCCGACGTGCCGGTCAGGAGCAGGAGCTGCGCTGTCCGCCCTCCCCCTCGCGCTGCGCATGTTCTAGAATCGGGGATGGAACGGTGCTAGAAAAGGGATGAGGAAAAGTCAAACAAGCCAAAAACGGAATCGTAACGCCCTGTCGCGCGAGCGCTACCGCGCGCAACAAAACTGACCGCGGGGGGCGGTCGAGTGCCAGCGAGGGATTTCGAAAGATATGGTGTGTGCGAAGCAATGAGATTTTGAATTGTTGGCCAGGGAGACGCACAATGATGCCAGGAACAACGCGGGAGAGCCGCACCCGCAACGAGTGGCATCGAAATTCCAAGCCTGTGTTCAAATGATCATTTAGTTCTGTTTTAAAACAAAACCTGCGACGAAGTGTTATTTCATCTAGCCGACACTTTGTTGGACTCAACTACCTGTAAGTATGCTCTGCATAAATGTTGATGCTGCCCTCTTTCGGGCTGAATGTCCGATTGGTTGGGGGAGGTATTTCTTCGTGATCACATTGCCGGTTTCATTCTTTCGTGCAGCGAGGTCTAGACAAGTTTACTCTGCCTAAGCTAGCCGAAGTCCTATCAATTCGGCGGGCTCTGTCGATGCCGAAAGAGCATGTAAACTTATACACGTCCTGATATCAGACTAACAATGACAATAAGTAGGATATGAGCAGGGTGGAGCAATATCATATCCATATCTATATGGCTAACTTGAAGAAAATTCTACCCATATACCCATACCGGTAGGTATATTTGAAACTCTACCCACACTCATACCTGACGAATACCCGTATCCATTGAGTACACAACGGCTAGATTAAGTAGTACTCCACATAACTTTTTCACAATTTTACATTCATTGATAGCACATTTGACAAAAAAATCAATTATCTCAACTCAACAACACGTAGTTGAGTATATGATAATTATCAAAATTTGGAAATCGTAATCACACGTAACTCATAAGTCAACAAGATTAGCTGAGTCTCACCATATGTTGATAATTGATGATGACAACTTAACATAAGTTGGCAAACTCAATAACTTGGCTTAGTTGGCATGCTATTTAGTTGCATAGGTCCATATGTCCTTATAAATGGGTACCCGTATCCGCGGATACCCACACCCATAGATAAAATTGGCATTCTTATATCGTACTATTTGTCTATAATCCTGCATATATCTTCGCCAACTCGAGAGTGTTGAACCATTAGCATTATGGTGAAAGATATTAAAACATTATTAGAGGTTTCAGTTTGTGCTGTTTGAAGCATGTTTGTCCTAAGTTGAATAGTATCATAGAGCACGGGTTAACTCGCTCTTAAGAGCACACTTTTTTATACTCCTTCTGATGTATCTAGACGTGTTTGTTGACTAGATATATTTGTATCTAAACAAAGTTCAGTTAATTAATATGAATCGAAGGCAATACTGTATTTATTTTCTTTTAGTGTTACATATCCCGGATTGGATTCGGGCTGGCATGTATATTTAATTAATGAAGTGTAATATTGTATTCTTTTAAGAAGGTACGTAGCAGTTTTTTTTTGGTGTTTTGGGCATGGAAAAAGTTCAAAATAAACCTTAAACTTGTAGGCAAAAGCTAAATCGAACCCCGAATCCTAATCCCTAAAATTGGCACTCTGAACTTAGCAATCCCGGTCTATTTTGAACCCTGGATTTATTTGAGGTGGGATTTCGCTGACGTGACAGGTCAATCCAATAAAGAAAAAAATAAAATTAAACAAAAAAATTCGCTAGTAAAACTGACATATATGGTCCACTTGTCATATGCATCTTCATCCTCTTCTCATACCCGGATGAACAACGTCGCCGCATCCAGTGAACCAAATCGAGATTAAACAGAGGATGGTGCTAGATACCACTGACATATTTTGGTGTTTTGGGCATTACTATGCTGTGGAGGACAGCTCACGTTAGTGTCCATCAAGACGACACGTGTGCTAGATACAACACCCTCCCAACCATTTTCCTACACTCTTTAAAATACAGCTGGAGTTCTTGCATCTTCGAGTAGCCGGAATTTTCAATCATTTCAGTCCAGAACGCAAAATCTCTTCCCTTGCACTTCGCATTCGAGGTGACCTATCTTCTTCCAGCTCAAGAGCGAGTCACCATGCCGTGCCGGGGGCATGTCACCACGGCCATGGAGCTCCTGCAGGACAGCATCCCCATGGTGTACCTCGCCGTCGCGGCCGCCGCGCTGTACGCGCGGACGTCGTCGTCGCTCCTCCGCCCTGGACTCCCGCGCCTCATCGCCCTCCTCCCGCTGTTCCCGCTCCTCGTCGCCGCGCCCCTGGCCTTCCCCTCCTCCGCCATCGTCCGGGGCCTCGCCGCCTTCTTCCTGGCCTGGCTAGGCACCTTCAAGCTCGCCCTCCTCGCCGTCGGCCGCGGCCCGCTCGACCCCGCCCTTCCCGTGCTGCCGTTCCTCTTCACCGCCTTGCTCCCCGTCAAGCTCGCCCCAGC
The DNA here is from genome assembly GCF_022539505.1 of Lolium rigidum. Classification (NCBI taxonomy): domain Eukaryota; kingdom Viridiplantae; phylum Streptophyta; class Magnoliopsida; order Poales; family Poaceae; genus Lolium; species Lolium rigidum. Next base: position 311,297,577 of record NC_061514.1, read on the forward strand.
ATCATCCAACAAGGCCAAGCCGGTGTCCCTCGTTTCTTGCGCGGTGAAGGTGGCCGTCGTAGCCGCCGTGGTCCGGCTGTACCAGCTCAACCACCGCCTGCACCTCTACGCGCGCCTAGCCCTGTACGGCGTCCACACCTACTGCTTCCTGGACCTCCTCCTCCCCTGCATCGCGGCCGCCGCCGCCGCGCTCGGCATGGAGGCGGAGCCGCAGTTCGACCGGCCGTACCTGGCGTCCTCGCTGCGGGACTTCTGGGGCCGCCGGTGGAACCTCATGGTTTCTGCCATCCTCCGGCCGTCCGTCTACGACCCCGTCCGCGCGCTCGCCGGGGTCCCCGCCGCCGTCCTGGCCACCTTCGCCGTGTCCGCGCTCATGCACGAGGCCATGGTGTACTACCTCAGCCTGCAGTGGCGGTCCGACGGCATGATGGCTGCCTTCTTCCTGCTCCACGGCGTTTGCTGCGTTCTCGAGGGGTGGTGCGCGCGGCGGTGGGCGGCGCGTGGGTGGCCGGCGCCGCCGCGGCCCGTGGCGACGGTGCTGGTAGGGCTCTTCGTCACGGCCACGTCGTTCTGGCTCTTCTTCCCGGCGCTTTGCAAGGACGGAGTTGAGGAGAAGCTGCTGCAGGAGTGGGCTGCGGTGGCCGCCTTCTTCCAGGACGCCGGCGGGAAGATACCATGGTACGGTCAACTTAATTAGTAGCTAAGGAAAAGTACAACCTAGTGAAAGGTGTACTACCCTGTTGGCACTTGACACATCAAATCTAATTAACTCTGAAAAGGTTAGTGGACAAAATCAAAATTAAGGAGCATGTTGGCATGTCCGTTAGAAGTTACGCTATGCCATGTGCCAATTTGTACCCTTTGTACGATCCTCATTGTTCCCGTTGCCATTGTGTAGGGTGATTATCACGCCATAAATTAAAGAATGTTGCTGAGCCTCACTTGGGAATTAGATTCCCTAGCTCCGGGTTCACAGTGTTTGCTCCTGTTTTTGTTTGCTTTGAGAATTTTTTTGGCTGGTGGGAATACCCACAGCAATTTCCTGGCGCCGCTGTTGGTTCACACCCGTCCAATCGAATTGTTTTGGGCCGTCGGATTTACTACTCTGTCCACTTTTGCCTCAAATGATGCTTTCGCTTCTACTCGCAGTAAAAAAAAACTCCCACTTTTGTTTCTATATAGCAAAAAAAAAAGGTTCGTCCGTAAAATAAAAGAAATAGACGCCGTGCCGGAGACCTCGCCGGATATCTCATAGCAAAAAATTGTGTTATTGTAGTAAAACCGAGCGCATCAGGGACATCATCGGACACATCCCGAGAGACCTGGCTGGAGGCTCTCACTAGAGACCTCATAGCAACTATTTTGTACAACTGTAGCAAAAAACATAGAATAGTTGTAGCAAAACTGATTTCACCGGAGACTCTCGCCGGAAACCTCGTAACAAGAATTTTGTACTATTATAGCAAAAACATAAAACAATTGTAGCAAAACCATTTTTGCCGGAGATATCCGCCAGAGACATCATAGCAAATAATTTATACTCCCTCTGTTCCATTCTATAGTGCCTATTGTTTTTTGGCACGGAAATTAGCGCAAGAGTATTTTTTACACAAGACCTCTTGCTGAACGATTTGAGATCAACGTAAAATTTGGTAAATCCATATCTTTCCAACTTACCATAACAATTTTTGGAAGCTGGACGATTTGGGAGCAGAACGGGGAGGGGTAATTGAAAAAAAACTAAGCTACAACCTTATATTCTGAAACAAATGCCGAAAATCTATAGGCACTATATAAAGGAACGGAGGGAGTATTACATTAGCAAAAACTGAACACAACTGTAGCAAAACATATGTACAATTGTAGCGTCACACTTATAATGATGATGTCCTTGCAGCGTCTAAGGTAGGAGATGGAGTGCCCAACACCGTGGTGGCGCCTGGCTTTGCAACAGGAACTCCACCCCCGCCACAACTGTGTTGCCATAAGGGCGCGAACGAGGACGTCTCGGCCTTGCAGAACATAAAGCAGTTGTATAAGGGGTGGCAGTATAAGTAATTTTGACTGACTAATAAGGGTACTAATAAAACGGATGAAAAAATTAGGAAGAAACCTTACTTCCTTTATTAGTAGGTATAGATATAGATATAGATAGATATAGATGTCATGGCACATGAAAATAAAATAGTAGTATTTTATTGAGTTATATAAGTTGATACAAATCCACAAATTGTTGCCAAACTAAAGTAGTCTTTAAATAAACAAATAAAATTAGCCTTTAAGAAACTAGAACTAGTTATTTCCAATGACAAATGTATCATTGAGTTTTATAACTGCCATATATATGCACAACTGTGACCCCTTTGATCTGGCCCATCTTCCGACCTTGGTCGGAACCATTGAGTGATGTTTGAAGTCGCTAAATTGCGCCATCAAGTGGAACCTTGGTCTTGGCAAACAGATATAGGTCATTCTTCCGACCGACGGCGAGGCCCATTTGCTCTGTCATGTCAAGCTCTTCTGGCTTAACCCCATGGGGAAGCTCCCAGTCGAAGTGGTAGAGAAGAGCCGCGAGGGCGAGCTCCATGATAGACTGGGCAAATAACATTCCAGGACATATCCTTCGGCCTGCCCCGAAAGGTGTGTACTCGAAGTTGGTTCCCTTGAAATCGACGGAGCCGGACTCAAACCGCTCTGGCTTGAACTCCTCGGCGGCGTCCCAATACTTGGGGTCTCTACAGATTGCCCATGTGTTCACGAATACAGTGGTTCCTTTGGGAACATCATACCCTAGGACTTTGGATGTCTCGGTGGACTCGCGCGGGAGAAGCAAGGGCACAGACGGATGCAACCTAAGTGTCTCCTTGATGACGAGTCTCAAGTACTTGAGGTCTGCCAAGTCATCCTCGGTGACGTTTGGCTTACCTTTGATATTTTCTCGTACTTCGGCTTGTGCTTTCCTCATCACGTTGGGGTTCCTCATGAGCTCCGACATGGCCCATTGGAGCGTTGTCGCGGATGTCTCGCTCCCAGCACTAAACAGGTCCTACACAAAGGCAGACTCAAACAAACAAAAAATTAGGAAGATGAAAGAAAAACAAAGGGACATATATCAAAAAAACATATATCCACGTGTGTGTGTGCTGTAAAAGTTATTGGTATGGTATACTTACGACGATAAGAGATTTGATGGATCCCATGGTAAAAGGCACGTCGTGGCTACCTTCCTTGTGTATCCTGAGGAGCACGTCTAGTAGGTCCTCTTTCTCCTCGTCCTTCACATTACCGTTGGACGCGGCGGTGGCCTTGAGCTCCTCGTGTTGCTTCATGGCGTAGTCAATAAGCTCGAAGCTTTTGGTGTGGTTCTCCCACGCCAGCCGAGACGAGTTGGTGAGGAACCTGGCGAGCCTCGAGGAGGGGAACAAGTCGACAAGGTTGAACCCGGAGAGGAGCTTGACCCCGCCCCGGAGGTTCTCCAGAAACTCGTCCCGCCTATTGAACCTGTCCCCGACCATGGCACGTATGGTGGAGTCGGTGATGAGCACGGCGAGGCCCTGACTGACGTTGAAGGTCTCGCCAGGTGGCGCCGCAGCGATGGCGGTGAGTAGGCGCCCGACCTCCTCCTCCCGGACATGCCGGAAGGACTGCACCCGGCGGGCGCTGAGAAGCTCCATGATGCAGATCTTGCGGAGCTGCCGCCAGTGGTCACCGTAGGGAGCGAAGGCCACCCCCACCCCGTCGGACATGATGATCTTGGTGGTCGGGTTACATGGGCGCGTCGCAAACGTGACGTCCTGCGTCTTCATGACCTCGCGCGCGGCGTCGTGGGACGAGACCACGACGACGGGCACCTCGCCGAGCTTGAGGTACACGAGGGGCGCGTTATCCAGCCGGCGCGCTATGTCCGCCAGGGCTCGGTGGATGAGCGGCTTACCAGCAAGATGGTGCAGGCTGCCGATGACCGGCAGGCGCCAGGGGCCAGGCGGCAGCCTCCCGCCGTCGCGCTTCCTAATGAGCTTGTGGAGGAAGAGGGGGAGGAGAAGAGCCAAGAAGAGACTGAGGTAGTACGTTGCTTGCTCCATGATTGGTGGCTCGTGTGTGTTGTGTGCTCAGCTTAGGGATGCACTGGGAAATCTATGTGGCTGTGTGTTGTGTGTTCAGCTAGGCACTGCATTATATACCCATGTTGCAGTAGACCGAGTCATGGAATCCTAGCTTGTGATAGATGAGTCGCGATAAAACTCATGCATGTCGCCATTTCCAGACGATTCGTCACGTTTCCTTTGTAGCTCGTGCTTCCGTCTCTCGTCGTCTTCTCCAATGCGTTAAGAAGGAAAAGTGCACTGCGCGCATTCCTCGAATGCTAGCTTTTGCACACGTCAACATTTGTTTTTTCAACAGTAGAATATTCAGAGCTGGAATCAACAGTGGAGAATACTCTTGAGTTTCCACATGCATGCATATGCTTTGATCTCAGGGGATTGGTGATGGTTGCACGATCGTGTTCTCTTGTTCATCCACAAACTTCCCAGCGACGACCAGAGAGGAGAGGTGAGAATACCCCAGAAGCATGCTTCGTCCGCAGAGGAGAGTGCCCTCTCCTCTCCTCTCGTCGACAAGAAAAGTCAAAGTCTAAGTCACACACGCTCCCCGCACGCGGTGGGTGACAAGGGGCTTCTACTTATAGAACTACATTCAGAGGAAGGAGAAAGAGAATAGTACTACTAAGGTTTGAACTATGTGTGGGAAGGAGCAGATGTTATCACGGGATGGATGTATCGGACGGCGGGGATGGACGAAGCACACGGATCGCTGACATGGCTTGTTGCCCGTAAGAGGTGTGATTAATTGATTCATGCTGGAGTCTCATGGGTACTTGTACGTAATAAATGTACTGACTGTTCGTTTGCTTGTAGATCTATAGCTCAATTAATCAATTCCACTTACTATTCGTTTTCTTTGCAAATCTCTAGCTCAATCAATCAATCAACCAATTTCATTGACACTCTTATCTCAATCAATCAATCCGTATTATCAATTTCACGGACTGGCTGGATTTATTTGTTTCTTATCGTACCATCACCTTGCTCTTTATTCAACTATATTACTCAGTTGGATTAGTTAGTTTGCCTAATGTATCTCCGTACTGCTCTTTTTCAACTATTATATTTTTCGAGAATTAATGTGAATCACATAATCTTGAAACAGAGGGACAATAAGAAATTGTGTGTACCTATATTTAGACCTATTTCTCATTTTTCTTGCAAATCTCTAGCTCAATCCATCAATCCGGATTTGTGTGTACCTTTTGCTCCCTTTCAACTATTATATTCACGTCATCCGGAATTAAGTGACTCACATTTGTCTAGTGTCACAACCTCGCCAGGCATCAAGGACAATGTCTGGATCATTACGGAAACATTAGGCATCCAGGAAGAATTCATTTTAAACTTCATCGAAATTTGAGTGCACACAGTTGGTCAAAGTACAAAAGTGCACACAGCTCAAGAAATAAAAACGGAGCCAACGCACCAGGTCCACGACATCAATAAGCTAGCTAATGCCAAACTGTTTGTATTAAGGACATCAAGCATGTCTCGACAAGGCAAACATCACACAACAAAACCTATTTGTTACAAACCTTTCAGCAAAAACATTATACACCACAATGGTAAAATACTCCAGACTGTTGAAGATGCTCCAGGCCAGCATAGCTAACTAGAACTTAATCCACTGCAACATCACAAATAAAAGCATGTCCCGCTGGCCGGTTCAAGTGTCCAGATCCACATCATATCTTCATGGGGAGAACAACAACATACGCGCTGCTCCGTCGCCTCTGACTGCCACCAGTTGAACAAGCTCACCTTGTCACCTGCACGACAACACTACCAAATAAAAGATTCACCTTCACATGAGGCAACTGGATAAGCATAAGCAAAGATGGTAAACTGAAAATAGCAGGATAGTAGCAAAAGAAAAAAAGACGAGAAGAATATCACTTGCAATCCATATCAGCCAATTATCATGCAAATGAGTAGAAATATAGTTGTAATTTAGAACATCCGAGGTGAAAATAAAGGAAGTCATATGAAGCGTTAAAACAAGCAGTGCAGGTACCAGCTTTGAGGAAGTTATATATTACACAAAAAATATCATAGCTATCAGCTCAGGTGTTAATATATGTGATGGGTTTCAGAAGCTTGATCAAGAACTGGATAACGTTGGAGAACAATGAACTTGTCCTGATCTAATCTACAGAACTGACAAAAAGTAATAGGTATGATTGATGCCAAGATGCTACAAACAAACCTGCCTAGCTCTGTTTTCATGTATCATTTTTGGACTGTACCAACACAGAAATATGAGTTGCTCAAATAACACGATCCCACAGGAGACAGATATTGCTCGTCATATTCTTAGCAAACATCATGTCAAGGAATTCATATGATGACAACTACTAGAAGACACAAAAAAAAATCATGGTGGTGTTTCAATGTTACAAACAGACCATCATCTTCCTCCCAGAACTGAGCTACAACACTGCAACCTGTAACATCTGCCCAACATGCGACAAGAAAGAACCGATTTTTCAGTGGAATAGGGAATACCTTGAGCATCTGGAGAAGGGGGTCAGGCAGAGCAGGTTGCCGACATCAACGCCGGTGGGCACGAGTAGCAAGACCCCATCAGAAGTGATACTCATTAATGGTAACTACGGTTATTCTAAATTTGGATCTCAATTAAAATTTGTAACCCAAATATTAAAAACTGCAATTCTTCAATAAAGCTGGACATCATGGGCTAATTTGTGGGCATATTTATCAGAAGAAAATGACACATGCCACATATCTAAACTCAACCAAATAGAAAAACATGATGATGACCATTCTTCATAGAAAGATCCAGAGAAGCAACCGATGGCCTCCCTGGTGTGGTCTACGAATAGTAATACATAAAACAAAACAAGATGCACTGTTAGGTACTACTGCTACTAGTACTCCTACATCAGGAGATAAACGATTGATTGCAGAGACTATTAAGAAACCTTTAATCACAAACTACATTCTCTTCTTATTGGTTTACTTATTAGGCCTGATCTAACTATACAGTGATATTCACAACCAAATGAATGTCTCCAGGTACATACCCAACTGCTTAGAAATCCCACAATCAATTTTAAAATGGCAGCATCAAAATTGAACATCACAAAGATATATAAGAATGCACTAGTCTAAAAGGAAAACCATATGCATCTCAGCTAGCATAAGAATGCATCCCTAGAAAGGAAACAAAGGCTAGGCATAAACAAATATTTCATCTCTGATAAGCACTTCCACAAACACGTCCGGTTTGTTGTACCAACCAAAGCAAACCAGCCAGAAGTGAGAAGTAAGAAGGGAGGTCATAACCTGCAACCTGAAGCAAAGCACGATGTTAAGGCAAGGAAGGAGACAAATCAGACAGCCAGCTTGAGTCATTCCCTCACGCATTGTACCAGAAGGCGATGACCATAGGACGCCCTTTTCGGAAAATTCATGTCCTTTCTTTTTGTGTGCCGCCATTCTCTTCCTTGGCGTGGACCACATCGGACAGCTCCTAGAGTCCAGCTGCAACCATAGCTCCCATGCTCCCTGCTGCCGCCACCATCTTTCTCCTGGTGTCAAGTGGCAGGCAGCAAAGAAGCTCCAAGAGGGCATCACCCTGGAACTCGGTCCTCATCGCCTTGGCCGAGTCAAACGACCGAGGAAGGGCCTTAACACATGTACCACAGCTCCTATATGTCGCCTGAAAAATTCAAAAGTGAAAGATGATAAGAGGATTTTTGAAAATATGATCTGCATGGTACTGAAACAAACTCTAGACTTATAAGGATTTTTTTTCGAGAAAACGCAAGAGATTTTGCGTTTCATTTCATTGAATAGAAAGAAGACATCAAGGGTACAACCTCCAGAAGGAGGGACACACACACGACCTTCCTCACCAAAGACTGCAACTTGGTAAGGAGGTGCCCTCGACTACAGACCACAGCGACATTAGGCCTCGCCTAGCCTTGCCTACCATGGTTTTAAAGGCGGCCAGGCGTCCCAAGGCGATGGGGGTGCGCCTGGACGCATAGGCGCTCAAGGCGCGTTGCAAGGCGACGCCTTCGGTCGAACGCTCGAAGCGAAGCGAAGGACAGGGCTCCGGCCCAGTATACTCGGCAAAAAAGAATTATCCCCGGCCCAACCGGCCCAACGAGATGGGGCTGGACGAGCAAGGACGCAGCTCAACCTCGACCTCTCTGTCCCCCACCGAGAGAAGAGGAGGCCATCCGAGATGGGGCAAGGAGGAGGAGGAGGAGGAGGCCGGGCGGAGAGGCAGCCACCACGGCGCCCGGACGCGCTCGCCGGCGGTGCTGCGGACTCCTAGGACGCCGGTGTCCGTGAAGGGGAGGGTGCTGGCCGGAGAAGGGGAGGCCGGCGGAGGAGGATGGAGGACGAGATCTCTCTCAATCGATTCGATTCTTGACTGGTCTGTTCCCTCTCTCTCTCCCCTCTCGTTTCCCTCTCTCTCGGCCCCCAATTTCTCGCCAATTTCTGAGTTCTCGCCATGGTTCCCGCTCGCCTCCTTTGCTTCCGCTTGACTTGTCCATGGCGTCCAAAATGGGCCGGAGCGACGCTTTCCCCGCCTAAGCGACGACTTGGACGCCTCAAAGGGCGAATCTGGACGCCTTAGACAAGATCCTAAGGCGAGCACGACGCCTTGCCATCTCCGGGCGCTCGGACGCTTAAGCGTCGCTAGGCGACGCCTAGGCGACGCCTTTAAAACCATGTTGCCTACAACCAAGAATGGTGAGGCATCGAGACTTGAAACAACAAGGTAGCGACACCGTTGCCGGGCACCTCGAGGGACAATTGCAGCTCCAAGACTGCCCAGGCCAACGTACCTCGCACCCATCGTGTGCCAACAGAGTCGTCAAGTGGGAGGCAGGGCCTAGCTGGAACTGGTGTAGCAATCATCGGGGAAGTACCAGGCAAATGTTGAAGTAGTCTATGCTGGAGACACGCATCACCAACGTCCAGCTGCAGCAACAAGTACTCCACTTCAACATTTGCAGGGCCATCAAGAGGGGAACAGTGCTGAGACGCCGCCGCTGCCCGGTCCAGCAGGCCGGACCTAGGGTTTTCCCGATGCTCGAGGAGGAAGTCTGGTCAGGGTCATGCCAACACCTCGAAGAGGTAACGGCAACCTCGAGCGTCGCCGTTGACAGCACAGGTTGTCGCCGCGCGGGGATTTCGCCCTGACCCATGAACAAGGAGCATTGATGATGCAGGGGCAGATCGGAGGTGGTGAAGGAGGTCGCTGGAGTAGACCGTCACTCGGGGAAGCCTAGAAACGTCGCAGGAGAAGGGGCACCGGCCAGCGCAGATGCTGCCGCGCCAGCCCGCAGCTGCCGTCGCCGGGATCCGTCGGGGCAGACTAGAGTAGCCATCGCCCAAAAGGTTTGATGCTCACACGCATGTCATCCTCCACCAGCGACAGCCGGGGGGATGGGTGGAAGGGGATTGGATCGAAGGGGGTGCATGGCCATGGCCCACCCGACCCAGGTCAGGCCCAGATCGAGAGAAGCAACCGATGGCCTCCCTAGTGTGGTCTACGAATAGTAATACATAAACCACAACAAGATGCTCTGTTAGGTACTACTCCTACTAGTACTCCTACATCAGGAGATAAACGATTGATTGCAGAGACTATTAAGTAACCTTTAATCACAAACTACATTCTCTTTTTACGGGTCTACTTATTAGGGCTAATCTAACTATAGAGTGACCTAGATAATCAAAGATCAAAACTACACAGTACCAACCAGTGGTATTCACAACCAAATGAATGTCTCCCGGTACAGACCCATCTGCTTGGAAATCCCACAATCAATTTTAAAATGGCAGCATCAAAATTGAACATCACAGAGCTATATAAGAATGCACAAGTCTAAAAGGAAAACCATATGCATCTCAGCTAGCATAAACAATTTCATCTCTGATAAGCAGTTTAAGCACTTCCACATTGTACTGACCAAAGCAAACCAGCGAGAAGTGAGAAGTAAGGAGGGAGGTCATAACCTGCGAGCTGAAGCAGAGCATGCTGTTGAGACAAGGAGACAAATCGGACAGCCAGATCAAGTCATTCCCTCACGCATTGTACCAGCAGGTGATGAAAATAGGGACGCCCTTTTCGACAAAATCATGTCCTTTCTTTTCATGTGCCGCCATTCTCTTGGCATCGACCACCTCGGACAGCTCCTAGCGTCCAGCTGCCACCATAGCTCCCATGCTCCCTGCGGCCACCACCATCTTTCTCCCGGTGTCTAGTGGCAGGCAGCAAAGAAGCTCTAAGAGGCCATCAGCATGGACCTCGGTCCTCAGCACCTTGGCCAAGTCAAACGACCGAGGAAGGGCCTCAACACATGTACCACAGCTCCTATGTCGCCTGAAAAATTCAAAAGTGAAAGGTGATAAGAGGATCTCTGAAAATATGATCTGCATAGTACTGAAACAAACTCTAGACTTATAAGGATCTTATATCTCTCAAGGAAATTATTTAACTTACAAGAAAGAACATGACAACGGTACATAATTGATTTTTTTATAGCAACAGCAACCTCTTCAACTACTACAAATGGTATATGTATCACGCTTAACAGGTTTAGTGATAGATCGTATATATGTGGAAAAGAAGAACTACCTCTATAGACTAAAAAGGCCGGAGTGGTCCAAATGCTTAGTTTCTGTTAACTGGAAACTCAGCCATGGCGTGACTGTGGGGTGTCCACTCAGCCTTTGATCCTCTCCAACTGCACATATACAAGTAAGAATCATAAATTATTGGGATAATCTTCAATGGTATATGTAACTGAAAATGCTCCCCAACCTTTATGAAATTTAGACCATATGTCCATGTCTAGAAGGGAAATCGTACACATCTAAATAAGCATTTGCTAATTAATTAGATAAGCAAGGAGAAAGACCATTCAATTCGCAGATTTAATATTGTCAACCTGGTGTAGTGCTTGCAAACTCAAAACAGAAAACAAGCTTATTAGCCATTTTCTCCTTTCGTCTCAACATTTAATAAAAGTTGCAAGAATCCCAAATTCAAAAAGGACGAAATGCAAATATTAGAGAACAGTGGAAAGGAGGCTTTGTGAGCTTTAAATGTACAAATGTAAAATCTAACAGCACATGAAGATCTATGGTTCATTCTTTGCTCGAACTTAAGGCCCACAAAGACATACAGAAAAAACCAATCCTTAAACAGTTACTTAGTTTATTTCGGCACGAGAATATCAGTAAGATCCTCTTGTGAAACAATGACAAATTGTACCTTCATCACTCGACTGCAACTCTAGCAAATTCACAAAAAAAATGGAAAAATCACAGTAAGGGCAATAGCCGTGGATATGCTTACTTCAAAAATGGAGTTCACACTTCCACAGCTAGCCATTTCATGCACCAAGTAAGATCATTGCATGGCAGGAACGCAGCAGAATTGTTTCTGTTTGGACTTCTATTCTAGAATCTGGAATACACGCATCTCTAGAGAACTCTCCTTGCCAAGTGAACGACCATGATATCAAAACAAATAAGATGCTACTAAATAGTATACTATTGCAGACAACGACCTTCTACAATGTTTCAAGGCTGAAGTTCAGAGTATAATATAAAAATACAAGGGGGCTGATTCCAATCCAATTCCAAATGGGAGAAGAAAACCCAACTGAAATTGCAGACAACTACCTTCTACAATGTTTGAAATTGCAGATAACAGTTTATAGGTGAATATATCACAAAGATCAAAATTGATCAATGGACACAACATAACTCGATGATGCATAAGACAGTTCATTTAAAGAAAAAAGCTATGATAATTCCAGAACTGTATTGCCACAATATAATGAAACTACCAAGCATGATAAACAGAAGTTCCTTTTTTAAAAGAATCCTGTTATACAACAATGCAAATATTATCATGTCCATTGCCTAGAACATCAGAAAATTATAATCATGACGTTCAATAGGTGATCTGATATACATAAATGTGCTTTGCATTAATCGTCACCAACAAAATGTATTAACGTTCACCATCCTTGGCCTTTTATAAAAATAAAATTTGAGTTATCGTCCGTAATAATATGTTAGTTTCTATCCATATTAACTGAAGCAGATAATTAAACCATGATCACTTGTTAAGAAATATCCAACTTTAGTTTCAAGCTTGGTCTACTTTAGTTTCAAGCTTTTATCAGTTCATCCTAATGAATAAAGCTATAAATGCATCATTTGGTTCCTACAGTATGAATTTCCTACAGCTAGTTCTGAAAACACTAATACAACTTAATGGATGGTCCATGCTACGACACCAACTGGTACTATTTAGCAGCCTGGCAAGTTACTGCAATTTGATAGGACAGGAAGACCAATTCAGGAGAACGGCATGCTTTAACAAAATTAATCGTTCTACAATACATGTAAGAAAAACCAAGAAGGCCACAAACCGAGAACAATATACAGATTGTGATGAACATATTCGAGAAAAAAATGGACCTTTGGGTGGCGAGGTTGACAATCTCCTGAAGGGCAGCGCCGAGGCCGCCTCGATGGACATTGGGGAAGCCATCTTGACCTCCTGCTCGGTCGCGCCCATTTCCTCCCTGTCGTCGCTCCTCACTGTACACAAGTGTTAAACACATGTAGTATCATCTACAAATCATGATGTGGGTGCACAACAGCTGAGATGACAAAAAAATAGCAAAATTGATCCAGCAGCTATACCAATGAGTGAGACAGTTCCAGAAATGATTTTACCTGCTCTTGTGGAGTTGAGACAGTTCCAGTGGCACTGTGGTTGTACGTAAAGAGGCTCTAACACCCATTGCAGATGAGCATCGACATGGCTGCCTTTGTCTCAGCGTTGCACCTAGGCAGATCACATACGCATGACTAGTTTCAGATCTAAGGCAAGTAAATGCATCAGTCAACTAGCAGAGATGCAAATGCCAGCCGGAAGTAATTCTTCCATTATCAAGAAGCAAACTAGCTAGTATACTGCATGTGTTATACTATTCACATATTATAGGCCATACCAATAAATATATCATCTCCATGTAGGGTAACCTTTGCAACGCATTTGTACATGCATCTCTTATGCACATGTACAAAAGAGATGAATTATATATATAATCTCGTTTTGCTGTATCAGAACATCTCTGCACCTATCAAACAGTTACTATATTTACCTGCAGATCTAATTGGTCAGACCTGCAGCATGTCTGTGCTTCTGCGATCTCTTGGGTGTCAGCGGGACAAAAGACAGGGCATCAAAAACACCCTGAACCATACCAATGTTAACCAATCTAGCATCAAGGAACATGACTCACAGGGCTTCTATTCTGGCATTTCCATTTAGTACTAGTTAAGATCATTTGCACGCATTTCATCAGAATTTGATGCACAGGTAATCCCGTAAGATTTGAATCCATTCAAAATAAGAGAAAAGCAGGTAATCCCGTAAGATTTGAATCCATTCAAAATAAGAGAAAATTGCCGTACTAGTAGTAAGTACTCCCTCTGTTTGGGATTGTAAGGCCAACGGACCATTTTGCAAAAACCAAGGTAAAGTTTTACTGGTTGCAATGGCTATTCAATTGCACCGAGCGTTTCAGCAAATTGCTGTGTCAACTGAAAGGGCACCAAATCAACTCCTTGACATACACAAACCTGTAACCATACAGGTGACTTTTAAGAAAACTGTATACTACAGGTCCGGTGAATGGCTTAGACGATCAGTACTAAAGCACAACAAGTTCAACTGCTTCCATATACAAAATTGAACTGAATTTTAAACAAACAGGAACAAAACAGAAGAGTAAGCAAGAATCTTGATCAGCATCTTTTTTCTAAAGAAAACACCATGTGCTACTGAACTCTAAAGAGGACAGGAGAAACACTAAACCGAGCTCAAGCTATATTCAGAGATAAGGGACATAATTTGTGCGCTAACTGAAGGAAAGAAGTGCTCACGCATAACACTGAACAAATGAAAATTGACGGGCAACCATTCCGTGTAGGTATGGGACTCCCATCGATTGATCTTAATTCTCCACTACTCCAACTTTTGGCAGAGTACTAGTTTATTTGCTAGCTCAAAGCTCAAATCCCATCATGCCATATGTCCATGCAAGTTAATTAAAAAGACACACCGCTGAGCTGGGAAACAACAAGACACTTCACACACAATTCATAAAACAGGCCTGATGTGTTCATGGTGCAGGGAAACCAGAGCTGGAGGAGACCTGACGATGACGACGCTGAGGGCATGTGTTTGAGCGGCCGGCGCACTTCTGCGTGAGCTATCTCCACCGATTTATCCAGGACTCCTCCTCCGGTTGGTAAAAAAGGAAACGATTTTTTCAGTCAAATTTGGGAAGAAGAGTTGGAGTTAAATTGGAGAGCAGGTATGGGCACAACACATACTTAGAGCTCGGATGGCGACCAGAGTTGGCTGGGGAGAATGCTCCAAAACAACTATCTGGGCATGCATGCTCTCCTTCATCAACACATAACTGGAGCCTATAAAATTGAACAATAATTAGGCATCAAGCTACCAACTTGATACACTAGTCCATTCAGGGAAACTAAATCAAGCTCCTTGTGACGATGTTGTCTTGGTGTTGCTTCAAGGTCTGAAGAATGCTCCAAAACAATTGTCTGGGCATGCATCCTCTCCTATAACTGCAACCTATAAAATTTGAACAATAATTAGCCAACAAGCTACCAACTTTTTATATACTACTAGTTCATCCAATGAGTGAAACAGAATCACACAATGTTGACAACATAACCATGACACTCTTTTCAAACAGGATCATAATAAATTTTGATTTAACCCACTGAAGGCAAATGGTTAATATCATCTTAAACAATAGTTTGACATCAAAAGGGAACATTGATGGAAATGCAGACAAGGTGAACATTGATGGGAGTGCAGACAAGGCGAACACGTTGGTTGACTAGAAGTTGAACACATGAACCACCATGATTCCACGTCGTGCATATATGAACCCTACAAATAATTAATATGGGGTTTTGGTTCGGCATACCTGGAGGTACGGCAATGTCCTGGAGCAGGGCGTGCAGCATGGCAGCCTCACCCCGCAGCAGGCGCCAGCGATGGAACTGACCAGGGAGAAGGGTACGGGCAGCACTGTCGCATCTTGTTGGTCTGGGCGGCGGGGAGGCCCGAGCAGGAGGGTGCATGGCGAGGTGGTGACGCGGGCCAGAGTGCAGTTGTACGTGGTCGCCAGCCGCTCATCTCCTCCCTCTAAACCTCTCTATCTCAGGCTTCAACTCCCTCGTGCACCTACGCATGGGTGGCAGCCGGTGGAGCATGGTCCAGCCGGTCACTTGTGCTACGTCACCACCACATGTTGGCAGGCTGCCATGCTTCCTAGTAGACTATTAGACATGTATATCTTAGATATATGAGACCTGAAAAGAAAATGAAAAAACATTAGAGGCATTACATATGAGGAGTTAACAGAAAGACTAATAATCCATCTTTGCCCCTTCAGAACTTTTCGACAGATCAAATCAGCGAGACAAATGACAGGGCATCAAGAACACCCTGTTACCCTGAACCATATTGATGTTCACCAATCTAGCATGAAGGTATATAGACTTAATTCACGGAGCTTAGGCGATCAGTACTAAAGCACAACAAGTTGAACTGCTTGCATATACAAAACTAAACTGAATTTTAAACAAACAGCAACAAAACACAGGAGTAAACAAGAATCTTGATCAGCATCTTTTTTCTAAAGAAAACACCATGTGCTACTAAACTCTAAATAGGACAGGAGAAACACTAAACCGAGCTCAAGCAATATTCAGAGATTAGGGACATAATTTCAGCGCTAACTGAAGGAAAGAAGTGCTCGCGCACAACACTGAACAAATGAAAATTGAACGTGCAACCATTCCATGTAGGTATGGGACTCCCATGGATTGATCTTAATTCTCCACTACTCCAACTTTTGGTAGAGTACTAGTTTATTTGCTAGCTCAAAGCTCAAATCCCATCATGCCATTTGTCCATGCAAGTTAATTAAAAAGACACACCGCTGAGCAGGGAAACAACAAGACACTGACACACAATTCATAATCCCTGATTCTAAAACGGGCCTGATGCGTTCGTGGTGCAGGGAACCCAGAGCTGGAGGAGACCTGATGACAACGGCGCTGAGGGCATGTGTTTGAGCGCCTGGCGTACTACTGAGTGAGCTATCTCCACGGATTTATCCGGGACTCCTCCTCCGGCTAGTAAAAAAAGAAACGATTTGTTCTGTCAAATTCGGGAAGAAGAGTTGGAGTTGAACTGGGAGAGCAGGTACGGGGAAAACGCATACCTAGAGCTCGGACGGCGACCAGAGTTGGCCGGGGAGAAGGAGCAGAACCCATGCTGCGCCGACGAAGGGCATGGGTGTGGTGGCCCGCCGAGGAATGCGATGTTGTCTCGGAGCTGCTTGTGACATTGTTGTCTTGATGCTTCTTCAAGGTCAGAAGAATTAATACTCCCAAACACTTATGTGGGCATTCATGCTCTCCTTCATCAACGCATAACTGCAGCCTATAAAATTGAACGATAATTAGGCATCAAGCTACCAACTTGATACACTAGTTCAGTCAGGGAAACCAAATCACACGATGTTTGACAATATAGCCATGGCAATCTTTCATAATAAATTTTGATTTAACCCACAGAAGGCATCACTTAATCTATACTTGGATATCAACAGGAAGATAAACCTTGTCAGGAAACTGATTTCCAATTTCGACCAGATTATTATTGTTAGGATTTGGGGAAACATTTGATGGGGAAGCAGACAAGGTGAACATGAACCGACTTGATTCCACATCGCGTATATATTAATCCCCAAATCGTTAGATTCACTGACCCAAATCAGAACAACCCTCGAAAAAATGCAGTGCTTAATCTTGTTGAACTGGTGGGTGTGGGTGGGGGGGAAGAGGATTAGGTCTCTGGTTTTGGTTGGTCGTACCTGGACTTACGGCGACGTCCCGGGGCAGGGCGTGCGTGGTGAGGGAGGGCGTGCAGCATGGCGATGGCGGGGTCATCCCGGCAGCAGGCGCCGGCGGAGTGCTCCTCCCGCGCCGGCAGATGAGGTCGACGGAGGGCATGGGGAGACGAGGCGAGGCGGCGGCGCAGGTTTGATTGGCCACAGCTTCCAGCTCCGGCAGGCGACGTCGACGGAGGGCTTGGGGGAGGCGGCGGCGCAGGTTTGATTGGCTCCAGCTCCTTGGGCGTGATGGTGAGTGAGCCTGTAACCACGCGAGGCTATAATTCATTCGCTTCACGCGAGGCGTCGGTTCCCTTAATTAATTAGATGATTTTTTGAGTTTCGATGTCAACAAATCGTGAGAGGTAACTAACGAGTAGGCTTCACGCGAGTTTGTTGTTTTTGCTGGCCGTGATATCTCCAAAACCCGAGCCTATAAAATACCACTCCTAAGTTGGTTATGGTGATAAGGTTGGCGTCCTATTTCTAGGTTGTAAATTTGACAAATATAATACAAAACATATATTACAAAACATGTATCTCGTTAAAAAGTTTAGATGTTCTACTTCTTAATGATACAATTTATGTGTTGCATATTTATATTATTCCGGACCCCCCTCTCTCTCTCCCTCGCGTCGCCCCTCCAGGCGACCGAGGGGGAACCCTAAATCGCGCGCCGCCAGTGCTGCGGTCTACGCTCTTCGGCCGTGTGGACGGTGAAGGGGCGGCGGGTGCATGCCTGGTGCGGAGGTCGCCTCGTCGGGCCTTCGGCATCAGATCTGGACGGGTGTTGTTCCTCCCTGTGGTGCTCCTCCCACCTCCCTGGCCCTAGACTCCCTCTGGTGGTTTGGTGAGGTTGTTCGGCAGTGGGCTCTAAACCGGGGGAAACCCTTGGCTGACGATGGCGGCCACGAGGTCGACGACGCTGGCGACGGCACCGTGCTCCTTCTTGAAGGTGACATCGAGGTTGTATCCCCTCCCTCCCTGCTCTTCCTATATCGGGTAAAAGCCCAAATTAAACTTCGGTTTGGACGGCGGCGGAGCTCTGGTGGCGTTCCCTCGATGGGGGCACCGTTCGGAGATAGATGATATGGGTGGATGAGCTCGCCGGCGATTGGTAGGCGGTGTCTGCGCCTGCTCCTGGCAGCTTGGTTTGGTGTGTTGTGGTGTGTGTTGCATGTGGCGGTGATGTTCGCGGGTGGCGGCGCCGGCGAGGAGAGTGCTTGTAGTCCTTCTCCCTGACAGTGACTTCCGATATCCATGCGTGCTCAGGGAGAGCGGTCTACCTCAGATAGGTCTGGCGTCTTTCGATCCGGGACGTGAAAGCAAGGAGCTTTCTGTGGAGGTAGAAGTGGATGGTTCTTGGGTTTTTGCGTGGCCTCAGGAGTTCTCAATGGTGGTCCTCTTCACCAACTTCGGTGCCTCTTCAGTCAGATCGCAAGGTTAGACAACGGACACGAAACTCAAGCTGTGTTTCTTTTCATTCTTGTATGCTTGTTGTTTTTCGTCTCCTGGTATATAGTTGTTTTTTAGGTAGGGCTACGACCTTTTGTTTTGAAGATAACACATTCCTACAATCTACAAAGTATATTACTGTCATAAGAGATATGTGCGATAACGTTGTGACAAGTGTTCGCACATGTGATAGTGAGAGTGGTACCTTTCTAATTATACGATATGACTATATATATATCAAGGATCAGCCATGAGCCCATACATGTTTTTCTTAATGATGAATGAGGCAACCAACGATATACTTGGTGTATGCTCTTTGATGATGATTTGGTAATAGTGGATCATACTAGAGTTGGAGTAAATAGGTAGTTCGAACTATATGGAGGCATACTTTGGAATCAAAGGGTTTATATTTAGTACGACCAAGACCAAGTACTTGCGATGTGATTTTTAGTGGTGTTAAGATAGTGGAATATGGAGATGTTAGTTTACATGGACAAATAGTGCCTAAGAGGGACATATTCCAAGGATCAATGTTGCAAAGCATTGGTGATATCGATGATGATGTTTGCCACATGATCAAGATGGGATGGATGAAGAGGCGATAAGCATCTAGCATCCTATGTGACAAGAAGGTTCCACAAAAGGTAAAAAATAAGTTTTGTTAGGTTGACAATCAAACAAGCAATGCTATGAGGAGCACAATCTTAGCCCACTAAAACACAACACATCCAGCAAATGAGTGTTGCATAGATGCACATGCTATAGTGGATGTGTAGCCATACATGAAAGGATCGGATTAGGAATGATGTAATATGGGGTAGGCTAGGGGTGGCACTAGTCGAAGATAAGCTAATCTTACACCGACTAAGGAATTCTAACGAGTATGGAAGATACAAGAAGGGGTAGAGCACTGCCAAAGTTTACATGGGCAGGGCGGTAAAAATAGACTTCATGAATAAGAATGTCCTAAAGTTTTTAGATCGATAGGACCGCATGTAAATCAGTAATCCATATGTCGAAATCTTAGTTTACCTGTGTTTTTTATCTCTCATTGTTTTGGTTTCATTTTGTTTGGGTCAAGTTTCATATCTAGTCTACCCAAACTTGCTTTGGAATAATGCTTTGATCTTGTTGTTGTATGCTATAAATTACTACTCCCTCTAATCCATAATATGTTATGGATCAGAGAGACTATTTTTTCTAAAGTAGATGTTCCTACAAGTAAAATAAAAAAAACATTGATGCATGGATTTTGTTCGCCCCGTCGGCACCCATCAAGGGTTGGTATTGCTTCGTCAAAATAGACGTGACGACGGAGTGGATTAGCCTTGAAAGTTGCTAGGACAATATTAATGGGAGGGGGTGTTGGCGCATTGTACGCATGAGTTGAAGTAGACTTGATTCACGTTGGGTCGTTGTTGGGTGTGACGACGTGGCTGGAGACTCGTTGGTGCCAATTGTTTGGCGTGCTTATGAAAAAGAATATTTTAAAACTTGCCATACATGTGAAACTTTTTGAAAATTCCTTTTTTGAAAAGCTTGCAACTAGGGTTGCATTTTAAATCAAAAGTTTCCTCCTTGAATAGAATGAATAGATAGATGCTTTGGCATTGTTGGCTTGGTATGGTGACTAGTGCTAGTATACATATGCATGTTACTAGCTATGGTCAGACCACGTCGTGCATGGGTTCCATAGGAAGAAACACACGACTAGTCATAGCATAATGGCTATATCATGTGCATGGTTTCTCACAATCATGTTTTCCAAGTCCAGTTTCCAGCTAGATAAGAGTAAAACAATCATGGTCGACATAGATAAAAGGCACAAGTCATTTTGACTTTTTCCCGCTCATTTTAGATGCCTATGTGGCACTATTTTGTGGCCCCTTGTTTTCATTTTTATGCTTGAAATGATAGGTTTTAACTATAATTTTATGTGTCGTCTCGTCATTGCGATGGTTTCCTAGGAGTTCCAGGTACCTGGAGATTCTCCATTAATGTTTTTTTTTCGAACCTTAACTTGTGAAATCTTAGAGGCATTCAAAAGCTCGTTCGAAGGGTTTCCCGGACTTAAAATTTATTAGGATATCAGAATAAAGAATGTATATGTCTGTCTAGGTCGCACCTACAAACGCTTAAGCACTGCCTATAGGCGCCACTAGGCGGATGCCAACCACCTTGCTTACGCCTAGTGCTTTTTCCAACCTTGCTCCCCACTCACGGGCAGTGGCGGACTCGGGAGTTTTGGTTTGTCGAGCGAACATTTTTGGGGAAATTCTTTTAACACACAAATGCATAGACATCATAGGGTAAACAGTACACAAAATATTCAAATTTCTTGATGAACAAAATACAACTTTGAGGAACATGAAAAAACACAAAATACTTAAAACCTACTAACATGGACTATTGCTACGTGTGGACCCATTGGCAACAAAAATTAGTACCCTCAAAGTCGAAACAAGACCCACTACACTTGAATAAAGGAAAAACATGTGTAAATCTTAACACAATTGTAAAAGTAGCTGATAATTAAGATTGCATTGTACCACTAATTTGTGGTAGTAGAAGGAGCACGAACTTGTCGAGGTAGATGTCCTCGACAGTTCTTCAAAGCATGAAACTTAACAAAAAAAAAAAGTATATATGATCGAGACATCTGGCATGTGCCTAATTTCTGAAATGTCGGAAACCTTGTGATTATGAAGTTGAGATTGTGCATGTAGCGGAGGCGTGTAGGCACCACAGTAGCCAATGGGCAGAGAGCCACGACCGCCGACCGACAAGACGAGACCGCGCCAGTCGAGGCTACAAGTTCGGGATGGCGAGTCCACCGGTTGCGAAGAAGAGCAAGTACATAGTGGCAGGTATTTTGGAATTGAAATTGCACTTCAAAATTGAAATTGGGTGTGCAATTTGTGGAGAAGAAAAATACAAGCATACATACATGGAATCTAGGCGTGTAGAGCTACGTAGTATATGTGAGCATTTGTGTACGCTGCAACACGAGCGGGAAACAGAATTCCAAAGCATGCAGAGCTACGTAAGCAAGCGGAAATAGTAAACTGTTGTAATTAATATTGTAAAGCCACAAGAGCAATTTAAAATCAATCACTGTCCGAAGAAAATGTGGGCCGTGACGTGATCCGACCGCTGGAGCTCCGTGAGGTCGAGGAAGAAGACGATGCAGTGCCAGATCCAGCCGATGGGATCCGCCACCTCTGTACCGGCATTCACGCCATACGCCACTAAGGACCATAACCTAATCCTAGTACTACTGCTATGTACTCCGGAGCCTTCTCCTCTCCATCTTCGGCCGACTATTCCGGCGGAGAGGAGGAAGGAGCGGCCCGGTGAGAGGAAAGAGGAGGTCAGATAGTGTAGCGAGGTGAGAGCGAGTTGGGGGGGGGGGGGATGACTAGTTTTTTTCGCATCAAGCCGATATGCATGCCATCCATATCAAAAGTTAGGCCTAGGATATCACTCAACGATCTTCTTTCGCTAGCGCGGCGCTCCTCCTTCGCCGGCGACACCACATTCTCCCCCTGCTCCGGCCCTCCTCCCCTCTGTCGAACTCGATCGCTTCTCGTGTCGTGTGTGTGGTCGACGGGCTGGTGCTGCACGTCGGTGAGCCGGTACCGGCCATCGGCACGCTCCGTGGAGTTTTCCCCGCCGCGTTCGTGCGGGCGCGGCGCCCTCGGCCGGGATGTGGGTGCCCTCCCCGGTGACCAACCATGTTGCACTCGCCGCACCCTCATCCGGTACATCGCCGTCTAGGTATGGTAATAAAACCCTAACCCCAATCTCTCATTCCTTTTAATTCAGTTTTGGTTGAAAAATCGCTTTTTGTCCGAGCTGCGGGGAGGGTCAGTGAGGCATTGGACCTCCGCATGCCAAGGTTGAATTTTGTTGCTTTGGTGTGCAGCATCGGCTTCCAAATAGATAGGTAGAAATTAAGGAGAAGAGAAAATATGCTAAGAGACTTTCCAACAAATCCAAGGAAAAATAAATCAATATGGTACCAGTGATCAAATGGTGTGTGAACTACTAGTAATGCTTGCGCAATAAAGGAGGAGGAGACGAGCCGTGCTTGCCTAGTTTTGAGACGCGCGCTCCGTATTTTGTGAAGAATCAATGCGAGTATGTGTCAGTTGGGTCGCTGGGCGAGAGCGATAAATATGGCACGAGTAGTATAAATATGGTAGTTATACGATGAATTTCAGACGAAACGAGGGGAGAAGCGCGAAAATCGAAGGGGCAGAAGAATCGGTTGGTACGAGAATTAATCGCATGATGACTTGGTGCCACGGAATCCACGGACCTCGCGCGCGTGCACGGAATCGCTTCCCTTTGTGCTGCTCTCCGGATTTTGGCACGGAGACGGCGCGGGAGGACCGTCTCGCAGCTGTCATGAGCGACCCAAACCCAACAAAAACTCTCCATCGGCTCGTCCTTGTCACAGCGCCGGCGCCCTAAAAACGAACGCATCTCTCCCTGTCAATATAAATATGTGTCAGTTCGGTCCCTGGACGAATTTCAGAGGAAACGAGGGGAGAAGTGCGAAAATCGAAGGGACAGAAAAGGCAACTCCAGCGACGAAAGAAATGGGGTCCAAGGCAAATTCTGATGACCTGGCTCGGGCATCCAGCAGCGGCGACAGCGGCGGCGGAGGCGATACCACACCGCCGTCGCCACCACGGCTTCCGGTGGCGCCACCGCTCACGTCGCCCTCCCGCGTCCCTGGGGCGCCTTCCACATCAGCACCCCCGCTTCAGCCGCCACTTGCCCCGCCGCGTGCCGCCGACAGGGATACGGTCAGTTCTAGGCTTCTAGCGTCCTGCTATGTCTTTGGTGGCGATTTCTAGGCAATGTTTTCGCCAAGATACCATTCTCTCGCTGAAATTGGGTGCGTTTCTTTTGTCGTTCTTGGTCTGTTTCCGAGTCTTTCTTGCGCTCAATTCATGGCGGGTGCGTTCTTGCTGTTGGACATGGCGCGGTCGTGGTTAGCTGTTAGTTTCTTGGCTGAAGGATTGGGCGCGGTCGTAGATTCTTCGAGTTGGTGCTATTCTTGCATGGTTTTGTTTGGTACTCGCGGACCCTGTTCTTCCTACCCTGCGTAGTTTCTGAATTTGTTTGTAGAGGAGGGGGAAACGGTGGGATCTTCTAATTGGTCCGAGTTTGTTGTCTGCTACTAGTTCTTGGTATAATCGGCTGGCTTGGTGACCTGACCAGGATATTCATGGCAAGACAACCGACAGAAGGATGTTTAGCCGTAGTGTCGGATTTCCCTCTCTAGTCCGGATCCGGGTGTTCTGGTTTTCGCTGCACATTTTCTTGTTTCCCAATTCACAGCATTTGTTCTGGAATGTATGTTTTACAAGCGAATGTCCTTCCATTTTCTAAGATAATGGGGATTTAAGGGAAGAGGAAAACGATGCGGTGAAACTTTGTGCTCCTATTCTGCTATTTCTCAGTCCAATTCCGTTTCTTGATAACTTGAGTGCTTGGCCCATTGTCCCAGTTGTAATTTTTGATTGTATTTTGGTCCTGAAGTAGGGTTGATATTATTCATTGGAGGCCGAGTCAGTTGTTCTGGCTCTTACTTTTTTCTTTGTAATAGCCTATTCACTGAATTTGTGCTGGAAAGTATTGTTTACAAGGATGGTCTGCAATTATGTAGGGTGCATGTCTGATGATGAGAGTTTGGGCTATAGGAGAAGCTCCTAACTTAGGCTTAATTAAGTTTTACTCCAAGCAAATTTCATCTGTCTAGTGCTTTTACACCTTGTGATCGATGATCCTTACATATATGCTGAAGCATAGGTGCACGTTTTTATTGTTTACCTGAATGCTCTGCCAATTTCTAGGATGAAGGACTGGATGCTGATTATCTGTCCGAAGAGGAAAATGATGGGAGCTGGAACTGGGAGCAGGAGGAAGCTGAGTACAACAATAGGCATCTCAGAGAACTAGAAGATGATGCCGATTCGCTGCACCTGGAAGAAGGGGAAGTAGCGGATGATCAAAATCGGGGAGAGAACCTCAGAGGACCATCTGATAGCAAACTCATGCGACCACCAAAGGAATATCCAACAGCGTTACGATTCCTGGTGAGAATATTTGTACCTCATCTTTCTCATCAACCATGAAATGAATGTACCCTAAAACGCAGCAAGTTCTTTTTCTTATGCTCAATTCATCTGACCTCTCATATGCCCTTTTACCGTAGTCTGTCATAAGGCATTCATTTTTTACCAGTGACTATCACTTGATATTCGAGAGTTTCATTTTCTGCCTTTCCTCACAGCATGTCTTATTCAAATCCACACTCAAGTTAGACGAATCTTACATATTATCTATCATACCTTAAAGATATCTTTTTGATTCTTATTTTTGGAATGATAGGAACCAATATCGGATTTGATTCTTAAATCTTCAAATAACTACATCATCCAGGAAAAGATCAAGGTTTGTTCGCGTGCAGCTAATTTAATACTTGAAGTATTAGTTTATTTGCACATCTGAATTTTTTTTTTTTATAGATTCTCAGTAAGCAGTATGGGCTCTTGAGAAGAACTCGGAGTGATGGCAGCTGTTTTTACAGAGCTTTCCTGTTCTCCTACTTGGTAACTTTTTTCTGTTTTTTTCATGATGATGGCATTGCTTTCTTTATTTCCATGGAAGTGTAATACAATTAGGCTTGTAAACAGGAGAACCTTGGACAAATGCAAGATAGGCAAGCTGAGGTTATTCGTCTGATGAAATGTGTGGAAGTATCTACAGAGAGATTGTATCAACTTCACTGGGGAGAAGCATACTTGTTAAAACGTGACTACTTGTTATCCCTTGTTTTTGTAAGTATTCTAGTAGCCTACTGCCTACAAAAGCCTAAACCTGTTTTGCATTACCGTTTCTGTAAGTATTATAGTAGGTTAATTTGTTTTGCATCATCTCTTTAGCCCTAATTATCCATACTGTTAGCTCAGCCATCTACAGATAAAAGAATTATGTGGGACATCTATACATGCCAACAATAGTCGTATCCCTTGTGGCTCTTCAGTTGTTCTGACAGTTAAACGTCGTCATGCTGCTTCATCAGATTGTGTTGGATAAACCTGGCTTAGATCATGTTGTTTCACCTCTTTCACCACTACTGTGGGAATATGGATGGTTTCCTGCAGTACTTTGATCTTCTGTTCATGATATATCTTACATGCATAACCAAATGTCTTCACTTTTGTTTCAGGAGTTCTATTGTTTGGTCAACTCAGTTGCGAACGGGTATGTGTAGTTTATAACATGTGTGTTTTGTTGAGATTCTTAGAAAAGGTCTTGACAATATGTTAAAGATACCCTTATTTCATCTTAGTTACATTTTAGTTTACAGCAAAGTTCTTTTATCTCTTTAGCCTGACTTCTGAAAAGCTGTATGAGAGAAGCCTTGAAGATCCCTCGTCACGCAATAGTAAGGGATGTCAATCCTTGTTGTGATGTGTTGTTTGTCTGTTTGTTCTTTATATAACATATTGTTTTCGTCAGTTCTTTATTTCCTTAGGGTGCTTACGGAGGTTGAGATCCGTACACAAGATATCTACAAGCCATTTATCCCCAGAGATATGGATGTCGTCCAGGTTGGGTTTCTACAATGTAGTACTATACTCTCTGCTACCATTCACGATATACAGTAAATGGATTATTTTGTCCTCTTTATCTTTGACAGAGGATTGAATTTCAGTAGCAATTTTCTTGGTATGCGAATTACCTTTCTCTCTGGATAGACATGTAAACTCTAGAAATAAAGTTTGCAGCTCGTGAACTTCTGAGACTTTTTGCGTAAAGAGAGCCAATATTAAGTGTTACCACTCACAGATTACGCTCACCATACCACATATATGGTTTTATTGCCAGTACTGTAGGAAGACGGTGCGAGGCCTGTATCCTGAAGGTGAAGCCAGAGCCGAAGCTCAACAGGTTGGGTTTCTGCCCTATAGTAATGTACTCTACGATATCATTAACGATATACAGTAGTAAATGGATTATATTTTCCTATTTATCTTTGACAGAGTAATTGATTTTCAATAGCAATTTTCTTGGTGCACGATTTTTCTTATCTCTGGATAAACATGTAAAGTCTAGAAATAAAGTTTCCCACTAGTCAACTGCTATGACCTGTTGTGTAAAGAGAGCCGATAGTAAGTTTTACCAGTCACAAATTAGGCTCAACATGCTGCATATATGGTTTTGGTGCCAGTTCTGTCGGATGAAGGTGCGTAGCCAGGATGCTGAAGCCGAAGCTATACAGATGAGGGCTTTGACATATGCACTCGGCATACCTTTGCGTGTCGAAATTGTGGACACGAAGTCGACGTCGGGTCAAGCTGTGCGAGTAAAGCGCCTTGATTTCTTCAACCAGTCAGGTCTAGGGAAGATGCCTTATCATATAGTTCAAAGCTACTATTCCTCAAGCACAGCTCATAAGCCACTGGAGCGGGGAAGTGAAGACAACTTGTTATCATCGGATGGCGCACCCTTGCTGACCTTGCTGTGTAGGCGTGGCCACTGTGACATTCTTTATCCGTAGTGAACAAACTATGTGATGTACGATCGACAGTAACTTTTTCCTGGATGATGTCATGGACAAATGTGCAGATAGTCTCATGTAGTATATAGGTGCTCCATGTTTTTTTTTGTTGCTACTGATTCTGTTCATAGCTCTGTATGCGGAAGTAAGATCCAGAAGGCATGAGCTTTGAGAACATATGATGAAGGATTATCTGGATTCGGTTCATAGTTTGCAAGATTTGCAGCATAGGGATTCGGCTGAGTTGTGAACTTTTTTGGGATAATCAATTCTCTTTTGTCTGGGTCACTGATGGTTAGTCTTGCATAAGGTGTCAAGTGGGATCGGGGTGCAAACTGATTACAGAGGAGACCGTGTCGGATTCTGTGGTTCATATTCGGGAACAAGATTGGATTGGAAGCTGGGATGTGTCCATCCGTTTTGAGTTAGAGTCGAAGTATCTAGCAGCTGAGATGATAAACTCGGAGCCAAACCATGCACCGCTGCCCTCTCCCGGCGATGGCGGCCGCTCTGGCCACGCACTGACACCCTCAACCTCGACACCAGGTGCTGCGGCAACCTGGGCAGCGAACACTTGTCCTGGATGAGCCACGACCACGACGGCCAGGAGGTCGAGGATCGGCTACGCTCCGACGCTCAACAGTGAATCCTCGGAAGTTGCGGAGCTCCCTGGTTTGAGTGGTTGCTGGTTCAGTTGCTTGGAGAGTCATTTGAAAAATGTCAAGTTGCAGTTTGAGTTGATGGGAGCTCGATAGCTTTGAGGTTTGCCTAGCCAAGTTCTTCACAGAAAATTGCAAAGTTCTTGAGGTCATGCAAATAGATTATGGGAATCTGAACTTTTTAAGGCATATCGATTGGATGGTAAAGAGATGGAGAGCTAATGCATTGGAACAAAGGAAACAAATTGGATGGGATCACCTGACTCGTCCAAATGTAAACATGGAAGCAAACGGAAACATGATTACGTTTTGCAACGCAAAGTAAAATCCAAATCTTAAGACTGTTTGTTTTTGAAGAACTTTGTTTCTGGCCTTTCTAAATGATGGGCATAACATATTATCGGAAAGGAGTACATAATGTGCTTATCATTCGAGAAACCAACTTGACTACACGAGAAAGAAAGTAACAGCAAAGCGTAGTTACGATACTAGTTTGGCAACCAATGAAGGCTAGACCAAGAAACCCTACGTCATTTGTTTTTGTCCTCTTAACTGTAGTTTGTGCTGCGAACAGATCGCGTTCATAGGGAGCAACAATGTTTCCTGTCATGGTCGACCATGACGATTGGTTCCTCGCAGGTTGCAGTGCTCCCTTGCCTGATTGGCTGTAGATTCCGTTGCTTGGAGAATTATTTGAAAACATTGACGTAGGTTTTGTCTTGTAAATTTCTTTGACTAAAACTGTGTGGTCCTTGAGGTCATACAAATTGTTGATGGAAAGCAAAACTTTCCAAGGCTTACCTATTGGATGGTAGAGAGATGGAGAGCTAATGCGTCGAAAAAATTATATTCCAAAACTTAGTTCTTTCAAGGTCATCCATAACAACAGTGTAATGTCACAATTTACGATGGAGAATCACGTAAAGAAACCCGAAGTCTACTTGCTTTGCGAACAATTTCCACATGACAAAATAGAATACTTAGAGTTTAGAGTTTATGAAATCTACACTATGCCGACTTTTCATTGCTTGGATGCAGCCGAGAAAGACAGTTCAATCTTACCAGGCTGGGATTAGACTTTGTAGCAAAGATATGCATGAACATATTGTGCTACAATGCAGCTCTCACTGAACCATCATATCTATTTTTCAGTATAGACAGAAGTATGCTGAACACATTAAGAGTTAAAATTTAAGGCAATACAAATATAAATTTAAGTGATTGACACACAATCACCGGTGCAAAATTTCAAGACAAAAACCAGAAGTGTTGGTGCGAACATGTTTGGCGAATCTTAATCCCATCACTTTCTGATATAATTTGTTTATGGAAAGCAAAACTTTTAAGGCATATCTATTGGATGGTTGAGAGATAGGGAGCTAACGCGTCGAAACAAAGGAAAAAAACGAAACAGAGGTGTAATAGGTTAAAAAAATTATAGGCTAAAAACTTTGTTCCTTCAAGGTCATCTACAACCACAGTCCATTTCCTGGCCATTCAGACCAATTCCCATCAGATCCCAGTTTCTTCGGAGGAATTTTACTATCCTGAAGCTTTCTGCATTTGATTGACACAACCACAACTTACAGCTAGAGTACTGTGATGTGGTCATCATCAGCATAAGGGCATGTACAATGGTAGAAAAGACATGTATTCCCTTACCTTACCACATCAACTAGAAAAGGCATTAGATATAAGTCATACACTGCATTATCTCTTGCAACCATCTCTACCAATTAATATGAATAATTAAATTTTGGTAGAAAATTTGTTGCTAAGAGAAGACATATGTGATACAATGGAGAAAATAGTCTTCCCTTATTTTCTAAGAGATGATCCCTTAGCTAAGGAAAGATAATCTTCTCTCTCTTCTTTCTCTCTCCTCCAACTAAGTAAAAATCTAATGTGACATCTCTAAGGGAAGGCTAACATCACCCCATTGTACGTGCCCTAACATACATGGAAATGAACATGTGTAACTTTTTCAGATTAGTTGTTCTGTTTGGCTTGTAAGATTTACCCGTTTGCAAAAAAAAAAAAAAAAGATTTGCAACATGAAAAGTTAATGAAATACACCGGCTGCATGCAGGGTACACATCCCTTTTCTTTTATACTGACATGCAGGGGTACAAATCTAGTATTGTGTTGGAGTTTTTTTTTTTTTTTTGCTTTGCCCAACCTCGAGCCAAAAATGGTGAAGAGGCGCGATACCGAGCCTCTAAGCTGCGTCACAGCCAATGCCAAACACCAAGAAAGCACGACCAAACACCGATGCTGCCTAGACCAACGTACCACTACTCAAGGGCCTAGAAAAATCGACGAGAAGTGGGCGAATGGCGGGGTCTGGCCAAGCTTGGAAAGGGGACAAGCGGATGCGGTTGACGATGACGTACATTGCGCCCCAGAGACTCACACCTAGAGTAGTAGACTGCACACAACACCACACGAACCTCACGAGGGAAACCGGTGAGGTCACCATCTCCGAATGCCACAACGGGGACACCCCTCGCAGCCTATGCCTTCTAGAAGGGGAACATCATTGCAGCGCCACTACCTCCCGGTCCGACAAGCAGACCTAGAGTTTCCCCTGGCATCAATGGGAGGATGGTCAGGCCCATAGTCACGCCTCCAAGAAAGAAGTGGCATCCGCATGTGTCACCGTGACCAGCAACGGAAGCAGCAAGCAAGGTTTTCACCCGGACACAGACCTTCCCTGGAGAAACGGAGACAAGCAGTGAGGATGCAGCTACCACCATGGAAAGCAGCACTGTCGCTGGTGAAGGAGAGCGTTGCCCACCGCCGTAGCATCACCCTAGCTTGCTAGATCTGAGATCGAGATGGTCAAGACAAGGAAGAGCAGGGATGCTGCAATCATCGGAGCAAGACTCCGTCCAACACCGGCCCTGGAGGAGGACTACCATGGCGGCCAGCCTACCGGCAAGAATCAGGGCCGAGCTAGCGTGATCCAGGACCAGCTAGGCCCAACCATGCCCATCCGGATCAACACGGGCGTCGCCGCCAACCACCATGCATAGCCGCCACGTCAGGAGCAGCAGTGAGCCACCTCCCACGCCGCTGCAACCTCTAGGACCGCATCTAGCAGCGCACTCGAAGAATTGCCATGTACGGCCACAGCCTTCATGGCGAGCTTCCGGCCAAAGCCTTTGGAGGTGAGGGCGTCCGCCGCCACCGCGGAGAGGCTTGGGCGGCATCAGCGGCGGAGGGGTTGGTGGTGGGCGGACTAATGTTCCCTCAAGTCACTCGTACAGAGCAACGTGAGGGACGAGATTTCTTAAGGCGACAATATCTGTCAGCCGAGTTAGAATGTTGGCATTTCTGAAATAGCACGTAAAATATACGAAATCGGCCGTAGAACTTGGGTACCAGGGCATCTGGTTTCAAATTTATTGAAAAATACTATTTAAATGATTTGGAAAATTTTGAAATAATTCACGCATGTATGTATCACATTGATACTTGCCCGTGCAAATTTTCAAGAGAAAATACGACCATACGTGACCGGCACAAAAATGTGAAAACAGAACTCTTTTATACTTAGTTAAAATTTTTATTTTTGTGTAGGTTACATACTTTCATATATTCGGTTCAAAATTGACATGCACATATCTAAATAAGTTCTCTACATATTTATGCCATATTTTTATAATTATTTTCGTTTTTTTGGTTGAAAACAGGTTCTAGCGCACCCTTTAGCCAAAAGTCTGCGTCCGTAAAATATATTGCCTCAAAAAGGAAAATATAAGAAGAACAGTACCTTCCCTAACACAAGGTCCATCTGGCCACTTCCTATGGAAAGGTCTTGCCTACGCTAGGCAGTCAATCGTTTCATTTAACGCGGGTTGATTCGAGCAAAGAAATTTAAGAGCTGAGATTCACAAGATCACTTACCCAAAATCTGAATATATCCTTCCTGTGCGCATCTTGATCTTGTACTATATATAAGAACCATACCCTGCCCACAACCATCTCTGCATACCCAGACACGACACGAACAAACACAGCTGTATATTCTTTCAATTCTCCAGATTCAGAGGAACCAGCAAATGGCACTTTCGTCCAAGCTTTTCCCGGCCGTCCTTCTGCTGCTTCTCCTAGTTACAGGTACGCTACATGCAAGTTTCAGAAAAGAAGGATATGCATAGACGGATCAATCCGACAAAATCTTGATGTGTTAACTTGCTAACCTGAGATGGAGCGGATCTAATTAATGGTGGTGTCTGTCTGCGTGCAGATATGGGGCCTGTGCAGGAGGTGATGGCGGGGGCGCCGTGCCAGCGCAGCCTCTGCAAGAAGTGCACCGGATCCTGCTTCGACCCAGATGAGTGCAGCATCCTGTGCCGGAACGAGGGTTACCAGACCGGCGATTGCACCACCCAAGACCAAGCCTATCGTTGCACGTGCAGCAACAATTGCTAGCCAGCGAGGTCATTCGTTCTCTCGTGTCATTCGATCGTGTGCACTTGGAAGGAAAATAAAACCTTAGAATGTTGCATTTTCGTATCCTCAATCTTAACTGTAGGGATGAAAGCGGATACGAACGAAACTGAGTGATACCACATTTGTTTTCTTTTTTTTACAGAAACAAAAACAAATACATAAACCCTTGGAAACAAAAACGAAAGCAAATATTGTCGGAAACATATATAGACCGAATTCAGTGTGAAAATAGAGAGATGTAAAACATTCGCGGGAAGCAAGAAACTCCTTAAATCATGCAAAAAATTCAAGCATTCAAGCGAATCAACAAACTTGTTTCTCAATTCTAATGTGCTGCTAGATTTACTAGGAAGCGGAGGAGGTCGACAAGTGGAAACCTCCTTGAATATATGAAGGGATTACCTAAGAAAGTCATGTAATGGGATTTCTTGGCCTGGGACATACCCATCAAACCTAAAGCAGAAATTTCATTTTAGCCGAAAATGAAAATTCCATTTCCATGTAAGTTTTGCTGGAAAATGCTGTTTTGTTTCCATTTCCATTCCCGCCACTTATTTGGGTTGGAGTCGTTATTTGGTTCTTTGGCTCAAATCACATTTCTCTTTCATCCCATTCGTTTGGAATCTTTCATCCTTTTCATCTCCGCCACTTTATGCCGCCTTTAATCCCCTCTATTCCGCTTCTCCAAAGGTGCCTCGAATTTTGCTCGGTGTTTGCCATATTTTCTTCTAAAACTTTTGTTCTCCACAAAAATATTTTGCCTCTTGGCAGTCCGCTCTATTCTCCACAATATTTCACTCTTTCTTTCTCCAAGTTTTTTGCTTTGAAGTGTGGCTCGAAGTGTGCTCGGTATTTTTTCCAAAAGAGAGAAAGAAGTAAAGAATCAAAAGGAAAGGAAAAGAAACAGAAAAAAAAGAAAACCCCGTCGGTCAAACCAGGAAACTAGCCGGTAAAACCGGCCCACTCTCCATTCAGAAACCAGAGGATCTGGCCGGTCATTCCGACCGAATACCCGGTATGACCGGGCCAGCCCACTGCTTTTTTTTTATGTCGACCCAATCCCGAAGCCACTCGCTCTAGCAGCGCGTGCTTGGCTCCTCTCTGTTCGCGCTGCTAGCCGCTCTTTTTTCCTTCGACTTCTCGCTCACATGAATCAAGCCGACATGTGCTGCCGCGCGGCTCTAGGTTCCTATGCCACGATGGCTCATGAGATGTGAGCCGCCTCGCTCGCCCTCTGCTGCGCCGTGGTGCTGCTTGGGCCGGTATAACTGGGCCACGGCCAACTTGTGTGTTTATTTTTCCAGGCTCCGTTTCTAGTAGGTTGGGCTGGTATAACCGGGCCTAGAGCCGGCTATACTGGCCGTCCCTTTTTCCTACGCGAAAATGAGCCCAACGACTAGTTTCTCTCCATATAAGGCAACCCAGATTTTGTGATCAATTGCCTTTACCATTCTATTTGATCCAGATCCATTTTAAAAGGTCTCAAGAACTTTGTTGCAACTGCTCACCTCAAATCCTTCATTCTGGGAGGTTCGTCCAACGATTTTTGAGAGTTGATCCGTGCATCTCGAAGATCTCTTCATCCTCTCTCTTTGAACCACACATATTTCGATTTGAGCCATCGTACAAAGTGTCTCTCTCCGATCTTGTTACTCTTCTAGGTTGAGGACTCCGCCTAGGCGGTAGTGGTCGATGATACGTCTCCGACGTATCGATAATTTCTTATGTTCCATGCCATATTATTGATGTTATCTACATGTTTTATGCACACTTTATGTCATATTCGTGCATTTTCTGGAACTAACCTATTAACAAGATGCCGAAGTGCCGATTCTTTGTTTTCGCTGTTTTTGGTTTCAGAAATCCTAGTAAGGAAATATTCTCGGAATTGGACGAAATCAACGCCCGGGGGCCTATTTTTCCACGAAGCTTCCGGAAGTCCGAAGACAAAACGAAGAGGGGCCACGAGGCAGCCAGAGCATAGGGCGGCGCAGCCCCTGCCCTGGCCGCGCGGCCCTATGGTCTAGGCCCCTCGCGCCGCCTCTTGACCTACCCTTCCGCCTACTTAAAGCCTCCGTGACGAAACCCCCAGTACCGAGAGCCACGATACGGAAAACCTTCCAGAGACGCCGCCAACGCCGATCCCATCTCGGGGGATCCGGGAGATCGCCTCCGGCACCCTGCCGGAGAGGGGAATCATCTCCCGGAGGACTCTACGCCGCCATGGTCGCCTCCGGTGTGATGTGTGAGTAGTCTACCCCTGGACTATGGGTCCATAGCAGTAGCTAGATGGTTGTCTTCTCCCCATTGTGCTATCATTGTCGGATCTTGTGAGCTGCCTAACATGATCAAGATCATCTATCCGTAATTCTATATGTTGCGTTTGTTGGGATCCGATGAATAGAGAATACTTGTTATGTTGATTATCAAAGCTATGTCTATGTGTTGTTTATGATCTTGCATGCTCTCCGTTACTAGTAGATGCTGCGGCCAAGTAGATGCTTGTAACTCCAAGAGGGAGTATTTATGCTCGATAGTGGGTTCATGCTGCATTGACACACGGGACGAGTGACGAAAGTTCTAAGGTTGTGTTGTGCTTGTTGCCACTAGGGATAAAACATTGATGCTATGTCTAAGGATGTAGTTGTTGATTACATTACGCACCATACTTAATGCAATTATCTGTTGCTTTGCAACTTAATACTTGGAAGGGGTTCGGATGATAACTCTGAAGGTGGACTTTTTAGGCATAGATGCGGTTGGATGGCGGTCTATGTACTTTGTCGTAATGCCCAATTAAATCTCACTATACTCATCATGATATGTATGTGCATGGTCATGCCCTCTTTATTTGTCAATTGCCCAAGCTGTAATTTGTTCACCCAACATGCTTGTTTGTCTTATGGGAGAGACACCTCTAGTGAGCTGTGGACCCGGTCCAATTCTCTTTACTTGAAATACAATCTACTGCAATACTTGTTCTACTTGTTTTCTGCAAACAATCATCTTCCACACAATACGGTTAATCCTTTGTTACAGCAAGCCGGTGAGATTGACAACCTCATCTGTTTCGTTGGGGCAAAGTACTTTGGTTGTGTTGTGCGGGTTCCACGTTGGCGCCGGAATCCCTGGTGTTGCGCCGCACTACATCCCGCCGCCATCAACCTTCAACGTGCTTCTTGGCTCCTCCTGGTTCGATAAACCTTGGTTTCTTTCCGAGGGAAAACTTGCTGCTGTGCGCATCATACCTTCCTCTTGGGGTTCCCAACGAACGTGTGAGTTACACGCCATCAAGCTAGATTTCTGGCGCCGTTGCCGGGGAGATCAAGACACGCAGCAAGGGGAGTTTCCACTTCTCAATCTCTTTACTTTGTTTTTGTCTTGCTTAGTTTTATTTACTACTTTGTTTGTTGCACTAAATCAAAATACAAAAAAATTAGTTGCTAGTTTTACTTTATTTGCTATCTTGTTTGCTATATCAAAAACACAAAAAAATTAGTTACTTGCATTGACTTTATCTAGTTTGCTTTATTTACTGTTGCTAAAATGGCCAACCCTGAAAATACTAAGTTGTGTGACTTCACAACCACAAATAATAATGATTTCTTATGCACACCTATTGCTCCACCTGCTACTACGGCAGAATTCTTTGAAATTAAACACTGCTTTACTTGAATCTTGTTATGCGAGAGCAATTTTACAGTGTTAGTTACGATGATGCTGCTGCCCATCTCAATAATTTTGTTGAACTATGTGAGATGCAAAAGTATAAAGATGTAGATGGTGACATTATAAAATTAAAATTGTTCCCTTTCTCATTAAGAGGAAGAGCTAAAGATTGGTTGCTATCTCTGCCTAAGAATAGTATTGATTCATGGACTAAATGCAAGGATGCTTTTATTGGTAGATATTATCCCCCTGCTAAAATTATATCTTTGAGGAGTAGCATAATGAATTTTAAACAATTAGATACTGAACATGTTGCTCAAGCTTGGGAAAGAATGAAATCTCTGGTTAAAAATTGCCCAACCCATGGACTGACTACTTGGATGATCATCCAAACCTTCTATGCGGGACTAAATTTTTCTTCGCGGAATTTATTGGATTCAGTTGCTGGAGGTACCTTTATGTCCATCACTCTTGGTGAAGCAACAAAGCTTCTTGATAATATGATGATCAATTACTCCGAATGGCACACGGAAAGAGCTCCACAAGGTAAGAAGGTAAATTCTGTCGAAGAAACCTCTTCCTTGAGTGATAAGATTGATGCTATTATGTCTATGCTTGTGAATGATAGGACTAATATTGATCCTAATAATGTTCCATTAGCTTCATTGGTTGCACAAGAAGAACATGTTGATATAAACTTCATTAAAAATAGTAATTTCAACAACAATGCTTACCGGAACAATTCTAGTAACAACTATAGGCCATATCCTTATAATAATGGCAACGGCTATGGTAATTCTTATGGGAATTCTTACAACAATAATAGGAGTTCACCCCTGGACTTGAAGCCATGCTTAAAGAATTTATTAGTACACAAAGCTGCTTTTAACAAATCTGTTGAAGAAAAGCTTGGAAAAATTGATATACTTGCTTCTAAAGTCGATAGTCTTCTTGCTTGATGTTGATCTTTTGAAATCGAAAGTTTTGCCTAATGAAAATCATCATAATAAAATTGTTACTACAGCAAATGCCATTCAAGTTAGAATTAATGAGAATATAAGATTAATGGCTGAACTGCGTGCTAGGTGGGATAGAGAAGAAAAAGAAAAACTAGCTAAAGAGAAGAATGTAGCTAAAGTTTGGACTATTACCACCACTAGTAATGCTAATGCTACACATGTTGCTGCACCTCCTACTAATAATAATAAAAGAATTGGTGTTAGCAATGTTTCCACTTCTAATGCAAAGCGCAGAAGCTCCTGAAACTGCTAAAACTGCTGAAACTGCCTGTGATAAAGCTGCTGAAATTTTTCCAACATTGGGGATGATGATCCCATTGCTTTAGATTATAATGGTTTGAATTTTGATGATTGCCACATCTCTGAAGTTATAAAGTTCTTGCAAAAACTTGCTAAAAGTCCTAATGCTAGTGCTATAAATTTGGCTTTCACGCATCATATTACAAATGCTCTCATAAAAGCTAGAGAAGAGAAACTAGAGCGTGAAGCCTCTATTCCTAAAAAGCTAGAGGATGGTTGGGAGCCCATCATTAAGATGAAGGTTAAAGATTTTGATTGTAATGCTTTATGTGATCTTGGTGCAAGTATTTACGTTATGCCTAAGAAAATTTATGATATGCTTGACTTGCCACCGCTGAAAAATTGTTATTTGGATGTTAATCTTGCTGATCATTCTACAAAGAAACCTTTGGGTAAAGTTGATAATGTTCGCACTACCGTTAACAATAACCTTGTTCCCGTTGATTTTGTTGTCTTGGATATTGAATGCAATGCATCTTGTCCCATTATATTGGGAAGACCTTTTCTTCGAACTGTTGGTGCTATCATTGATATGAAGGAAGGTAATATAAAATATCAATTTCCTCTCAAGAAAGGTATGGAACACTTCCCTAGAAAGAGAATGAAGTTACCTTTTGATTCTATTATTAGAACAAATTATGATGTTGACACTTCGTCTCTTGATAATACTTGATACACACTTTCGCGCCTAGGCTGAAAGGCGTTAAGAAAAGCGCTTATGGGAGACAACCCATGTTTTTACCTACAGTACTTTGTTTTTATTTTGTGTCTTGGAAGTTGTTTACTACTGTAGCAACCTCTCCTTATCTTAGTTTTGTGTTTTGTTGTGCCAAGTAAAGCCGTTGATAGAAAAGTAAGTACTAGATTTGGATTACTGCGCAGTTCCAGATTTCTTTGCTGTCACGAATCTGGGTCCACCTCCCTGTAGGTAGCTCAGAAAATTAAGCCAATTTACGTGCATGATCCTCAGATATGTACGCAACTTTCATTCAATTTGAGCATTTTCATTTGAGCAAGTCTGGTGCCATTTTAAAATTCGTCAATACGAACTGTTCTGTTTTGACAGATTCTGCCTTTTATTTCGCATTGCCTCTTTTGCTATGTTGGATGAATTTCTTTGATCCACTAATGTCCAGTAGCATTATGCAATGTCCAGAAGTGTTAAGAATGATTGTGTCACCTCTGAATATGTTAATTTTTATTGTGCACTAACCCTCTAATAAGTTGTTTCGAGTTTGGTGTGGAGGAAGTTTTCAAGGATCAAAAGAGGAGTATGATGCAACATGATCAAGGAGAGTGAAAGCTCTAAGCTTGGGGATGCCCCGGTGGTTCACCCCTGCATATTCTAAGAAGACTCAAGCGTCTAAGCTTGGGGATGCCCAAGGCATCCCCTTCTTCATCGACACATTATCAGGTTCCTCCCTGAAACTATATTTTTATTCCATCACATCTTATGTGCTTTGCTTGGAGCGTCGGTTTGTTTTTGTTTTTTGTTTTGTTTGAATAAAATGGATCCTAGCATTCACTTTATGGGAGAGAGACACGCTCCGCTGTAGCATATGGACAAGTATGTCCTTGGTTTCTACTCATAGTATTCATGGCGAAGTTTCTCCTTCGTTAAATTGTTATATGGTTGGAATTGGAAAATGATACATGTAGTAATTGCTATTAATGTCTTGGGTAATGTGATACTTGGCAATTGTTGTGCTCATGATTAAGCTCTTGCATCATATGCTTTGCACCCATTAATGAAGAAATACATAGAGCATGCTAAAATTTGGTTTGCATATTTGGTTTCTCTAAGGTCTAGATAATTTCTAGTATTGAGTTTGAACAACAAGGAAGACGGTGTAGAGTCTTATAATGTTTTCAATATGTCTTTTATGTGAGTTTTGCTGCACCGGTTCATCCTTGTGTTTGTTTCAAATAGCCTTGCTAGCCTAAACCTTGTATCGAGAGGGAATACTTCTCATGCATCCAAAATACTTGAGCCAACCACTATGCCATTTGTGTCCACCATACCTACCTACTACATGGTATTTTCCGCCATTCCAAAGTAAATTGCTTGAGTGCTACCTTTAAAATTCCATCATTCACCTTTGCAATATATAGCTCATGGGACAAATAGCTTAAAAACTATTGTGGTATTGAATATGTAATTATGCACTTTATCTCTTATTAAGTTGCTTGTTGTGCGATAACCATGTTCATTGGGGACGCCATCAACTATTCATTGTTGAATTTCATGTGAGTTGCTATGCATGTTCGTCTTGTACGAAGTAAGAGCGATCTACCACCTTATGGTTAAGCATGCATATTGTTAGAGAAGAACATTGGGCCGCTAACTAAAGCCATGATCCATGGTGGAAGTTTCGGTTTTGGACAAATATCCTCAATCTCAAATGAGAAAATTATTAATTGTTGTTACATGCTTATGCATAAAAGAGGAGTCCATTATCTGTTGTCTATGTTGTCCCGGTATGGATGTCTAAGTTGAAGAATAATCAATAGCGAGAAATCCAATGCGAGCTTTCTCCTTAGACCTTTGTACATGCGGCATAGAGGTACCCCTTTGTGACACTTGGTCAAAACATGTGCATTGTGATGATCCGGTAGTCCAAGCTAATTAGGATAAGGTGCGGGCACTATTAGTACACTATGCATGAGGCTTGCAACTTGTAAGATATAATTTACATGATACATATGCTTTATTACTACCGTTGACAAAATTGTTTCATGTTTTCAAAATCAAAGCTCTAGCAAAAATATAGCAATCGATGCTTTTCCTCTATGGAGGACCATTCTTTTACTTTCAATGTTGAGTCAGTTCACCTATTTCTCTCCACCTCAAGAAGCAAACACTTGTGTGAACTGTGCATTGATTCCTACATACTTGCTTATTGCACTTATTATATTACTCTATGTTGACAATATCCATGAGATATACATGTTATAAGTTGAAAGCAACCGCTGAAACTTAATCTTCTTTTGTGTTGCTTCAATGCTTTTACTTTGAATTATTGCTTTATGAGTTAACTCTTATGCAAGACTTATTAATGCTTGTCTTGAAGTGCTATTCATGAAAAGTCTTTGCTTTATGATTCACTTGTTTACTCATGTCATATACATTGTTTTGATCGCTGCATTCACTACATATGCTTTACAAATAGTATGATCAAGGTTATGATGGCATGTCACTCCGGAAATTATACGTGTTATCGTTTTACCTGCTCGGGACGAGCGAGAACTAAGCTTGGGGATGCTGATACGTCTCCGACGTATCGATAATTTCTTATGTTCCATGCCACATTATTGATGTTATCTACATGTTTTATGCACACTTTATGTCATATTCGTGCATTTTACGGAACTAACCTATTAACAAGATGCCGAAGTGCCGATTCTTTGTTTTACGCTATTTTTGGTTTCAGAAATCCTAGTAAGGAAATATTCTCGGAATTGGACGAAATCAACGCCCGGGGGCCTATTTTTCCACGAAGCTTCCGAAGTCCGAAGACGAAACGAAGAGGGGCCACGAGGCAGCCGGAGCATAGGGCGGCGCGGCCCACGCCACGGCCGCGCGGCCCTATGGTGCGGGCCCCTCGCGCCGCCTCTTGACCTACCCTTCCGCCTACTTAAAGCCTCCGTGACGAAACCCCCGGTGCCGAGAGCCACGATACGGAAAACCTTCCGGAGACGCCGCCAACGCCGATCCCATCTCGGGGGATCCGAGGAGATCGCCTCCGGCACCTGCCGGAGAGGGGAATCATCTCCCGGAGGACTCTACGCCGCCATGGTCGCCTCCGGTGTGATGTGTGAGTAGTCTACCCCTGGACTATGGGTCCATAGCAGTAGCTAGATGGTTGTCTTCTCCCCATTGTGCTATCATTGTCGGATCTTGTGAGCTGCCTAACATGATCAAGATCATCTATACTGTAATTCTATATGTTGCGTTTGTTGGGATCCGATGAATAGAGAATACTTGTTATGTTGATTATCAAAGCTATGTCTATGCGTTGTTTATGATCTTGCATGCTCTCCGTTACTAGTAGATGCTCGGCCAAGTAGATGCTTGTAACTCCAAGAGGGAGTATTTATGCTCGA
Organism: Lolium rigidum; assembly: GCF_022539505.1. Classification (NCBI taxonomy): domain Eukaryota; kingdom Viridiplantae; phylum Streptophyta; class Magnoliopsida; order Poales; family Poaceae; genus Lolium; species Lolium rigidum. The sequence continues at coordinate 311,338,944 of NC_061514.1, forward strand.
TAGTGGGTTCATGCACTGCATTGACACATGGGACGGTGACGAGAAAGTTCCAAGGTTGTGTTGTCTTTGTTGCCACTAGGGATAAAACATTGATGCTATGTCTAAGGATGTAGTTGTTGATTACATTACGCACCATACTTAATGCAATTGTCCGTTGCTTTGCAACTTAATGCTTGGAAGGGGTTCGGATGATAACACTGAAGGTGGACTTTTTAGGCATAGATGCGGTTGGATGGCGGTCTATGTACTTTGTCGTAATGCCCAATTAAATCTCACTATACTCATCATGATATGTATGTGCATGGTCATGCCCTCTTTATTTGTCAATTGCCCAAGCTGTAATTTGTTCACCCAACATGTTGTTTGTCTTATGGGAGAGACACCTCTAGTGAGCTGTGGACCCCGGTCCAATTCTCTTTCTTGAAATACAATCTCTTGCAATACTTGTTCTCTTGTTTTTACGCAAACAATCATCTTCCACACAATACGGTTAATCCTTTGTTACGGCAAGCCGGTGAGATTGACAACCTCCTTTGTTTCGTTGGGGCAAAGTACTTTGGTTGTGTTGTGCAGGTTCCACGTTGGCGCCGGAATCCCTGGTGTTGCGCCGCACTACATCCCGCCGCCATCAACCTTCAACGTGCTTCTTGGCTCCTCCTGGTTCGATAAACCTTGGTTTCTTTCTGAGGGAAAACTTGCTGCTGTGCGGCATCATACCTTCCTCTTGGGGTTCCCAACGAACGTGTGAGTTACACGCCATCAGTCGACATCGGGAGCGATCAACTTGTGATCGAGCCGGAAAGTTTGAACGGGATCGAAGGCCTCCCTAAGATCTTCACATAGTGGAAAGGGCTCTTACTTTGTGGAAGGAGCTCACGAAGAAGAAGGTGAGCCTTCATGACGTTCGGTGTCCTTCATGGTAACCGCACCTCTCCAACGGTGACTACCTTCCCCTCAAGAAAGTAAACATCGGGATACATCATCGTCTCCGCGTGCTTCGGTTATTTCTTTCCACTTATTTAATTTGTGATAACCATCGAGATTGAAGTTCTTTATATTTTTATTTTTCCATATAGGGTGATCCACTTAGTTTGCATTAGACCGCTTTATTTACCTGCATAGCCTAAAATTGTAAACAAGTCAAAGAAATTTTTGTACAACCTATTCACCCCCTCTAGGTTACCGACATTGAACTTTCAATTGGGAGGAGCATGGGCTGCAACAGGACATGCACTTTGTCCTATCTACAAAGGTTGCTTGGCACCATGGGGGTGCCGACGTTGACGAGCTAGGTGACCATGGCCATGATGTGGCTGTGCGTCGTGGCGCAACAAGTCTAGTGATGGTCGCGGCACCGACCTCACGGTTGGTGGTGATCTTGTCTGTCGCGGATTTGGGGAGGTGTTACTGCCGGTGAGAACCAAGCACGACTTCGGTTGTGGCGAACGATGGCAACTCATGTGCGTCGCTACCTTGTTGAAGGCATCGTTGCTACATCCTTCGTCTCCTCGCCCAAGTTGCTTTGGGGAAAAAACTAGATCCGTGTCTCCCGAATCGGACAGTCGTGACGTGAGGCGCCATTCTACCCCCTAGGGGGCATCATTTTTGGAGAAGATGCTGGCTGGAGAGGCTTTGAGGTGGAGCGGCCTGGTCCTTACCGCGTCGATGATGATGGGTCTCGGCGGTGACGCCATGAAGTCTCAACAAATGACATGTGTTGAGGTGCCCGCGAAGGGAGGAGATTGATCAGCGGTTCTTAACAGTGAAGATTGCTCAATAGTTCGATGGCAGCGTGTAAATGAAGTGCTCGCTAGATTATGATAAACCAGATTATCTCTCGTTTTGCCTAAAGTGTGTCTCGGGGTATGTGATATGTTTCATGTGATGGGGAGATTTCGTTCTTTTCCGAGGAGCCTCTTACCAAGACCCTCACTCATTGTGGGGTCCGTACGTGTTGTGTGGAGGCATCAAATTTTCTATAGATATTCTCTTTGTCCATCGTTTGTTGGATAAATTAATTAAAAAATAACCCTATGTATAACCACGACGCAGAGGACTACTGTCTCTTCCTCTATTTCTAGAAAAGCACAAAATTTTCTACACAGAAACGAGTTTTCAGTCTCGAACTTGATGTGCGGAAGAAAACACATATATTATCCTTTTCGACTTTGATCGTTTGGGTGACAGTCATTGACGATTGTAGGGGCGCGACCTTGGGACCGGTGTGGATGTCGGAGCGGTGACTCCGGTCTATCGCATCCGTCTTGCGTTGAGGTGTTGGAGTGTTGGCTTTGGTCGCTCGACCGACTTTGTCATCGACTCTTTTTTGAGCGTGGTCTCTGAACCGGCGTTTTGCGTTGTGTGTTGTATCGGTTTTGTGTAAATTTTTTCTTATAAATCGGCAAATTTCAATTCTTATATATCAATGAAAAGGAAAATCTTTTCCTCATTTAAAAAAATAAATATTATCATTTAATACCTTTTTGGCACGTTTCTCTAAAATAAAAGGTAAGCAAATTGGCAGTTTTGTAACTTAGAGCATCTCCAGTCGCGTCCATGAAAACGCCCCCTAAAGTGCGCCAAATTTAGCATTTCGGGACGCCGTTTCTTCGTGCCGTGTTTGGGGCCGGCGCTTCCCAGTCACGTTCCCTAAACACGCCCCCAAATTTGTGCATGTGCCAATAACGCGTTAGGCCCGCCACTTCCCGCCTCGCTTCTCACTCGGACCGACGTCCCCTATGGAGCGGGGAGAGTCTCGAAACGGCGGACAGCGTATAGGACCGCGTCGAATAGAAATAGCCTTTGGATAGCAGGGATGATAAAATGTCTAGCGCGCCTAGAAATTTTTTGGGGGACTTTTTTTGATGCGGCTGGAGATACTCTTAGGGCATCTCCAGCGGCGCGACGTTGAGCGACCGTTTGTGTCCGCCGTGATCGAAAATGCGTCGTGCACCACCACCAGCGGCGCGACGCAAAGTGATCGGGCTGTCCGCGGAGACGCAAACCTGGCCCAAATATGCGCCAGGTTTGCGTCTCGCGAACGCTCGGCGGTCGCGAAAAATGTCCGCTCGGTCCTCGCACGAGCCCGCCTGGCAGCGGCACAACTGGTTCGTCTTCCGCGGCATTACTTCCGGGCGGCGCGCTGCAGCCTTTGCGGGGACGTGTTAATGGCGTGCCTCGGCTTCCGCGAGCGTGCGCAGCGTCGATGCGTCTTCTCCACCAGTACTGGCACCGAGGCGTCGCGTCGGCACTCTGCGGCCGCGTTATTGGCAAAGCCTCGCGTTCCGCGCATAGTAATGGTGACGCCCCGCGTGGCGCGGCCGTCGCCCTGTCTCTGACCTATATAAACAGGGGCGCGAGCATCTCATCTCCTCCCCACTAAACCCTAGCCGCCGGTGCCGTAGCGGCGCTTCCGTTCAGCCCTAGCAGATCCGCCATGAGCAGCGCCGGACGCGGCCGAGCTGCCGCGCCTCCACCTCCGCCTTCACCTCCCGCTCCACCTCCCCGGCCTCGAGCTCCGACCGACGAGTTCGACTCGAAGACGACACCGACCTCCTCCGCGCCGGTCGGGGATGCCGCGACCACGGCACTCGCGGCGCGAGAAGCGAAGGAGGAGGCCGGCGGGCCATGCGGCGTTGGACGTCGAGCTGGAACGGCGCGGCTGGCGGCCGCCGCTGCGGCGGGGACTCCGACTCGGAGATATCTTGGTCCTCCAATGACCCTGATGCGCCGACGCCGGAGGAGAAGGCGGCGGAGCAGCGGGCCCTCGTCGAGTCTTTCGAGACGCTCAAGGACGAGGCCGTCAACGCGAGGCTGGAGCAGTGGCTGCAAGAGGACGCGGCGGCGCACCGAGCCATAGCGGCCGCGTGGGAGGCGGCGGAGAAGCAGGTGACGGAGCGACGCAACGACGGTGCCGGCCCGCCAGGAAGCAAGTAGTCTAGGCCTATAGATCTACTTTGTATAGTTTTTATGCATTTTTATGTACTACTTTCAATGTTTTTACTATGTTGCAATTCAAAAAATGGGTCGCCCCGGTGGGAGACACCCAGACGCAAACAGATGAGCGGACAAAATATGTACACGGGGCGACGCAAACGGATCGCGCCGCTGGAGATACCCTTATACAACTTAAAACGGTGCCATCGGTAGTATAAATTGTGCCAGCACAGTCCCTGAACATACACAAATTTTACACGGACGGAGTGAGAAAATCGAAGGGTACGAAAGAAATGGGGTCCAAGGGAACTAGCAGCGGCGACGGCGGCGGCGGAGGCGATACCACACCGCCGTCACCTCCCACGTCGTTCTCCCACGAACCTAGCGCGATTTCCACATCACCGCCCCCGCTTCAGCCGCCACGAGCCCCGCCGCGTGCCGCCGACAGGGATACGGTGAGTTCTAGCGTTCTGTTGTATCTTGGGTGGCGGTTGCGCGGCAATGTTTCCTCCAAGATGTCATTCGTTCGGTGAAATTTGGTGCGTCTGGATGTTTCTTTATGTCATTCTTGGTCTGTTTCTTAGTCTTTCCGACACCCAGTTCGTGGGGGGACGGGTTCTTGGCTGTAGGATAGGGCACCCTCTTGGTCTCTAACCGACTTTTTCTTGTGCCCAGTTCGTGGGGTTGCGTTCTTGGCTGTAGGATAGGGCGCGGTCGTAGTTTACTTCGTGGATTTTTAGCTGTAGGACCCGGGCGCTGTCGTATGTTCTTCGAATTAATGTAAATCTTGGAGGATTTGGTTTGATACTCGCGGAGCCAGTTCTTCGTACCTTAGTAGTTTCTGAATTTCATTGTAGAGGGGAAAAGGGTGGGGTTTTCTAATTTTTCTGAAATTGCATTCCGCTAGTTCTTGGTATAATCAGCTGGCTTGGTAACCTGAAAAGGATATTCATGGCAAGACAACCGAGAGAAGGATGTTTCCTCTTATTGTTGGATTTCCCTTTCTAGTCCGGATCTGGTGTTCTGGTTTTCGCTGCACATTTTTCCTGTTTCCCTATTCACAGTATATGTCCTGGAAGGTATGTTTTACAAGCAAATGTACTGCCATTTTCTAGGATCGAGGACCAGTTAATAATGGGGATGTAAGGGAAGAGGAAAATGATGATGCGATACTTTGTGTTCCTATGCTGCTATTTCCCATTACAATTCCATGACATGATAACTTGAGTTCTTGGCCCATTGTCTCTATTGTAATTGTTGATTGTATTGTTTTTCCTAACACAGCGTTGATACTATTCATTGGAGTCCAAGTCAGTTGCTCTGGTTATTACTGCTCTTACTTTTTGTAATAGACTTTCACTGAATATGTGCTGGAAAGTATTCTTTATAAGGATGGTCTGCAATTATTTAGGATGCAGGTCTGATGATGAAAGTTTGGGCTATAGGAGAAGCTCATATCTTAGGCTTAATTAAGTTTTACGCCAAGCAAATTTTATCTGTCTAGTATGCTAACAGTATGGATTAGCTTCTAGTTCCCCTTCGCCTAGATGTCCATAGTTGTACTCAGCTTCCTCCTGCTCCCAGTTCCAGCCCCTATCATCTTCCTCTTCGGGCACATAGTCCAGTGATTCATCCTAGAAAATGGCAGAGCATTCCTTGTAGAAAAACACTTTCCAGCACAAATGCAGTGAACAGGTAAATAGTAAAAACATGCACCTATGTTTCAGCAAATGATGACAGCATGACTTATTCAAATCCACGCTCAATTTAGGTGAATCTTGCATATTATCCATCTTACCTTAAGATTCTTATTTTTGGAATGATAGGAACCATTATCGGATTTGATTCTTAAATCGTCAAATAACTACATCATCCAGGAAAAGATCAAGGTTTGTTCACGTGCAGCTAATTTAATGCTTGAAGCATTAGTTTATTGCACATCTGAAAATCAATTTTTTTGTATAGATTCTCAGTAAGCAGTATGGGCTCTTGAGAAGAACTTGGAGTGATGGCAGCTGTTTTTACAGAGCTTTATTGTTCTCCTACTTGGTAACTTTTCTCTGTTTTTTTCATGATGATGGCATTGCTTTCTTTATTTCCATGGAAGTATAATACAACTAGGCTTGTAAACAGGAGAACCTTGGACAAATGCAAGATAGGCAAGCTGAGGTTTTTCGTCTGATGCAATGTGTGGAAGTATCTACAAAGAGATTCTATCAACTTGAGTGGGGAGAAGCATACTTGTTAAAACCTGAGTTCTTGTCATCTCTTGTTTTTGTAAGTATTCTAGTAGCCTACAAAAGCCTAAACTTGTTTTGCATTATCGTTTCTGTAAGTATTATAGTAGGTACTTCTTTTGCATCATCTCTTTAGCCCAAATTATCCATACTGTTAGCTCAGCCATCTACGTACAAAAGAATTATGTGGGACATCTATACATGCCAACAACAGTCTGTATCCCTTGTGGTTCTTCAGTTTTTCTGACAGTTAAACGGTGTCATGCTGCTTCATCAGATTTTGTTGGATAAACCTGGCTTATATCATGTTGTTTCACCTCCTTCACCACTACTGTGGGAATATGGATGGTCTCCTGCCGTATTTTAATCTTCTGTTCATGATATAGCTTACATACATAACCAAATGTCTTCACTTTTGTTACAGGAGTTCTATTGTTTGGTCAACTCAGTTGCAAACGGGTATGAGTAGTTTTTTAACATGAGTGTTTTGTTGAGATTCTTAGAAAAAGTCTTGACAATATGTTAATGATACCCTTATTTCATCTTAGTTACATTTTAGTTTACAACAAAGTTCTTTTGTCTCTTTAGCCTGACTTCTGAAAAGCTGTATGAGAGAAGCCTTGAAGACCCCTCGTCAGGCACCAGTAAGGATGCCAATCCTTGTTGTGATGTGTTGTTTGTCTGTTTGTTCTTTATATAATATATTGTTTTCGTCAGTTATGTATTTCCTTAGGGTACTTACGGAGGTTGAGATCCGTACACAAGATATCTACAGGCCATTTATCCCCAAAGATATGGATGTCGTCCAGGTTGGGTTTCTGCCCTGTAGTACTATACTCTATGATATCATGCACGACATATAGTAAATGGATTATTTTATCCTCTTTATCTTTGACAGAGTAATTGAATTTCAGTAGCAATTTTCTTGGTATATGAATTATCTTTCTCTCTGGATAAACATTTAAACTCTAGAAATAAAGTTTGCCGCTCGTGAACTTCTGTGACTTATTGCATAAAGAGAGCCAATATTAAGTTTTACCACTCACAAATTACGCTCGCCATACCACATGTATGGTTTTATTGCCAGTACTGTAGGAAGAAGGTGCGTGGCGTGTTTCCTGAAGTTGAAGCTAAAGTTGAAGCTCTACAGGTTGGGTTTCTTCCCTGTATTACTACTACGATATCATTCACGATATACAGTAAATGGATTATATTGTCCTCTTTATCTTTGACACAGTAATTGATTTTCATTAGCAATTTTTTTGGTGTACGAATTACCTTTGTCTCTGGATAAACATGTAAAGTCTAGAAATAAAGTTTGCCACTAGTCAACTAGTGTGATTTGTTGTGTAAAGAGAGCCAATAGTAAGTTTTACCAGTCACAAATTAGGCTCAACATACCACATATATGGTTTTGGTGCCAGTTCTGTCGAACGAAGGTGTGTCACCAGTATGCTGAAGCCGAAGCTATACAGATGAGGGCTTTGACATATGCACTTGGCATACCTCTGCGTGTCGAAATAGTGGACACGAAGTCGATGCCGGGTCAAGCTGTGCGAGTAAAGCGCCTTGATTTCTTCAACCGGTCAGGCCTAGGGAAGAGGCCTTATCATATAGTTCAAAGCTACTATTCCTCAAGCACAGCTCATAAGCCACTGGAGCGGGGAAGCAACGACAACCTGTTGTCATCGGATGGCGCACCCTTGCTGACCTTGCTGAGTAGGCATGGCCACTGTGACATCCTTTATCCCAAGTGAACAAACTATGTGATGTACGATCGACAGTAACTTCCTCCTGGATGATGCCATGGACAAATGCTACTGATTTTTTGTTGTCATCGGATGGTGCACCCTTGCTGACCTTGCTGAGAAGGTTCATAGTTCTTTGCAAGATTTGCAACATCAAGGATTCGGCTGAGTTGTGAACTTTTTTTTTTGGATGTAAGCATTCTCTTTTGTCTTGTTCACTGGTTGGTTATTAGTCTTGCATAAGCTGTCAAGTGTGGTTACACAGGGGGTCGTGTCGGAGTCTGTGGTTCGTACTGGGGCAACAAGATTGAATTGGAGCTGGGATATTACTATCCGTTTTTGAGTTAGAATCGAAATATCTAGCATTCTAGCAGCTGATATCATAAACTCGGAGCCGAACCTTGCAAGACGCTACGGCCCCAGCGTTGGCCCTGCCTTTCCGTCGACCCTGCTTGCCTCCATCATCTGTGTTGAGTTCGAATCGGCATAGGCTGTTTGTATGGTGCTCGACAGCTCGAGTACATTATGACTTCGAGTCGGTCGTAAGCTGTGGGCCTGTGGCCGAGGTCTTAACTCGTATACGATATACGATCTGTTCTGCCTTGCCCTTGCACGACGAGATGGCCGGACCCGATCGTCTCTCCGGCCTGTGCGACGACCTACTCGTCTCCATCATCTCCTTGCTCCCCACCTGTGAGGCTGCCCGCACCGCTGCACTCTCCCGGCGATGGCGCCCGCTCTGGCCACGCACTGGCACCCTCAACTTGGACACCAGGTGCTACGGCAGCCAACACTCCTCGTCCTGGATGTGCAACCACGGCCAGGAGGTCAAGGACCGGCTACGCTCCGACGCCCGCGCCGCCCTCAGCGTGCCTGGCCGAGGCCCCGTCAGGAAGCTCTCGCTGTTCGTCGAGGGACTGGACAACAAGTACTGTAGGGACGTCATGGGCAAATCCCTGCTCAAGTCCCTGCTCGCCGTCCCGGCGCTGCGGCACATTGAGGAGCTACGCGTCGGCTTCGAGCTCACCAAAAAGCTGCGGTTCACCTACAACCTGCGGCCTGCCATCCTACCGTCACGTGGCATGCTCCGTGTGCTGGACCTCGCCTGCTGCAACCTCAAGCTGCCACGGCATGGCGGTGACGACGCCATGTCGTTCCCACACCTCTCCTCCCTGCGGCTATACAAGTGCGTGTCGCCGATCAAGAGCCTCCAGCGCTTGCTCCGTGCCGCGCCGAGCCTCCGCAGCCTGCACATCGAGAGCCACGACTACAGCTTCTGCGGCTCCAACCGCAGCCGTCTCGCCCTGCGCTTCCCAGCCCTTACCTCGCTCACGCTCGTGGAGGAGGGTCCTCGAGCTCGACACGCCGTGCCTGCGCGCCTTCATCTACGACGGGCCCCTCGTGGAGCTGTCCATGGGATCGCTGGCCACCAAGCTGGCATGGGTCGACTTGACCCTCGGATGCGTGTACGGTGAAGATAGACGGGTAGTCCAGGTATGGTCCCTCCCTTTCTGGCAGTTCCTCTGCTGCCTCCGGCACGCGAAGGCGATCAGGCTGAAGGTTCCGACCATAGAGAACATCACTGTGGACGAGGACGACGCCCAACAGGAGCACTTGGTCACGTTTCCTGCTCTCGAACGGCTGGAGCTGGAAGGAACGTTTGACCCAGGCCGCAGAGACGTCGCTGCCGCTGCCATTGCCAACTTGCTCCAGTGCTGCCCCGTGGTGAAAGATTTGCGGATTCAGATTACCAGAGATCCCAGCTGGTGCTACCGAAACAGGGAGGCACCGTTATCCGGTTTTGATGCATCCATGGACCTGTTCCGGAGGCGCTATGCAAAGGAGATGGTTCCTCTTATGCTTGACGGTGACGATGGTGCATCACAAGTTAAGGAGCTCCCTGGTTTGAGTGGTTGCTGGTTCAGTTGCTTGGAGAATCATTTGAAAAATGTGACGTTGCAATTTGAGTTGAACGAGCTGGAAAGCTTTGAGGTTTGCCTCGCCAAGTTCTTCGCGGAAAATTGCAAGGTTCTGGATGTCCTGCAAATCGATGATGGGAATCTCAACTTTTTAAGCCATATCAATTGGACGGTGGGGCGGTGGAGAGCTAATGCGTTGGAACGAAGGAAACAGATTGGACGGGAGTCACCTGACTCGTCCAAATGTAAACATGGAGGGAAACGGAAACATCAGTACGACTTGCAACGCAAAGTAAAATCCAAATCTTAGGACTGTAATTTTTTTTGGTTTTTGAAGAACTTTGTTTCCGGCCTTTCTAGATGGTGTGGACAAAACCTATTATCGAAAAGGAGTGCTTAAACTGGCAACAAAGATGTAGTTAGGCCAGACCAAGAAAACCCTACATATTTCTTTTTCTTCTCTTAGCAGAAGTTTGTGCTGCCAACAGATGGTCCATAGGGAGCAACAATATTTCTGTCATGGTCGACCTGGACGATGGTTCCTTGCTGGTTGCAGTGCTTCCTTGCCTGACTGGTTGCAGATTCCGTTGCTTGGAGAATTATTTGAAAAATGTGACATATGGGTTTGTCTTGCAAATTTATTTGATTAAAACTGTGTGGTCCTTGAGGTCTTGCAAAATGTTGATGGAAAGAAAAACTTTCTAAGGTTTAGGAATGTGTCAAAACAAATGGAATGCGATCCAGCAAACTCACCGAAACAGAGGGGAATAGACGAAAAATTGTAGACCAAAACTTAGTCCTTTCAAGGTCATCTACAACCACAGTCGATCCCAGTTTCTTAAGAGAAACTTTATTGCCCTACTAAAGCTTCTGCATTTGATGGACACAACTCTGATGTGGTCATCATCAACATAACAAACATGGAAATGAACACGTGTAATTTTTTTAGATTAGTTTGACAAAAAAAGCACCATTTTTCATGGAAGGAGCATCTGGGTGCAACTTTGAATTCCCTTATTCGCGTCTCATATACTAACATGGGACAGGGTATATGATATTTAATAATTTTGAATATATTCCAAAATCAACTAGTACGTGAAAATTTCCTTGTGAGCATTTTTGAAATACCCTCACATTTTCAATAAAAATGGATTATGTGAAAAATTACACCAACAAACTCTGTATGCACTCCGCGCTTGTTTTAGCAAAGCCTGGTCTGTTTTAACAGTGCAATTATTTTGCAGATTTAAGAACTTTGTCTATGAGGAAATGGAAACCTTGGTAGTCTCATGTTGTGCAGGTGCGGCTGATCTTGAAGTCTTTTCTGCATCTGCTCCCCAAAAGCCAAAACCAAAATACCTGTGATTGCTTCGGTTGAGAAAAATACTGTATTCATTTGCTGGAAGACCACAATGTTACACGAATTGGGGAATCAGTCTTTAAGCAATGCAGTCACCAGAGAAAAATACGCTAGCTGGGTTCTGCCTTGCAAGATTTGCCAAATGAAAAATGCATGGATGTTGGTTCTGTGTCGCACATTGTTACCGGCTGCATGCAGCGTGCAAATCCTTTATTTTACACTGAACATGCAGGCTATAAATTGTGCTGGAGTTACTATGTGCGTATTTGTGCTGGAGAAATAAGATTGGATTGGAGCTCGGAATCTCGGATAGTTTATCCACCCGGCTTGGAGATCGAAAAAGATAACCGACATACGCTAGCGGCCGATCGTGATCTCATATATACTAATATACACACGGGCGCGGGTCGACCCTGCCGTTTTGCTCCTGCTCGACGCGACCAATGGGCGGCGGCGATCGTCTCTCCGGCCTCTCCGACGACCTGCTCGCCGCCGTCATCTCACTATGGGAAAAGGAAGCATTGCCGTGCGGCCAATTGCACGGCAAAGACGCCTAAATGCACGACAAAGCCTTTGCCGTGCGTGCACGCACGGCAAAACATGGCGGCAACGAATCCGACGGCAACGGCGCCTTTGCCGTGCGCGTCGACAATTTGCACGGCAACGGCCTTTGCCGTGAGCGCCCTGGGCTGCCGTGCGGCAGGCTCTTTGCCGTGCATGCCCACTATGCCGTGCGGCATGGCCTTTGCCGTGCGCGTCCGCGTTGCCGTGCGGTGACCTCGTTGCCGTGCCTGTTGTCTTTGCTGTGCGGCCAGGCTATGCTGTGAAGCTGGCTTTACCGTGCGCCCACCTACTAGCCCGCACGGCAAAGGCCTTGCCAGCAGACCCTCCAGGACCTCCCAGGCGCACAGGTGAGCGCCACGTGGCCCCTTTGCCGTGCGTGTGCACACGGCAAAGTGACCAAAAGTCCTTTGCCGTGTGCACACACACGGCAAAGGGGCCTGATTTTTTCATTTTTTTTGCTGTTTTTCATTTATCCCTGCAGTTCAAATATTGCATTTCACAAATATAGCATATATATCAACATATGATCACCAAACACATCAACAACACCACAAATACGTCGAGCACACATAGTTCATGCATACAATCCATTACATAGAGTCCATCCATATAGCAATGTCCATTATTACAATCCATAACAAGTGCGAACAATCCATTACAACGACGACGAGTGCACAAAGACCATGCCATCAACCTTGTCCTCCTCCATTGCTTGCGCCCGCCTCATCGTCATTGCCTTGTGACACATAATCTACAAGGTTGATGGAATTGACATTTGTCATTTGCATAATGATCACTTGAACAAGCACAAGTAGCGGGTTGGGCACAAGTGTAGGAGGACTCACCGCGGTTCATGCTCCGGATGATGTTCATGTTGTTCACGGTGACAGGTGTCCTCAAGCTCTAAGTGAGCGGTGGCGGCATCCACGGCATGGTGTAAGGTGGAGGAGCAGGAATACTCCCCGGTGGAGAAGACAGAGCCGTCTGGCTCATCAGCCAGCTCATCTGTGCCTGTTGCTGCTGCATCATCTGCTGCTGCTGTTGCATCTGCTGCATCATCTGTGTCTGCTGCTGCTGATACTCCAGAATCTGCTGCTCCATCTGCGCCCTTTGCTCCTGGGCCGCCTGCTCCTTTGCTTCCATCTCCGCCTACGATGTGTTGTCGCGATGTCATTAATATTTCAATGGAAAGCATGTAAAGGAAAGGTAGAGGCCGGAGGAAGAACATACCCGTAACCGCTCGACAGCTAGATCCGAAGCCCGTGGCCGGGACTCTACCTCAGGCTGGCCGCTCTTACGACCACGACGGATCTGGTGGAGAGAGGGAACCTTCGCTGGGTCGACGCACCCGTCACCAAGCCATAGGCGGCCATGCTTCAAGCCTTCTCCCGCAAGCACCGCAACCTCAGGGTCAAAGTCTTCGGCCTCTGGGTTGGCGTCCTCGCCGTACTTCTGCTTGAACTTGGAGACATACGACGTGCACTGGGTCTCGGATTGCGGGTTAACCCACACGGACCCCGTCTCAGGATGCGGCGTCTTCCTTTGCTTCATCTTCTTTAGCACGGCAAAAACGTTAGGCTTCGCTCCTGTCCTGACTTCCTGCAAAAGAGAACATGTAATAAAGCGAAGTGGCACACCCTTGCAGAGTTAGCAAATATATAACATGAATTCAAAAAATGAAGGAACCATTAATTTGCTCACCTCGTTCTGCAGGTGAAGAGAGATGGGGATGCTTCCTTGGATATGCGATCCAACATGGAGACTAATTTTGTATTGCACATTGTCTAATAAATAGTCATCAAAAAGAAAAACTAATTAACAAAATAAATATAAGTATTAGATGAAATAAAATAGTTAGAAAAACAAATAAAATGTATATTGGCGCAAGGCAAAGAAGGGAACGCACGGCAAAGGACCCTTTGCCGTGCAACTAGTCTGTCTGCACATCAAAGGGGTGAGCCACTGCAATGCCCAGGGCCTTTGCCGTGCATTATTTCTTTGCCGTGCGGCTTATAGGGACTTTGCCGTCTACGTTTCTTTGCCGTGCGCTTTCTTTGGACTTTGCTGTGAGAAGTTTCTTTGCCATGCGCCAAGTCTATCTTTGCCGTGCTTTGGTTCATTGCCGTGTGCTGCTCCCAGACTTTGCCGTGCGTAGTGTCGTTGCCGTGCGTTCTGCTTGCTGCGCACGGCAAAGAAATCTTTGCCGTGCAGCGGCGCACGGCAATGATAGGCTGCACGGCAGCGCCTGATTTTCCCGTAGTGTCTCCTTGCTCCCGACCAGGGAGGCCGTCCGCACCGCCGCCCTCTCCCGGCGATGGCGCCCGGTCTGGCTCCGCGCGCACTCCCTCATCCTGGACACGAGGTCCTACGGCGACCGCAGCGAGGACATCTGGGCCTACTTCGGCCGCCAGGACGACGGCACCCATGACCGCCTCTTCTCCAACGCCCGCAACTTCCTCGACACCACCGGCCGATGCAGCCACGTCAGGAACCTATCTCTCACCGTCCATGGACGCAACAAGAAGTACTTCCATGTCGTCATGGGCTGCTCCTGGAGAGACAGCTACGGCCTCGTGGCCTCCTTCCTCGGCGCCTCCGCGCTGCGGCGCCTAGAGGAGGTGCGCGTCAAGTTGGAGGTCGTGCCTTCGCCTCCCCACTGCGAGAGGGACAAGAAGCTTTACGACTGGGTATACAAGCTGGACCCTGCCCAGTTGCCGGAGCACACCCTCCGAGTGCTCGACCTCGACAACTGCAGGATTGAGGAAAGCGCTGCCGTCTCCTTCCCCCGCCTCTCCTCTCTGCGGCTCTGCAAGTGCTCCTCGTCGGCAAAAGATCTTGAGGGCTGGATCAGCACCGCGCCGAGCCTCGCAACCGTGCACATCGAAGACCACGACTTTCTTTACGACCGGTCTGATGACACCCGCCGTTTCGCGCTGCACAGCCCAAGCCTCACCGCCCTCACCATAGTGCTCCGCCCATGCTTTTCTACAAGAGAACACTTTGAGGTCGTCGACGCGCCGCGCCTGCGCACCTTCAAGTACAAGGGAACCTTGGATGCCTTCTCCATGAAATCGCAGACCCGTAACCTGGAACGAGTCGATTTGACTACTCGGCGTTTCTATGGTGAAACCGGTGGTAGTCCAGTCAAGATATGGTTTGCCCCTTTCTGGCAGTTGCTTCGCAACTTTCGTCATGTCAAGGCCATCAAACTCAAGGTTCCCAACATCGATGGCATCGCGGTGGTGGACAAGGAGGTGCGACATCAGCACTTGTTCACCTTGCCAGGTGTGGAAAGGTTAGAGCTGCGAGGGTTCCTCGAACCAGATGGCAGCATAGACGATGCAGCTCTCGCCATTGCCAACTTGCTCCAATGTTACCCGACGCTCCAGGACTTGCTGATTCGGATTCCTACGGATCCCTACCAAGCTCTCTACGAGATTGAGACGAGCACACAAGTATGGGTATCCGATTTTGATGTGTCCATGGATGTTTTTCGGAGGCGCTTCTCCAAGGAGATGTTTGTTCCTCTCATGCTCGACAATGATGATGATGGTTCCTCGCAATGTTCGGTGCTCCCTGGTTTGACTGGTTGTCGGTTCCGTTGCTTGGACAATTATTTGAAAAACGTGACTTTGCAGTTTGAGTTGAAGGAGCTGAATAGCTTTGAGGTTTGTCTTGCCAAGTTCTTTGCAGAAAATTGTATGTTCCTTGAGACATTGCAAATTGATGATGGGAACCACAACTTTTTAAGGCATGTCAATTGGATGGTAGAGAGATGGAGAGCTAATGCGCCTAAGGAGAGGAACCAAACAGAATGTGATTCAGCTGACTCGCCAAAACAGACGGGAAAAAGGAAACTACGTAACTACCGTGTCTACAACGCAGAGTAAAGCCAAATCTTGACTATTTTAAACATGTTCTCAAAAGAGAAGAAAAAACCCTCACTAGTCTGCAAACAAATGATGGGGTGACAGCAAAATCCCTACCACACTACCAAGGATGACAGCCAGTCCAATTAGTGAAGACCAGAGCAAAATCAGACTTAATTTTGTTCTTATAAATACACGTTTGTGTAGTTGCATGAGGATATGGAGCGATAATTCAGCAATCATTTTACCTTGAACGTGTGTATGCACTTCATGATGATAGTTAATAAGTAATGCTTTTGTGTGTCTAAGATGGCATCCCTTGGGGAGCTCGACAAAAATAAATATGCAATAAATTTTGTCATCGTCATAAGAGTTTTTTTTCTTGTTTAAGCCCTGAGACCTATAACTACTAGAAATAATGTGTATAGCTATGAGTAAAAAAAACTTCATAAAAGTAGAGCATCGCTACAACAAGATTGACAAAAATAAATATGCAATATATAATTGCTCAACATAAGAGATTGTTTTTTCTTATCAAAGTCCTATCACTACTAAATATGTGTAATTTTTTTCATTTGTTGTACCTAACAATATCAGAGTTCTAGCCGTATGCTTGTTTTTTTTAGGGAAGGCTACCACGGCAACCTTATTGATATTAGATAACAACTAGCTAACTGCTCGCGCGTTGCCGCGAAAGAATAGAAACATATTTATTTCTCTATCGGAAAATCTTTATATGCATCTTCCCTTCATGCAACTACTCCATCCCTTGTAATGCGTTTGTTAAGAAAAAAATACAGTACATAATTCCTTTCTTTTCCCATAAAGATGTAACTGATATTGACACCGAAGCATCCTGAAGTTGTTAATTAAGCAAGTTCAGCCCATCACAAGTACGGAAGTTGCAGGCTTGTATAGTTGTATGCATGTTTCTTCATGGCACTACCACATGCTGATCGATAGCTGCTTGCCTTGAACATGAACTTGCACCTAGACAGATCTGATAGCACTTAGGCGGCACGACCCCAGCAGCTTGCATGCACCCGACAATCTGTTGAAATATTGGGCCCACTTTTAGTGGCCCAAATTAGATTTCAGTTTTTCTATAAATCTCAAAGCCCACATAGTGGCAGATTTGTGAGTTTGAGCCCAAGTTGGTGGCAGCTCACTTGGGAGTGGCAAGAGGTGGGAAGTTTAGTCCCACATGGAAAGTTGGGAGGAAGTTAGAGTACCTTATAAGGTGGGTTGTTCCACCACTAGTAAGTGAGTGAGAATAGGAGTGCTACACGCGCGCGCTCCTCCTCCTCCTCGCTCGACATGACACGTCACGACGCGCGCGCTCGTGGTGAGTGGATTGAGCCTCGAGCCGAGACTTTCCACCTCTCTCTGCTTGCGCCGCCATTGTAGCCTACTCCATCCCGCGCGCCGACGTGCATCGGCGAACAGGAGAGCACTCAAGCTCTTCATCACGGGTCCCCTTCCGTCCAAGTTGGGCGGTGCTGCCTACCGTCGTCTTCAACGCCGTCTACTACGACCCGTCATCAACAACGTTACTGCTGCAACATCGTCTGCTACACCTTCACCGCCACCTCCACCAGATCGGTACGTGCGACATATCTCGATCTGTTTAGCGATGGATGTTGTACTGTTTGCTCGCTACTCGTTCATGTTGATCACTGCATCTAGTATGTTCGAGTTTCACATGTTAGTAGTTACTCGTCGTCATGCTTAATATTCTGGAATTAATCATGGAAATTGTACCTAATTATCCAACAATCCAAAAACCTAATTGTAGGCAATTTCCTGAGTTAACAATGGCTGGTTTTTCGATGCACCGAGGCCGGATAAGTTTACCGGTGTGCACTTTAAGAGGTGGCAGGTTAAGGCCATGCTCCGGCTTACTCATCCGAAAGTGTTCGAAGTTACCGATGGTTTACCCGAAGGAACTATATCTGACCAAGATCGGAACAAGTTCAAGGAAAACAATACTCTCTTCGTCGGATGCGTTCTAAGTATTCTTGCTGATCGTCCGTGTGATGTGTATATGCACATAACGGATGGTAAAGAGCTCGGGATGCACTCGAATGCTAAGTTCGGTGCAACCGATGCGGCAGATGAATCGTACATCATGGAGAGCTTCCATGACATCGGGATGGTTAACAACCGTTACGTAGTCGAACAAGCTCATGAGATACAGTGCATTGCGAAAGAGCTTGAGCTCCTTAAGTGTGCCTTACCTGACAAGTTTGTGGCTGGATGCATCATCGCTAAGTTGCCCCCTTCATGGAGGAACTTTGCCACAACTCTCAAACACAAGAGACAGGAGATATCAGTTGAAAATCCGATAGCATCTCTTGATGTTGAGGAGAAAGGTCGGGCTAAGGATAATGCTGAGAAAGGAGAGGGTCAGTTTAGCGCCAACATGGTGCAGAAGAAACCCTACGAGCAAGAACAAAGGGAATAACAAGCCCTCCTTCAATAAGCCTATGAAGACTACAACCTTCAAGAAGAAGAAGATGATAAACAAAGCGAGATCTGAGCTGCTTTACATGTGGAGAGACTGGCCACTTTTCTAAGGATTGTCCAGAGAGGGCAGACCGCAAGAAAAAGGCGAGGCAAGTCAACACGGTGACCGCTAGCAATGCTGATGGGTACGGTAATCTCTTTACTGTTCTTTCGGTATTTCAATCTCCATGTTGGTGGATTGATACAGGTGCTAATGTTCATGTGTGTGCTGACATATCCATGTTCACTTCTTACCAGGTCGCCCGGGATTCTTCCGCCTTGATGGGAAATGGGTCACATGCTTCTATTCGTGGTGTTGGCACGGTAGATCTGAAGTTCACTTCGGGGAAGATCGTGCAGCTGAGGAACGTGCAGCATGTCCCTACTATGAACAAGAATCTCGTTAGCGGCTCCCTTCTATGCAGAGATGGATTTAAGGTTGTTTTAGAGTCGAATAAAATAGTTGTTTCCAAGTTTGGACAATTTATTGGTAAAGGCTATGAGTGCGGAGGCTTGTTCCGCTTTTCGCATTCTGATTTCAGTAATAAGTCTGTGAACCATATCTGTGGCAATGTTAGTGATGATACCAGTGTTTGGCATTCTCGTTTATGTCACATTAATTTTGGTTTAATGTCTCGGCTATCCAGTTTAAGTTTAATTCCGAATTTCACTATTGCCAAAGGTTCTAAGTGCCATAGTTGTGTGCAATCGAAGCAACCTCGGAAGCCTCACAAGGCGGCCGAGGAGAGAAACTTGGCACCTCTAGAACTCATACATTCCGATCTATGCGAGATGAATGGTGTGTTGACAAAAGGTGGAAAGAGATATTTCATGACATTGATTGATGATGCGACTAGATTTTGCTATGTTTATTTGTTGCGAACTAAAGATGAAGCTTTAGACTACTTTAAAATTTATAAGGCCGAAGTTGAAAATCAACTAGAGAGAAAGATCAAGCGTCTCAGGTCGGATCGTGGTGGCGAATATTTTTCTAAAATCTTTGATAAATTCTGTGAGGAACATGGCATTATTCATGAGAGGACGCCTCCCTATTCACCCCAATCAAACGGGGTTGCCGAGAGGAAAAACCGCACGCTGACTGACTTGGTGAATTCCATGTTAGCCACTCGCTGGTTTATCAAAGGCATGGTGGGGGAGGCTTTGTTGACTTCATGTCATGTCCTGAATAGAGTTCCTAACAAGAATAAAGATAAAACCCCTTACGAGGAGTGGGCTGGGAGAAAACCATCACTTTCGTATTTGCGCACATGGAGATGTTTGGCGAAAGTCAATATTCCAATTACTAAGAAGCGCAAACTTGGACCAAAGACAAGTGGATTGTATCTTTCTAGGTTATGCTCCTCGGAGTGTAGGATATAGATTTTTAGTAGTTCAATCCGAGGTATCCGATATGCATGTTGATACTATTATGGAATCTCGTGATGCAACATTTTTTGAGAATATGTTTCCTATGAAAGATATGCATAGCATTGCTAGAATTTCTACTGAGATAATTCCTGAGTCCAGTACATCTAATGAGTATTTTGAACAATCACACGAGAATGTTACTGAGAAGGATGACAATGAAGCTCCTAAACGGAGCAAGAGACGAATGATTGAAAAATCCTTTGGTGATGATTTCATTGTGTACCTTGTGTGTGATACTCCCACGTCCATTGCAGAGGCATATGCATCTCCAGATGCAGATGACTGGAAAGAAGCTGTCCATAACGAGATGGACTCGATTCTTTCTAATGGAACTTGGGAGCTATCAGAACGACCCCATGGATGCAAGCCTGTGGGCTGCAAATGGGTGTTTAAGAAGAAGCTAAGACCTGATGGTACTATTGAAAAGTACAAGGCGCGGCTTGTAGCGAAAGGCTACACACAGAGAGAAGGCGAAGATTACTTCGACACCTATTCACCTATCGCTAGATTTACCACCATTCGAGTACTACTATCCATGGCTGCCTCATATGGTCTTATCGTTCATCAAATGGACGTAAAGACAGCTTTCCTTAATGGAGAGTTGGAAGAGGAAATCTATATGGATCAGCCTGATGGGTTTATAGTAAAAGGTGAAGAAAGAAAGGTGTGCAAGTTGCTGAAATCTTTATATGGCCTGAAACAAGCACCTAAGAAATGGCATGAGAAGTTTGACGAACTTTAACTTCTGTAGGCTTTGTTGTCAATGAGGTCGACAAGTGTGTTTACTATCGCCATGGTGGGGGCGAAGGTGTTATACTATGTTTGTATGTGGATGATATTCTGATCTTTGGTACAAACATGAGAGTAATACACGAGGTCAAGTCTTTCTTGTCAAAGAGCTTTGATATGAAAGATGCGGGAGAAGGCGATGTGATTCTGAACATCAAGCTGATGAAGAACGAGAGTGGGATTACTCTAATGCAATCCCATTATGTTGAGAAGATTTTGAGCCGGTTCGGCTATATTGATAGCAAGTCTTCTCCAACACCTTATGACCCCAGTGTGACACTACGCAAGAACCGGAGGATTGCCATAGATCAATTGAGATATTCTCAGATCGTTGGCTCACTCATGTACTTAGCGAGCGCGACTAGACCCGACATCTCTTTTGATGTTAGCAAGTTGAGTAGGTTCATGTCAAACCCGAGTATCGATCATTGGCATGCACTTGATAGGGTCATGCGCTACCTATGTGGTACAATGAGTTATGGGATTCACTATCCAGGGCACCCAGTCGTGCTTGAAGGATATAGTGATTCGAATTGGATCTCGGATGTAGCTGATCCGTACGGCACAAGTGGGTATGTATTTACCTTTGGAGGTGGCGCAGTATCATGGAGATCTTGCAAGCAAACCATATTGACGAGGTCAACTATGGAAGCGAGAACTTCTCGCTTTAGACACAACCACTGTTGAATCAGAATGGTTGCGTGAGCTCTTGATGGACTTGCCTGTGGTTGAAAAACCTGTTCCGGTAATCCTTTTGAATTGTGACAATCAAACTATAATTGTCAAAGTGAACAATTCTAAGGATAACGCAAAGTCATCAAGACACGTCAAGAGACGTTTGAAGTCTGTCAGGAAATTGCGAAACTCCGGAGTAATAACTGTTACATATATTCAAACAGACAAAAACCTGGCAGATCCCTTTACAAAGGGACTATCACGTAATGTGATAGAAAGTGCATCGAGGGAGATGGGTTTGAGACCCGTTGATGTTACACCATAGTGGTAACCCAACCTTTGTGATCGGAGATCCCGTGAATTAGGACCCGGAAAGAACAAACTAGTGGTTTAATTGAGGAGAGTATTATGTAACCATCTCTATGTGAAGATGCACAACTCTCATTTGTTGTAAGGCATGTTGGAAACAAGCCTTAATGTGTTTATGTTGGCTATATTAGCAAAGATGCTGTCCTACAGAGCATTCTTGAAATAACACACCTATATGAGTCTGATTGTTAAACGTCGCAATCTATGAGATTTAGGCGATCTCTAGTAAACTTATGAAAAGACCACGAAGTATGACGCATATGCTTCACCCGTGGGGTAGGCTACTGGCAGCCATGTACTGGTCATGACTTTGAGTGAAACCCTGTTCACGCAAAACTTGCAATTCAAGACTTAGTCCATTGTTCAAGTGTGAATGGATGTAGCTTAAGGTTCTAGGCGGAAGTTCAACTTAACGAGTCTCCGCTGAAACACTGGTATATAAACAAGCAGTGAGTATTGGTAAATCTCTAAATGGGGATTTGAGATCTGGTGGGGGATTGTTGAAATATTGGGCCCATTTTTAGTGGCCCAAATTAGATTTCAGTTTTTCCTATAAATCTCAAAGCCCACATAGTGGCAGCCTTTTGAGTTTGAGTCCAAGTTGGTGACAGCTCACTAGGGAGTGGCAAGAGGTGGGAAGTTTAGTCCCACATGGAAAGTTGGGAGGAAGTTAGACCACCTTATAAGGTGGGTTGTTCCACCACTAGTAAGTGAGTGAGAATAGGAGTGCTACACGCGCGCGCTCCTCCTCCTCCTCGCTCGTCTCGACACGACACGACGCGCGCGCCGCGCTCGTGGTGAGTGGATTGAGCCTCGAGCCGAGACTTTCCTTACTTTTTGCAGCTCAGGAAAACAAATAGAGTCCTAGACGGACGCGTCGCAGTTAGTCGGTTCGGGTCGCTCCCGGATCGTGAGCTATCTGTAACCGACTCGAAACATTCGTGCGACGTGGGTGTGGCCCACGTTGCCTAGGGTTTCCCGAGCCTATATAATCTCCTGCCCGGCTACCGCAGAAACATATCTAATATACGAGTTAGGGTTTCCACCTCTCCCTGCTTGCGCCGCCATCGTAGCCTACTCCATCCCGCGCGTCGACGTGCATCGAACGGGAGAGCAGGTCTCCGGAACCGCTCGTCCTTGCGATCCTGTACGGGAGAGGGCGAATTAGGTTTTTGGGAAGCGCTCTGCGCGACTGCTCAAGCTCTTCATCACGGGTCGCCTTCCGTCCAAGTCGGGCGGTGCTGCCTACCGTCGTCTTCAACGCCGTCTACTACGACCCGTCGTCCCCGTCATCAACAACGTTGTCATCAACAACGTTACTGTTGCAACATCGTCTGCTACACCTACACCT
>NC_061514.1:311361793-311389037 GCF_022539505.1 Lolium rigidum
TTTCAACCGTGGTATTATAGGAGCATACCACATCATCTTCGCGAGAACCCTCTTCCCGGGGGTGGACTCGCCCTCAACATCGCCGGGGTCATCTCGCCTGATCTTATACCTCAATGCACTACATACCGGGCATGCATTCAAATTCTCGTACTCCCGCGGTAGAGGATGCGGTCATTGATGCATGCATGTATCTTCTCGCACCTCTAATCCTAGAGGGCGGACAACCTTCTTTGCTTCGTACGTGCTAGAGGGCAACACGTTCTCCCCTGGAAGCATCTTCTTTATTATTTTCAGCAATTTTTCAAATCGCTTGTCAGAAGTACCATTCTCTGCCTTCCACTGCAGCAATTCTAGCATGGTACCCAGCTTTTTCTGACCATTCTCGCAATTTGGGTACAACAGTTTGTTGTGATCCTCTAACATTTTCTCCAACTTCAACCTCTCCTTTTCATTTCCGCAATTCATCTTCGCATCAAGAATGGCCCGACCCAAATCGTCATCCGGGTCATCAAAAATCGGCTCATCGAAAATGGGCTCTTCTTCAGCTTCGTCTTCCCCCATTCTACTATCACCGTCTTCAGTGAATAAGGGATAGTTGTCACTATCCTCTTCTTCTTCGTTGTCTTCCAATATAACCCCTCTTTCTCCGTGTTTGGTCCAACAATTATAGCTGGGCATGAAACCGTTCTCCAGCAGGTGGACGTGAAGGGTCTTTGAGGTAGAGTAATCCTTCATATTCTTATAGGAACTACATGGAAAATACATGAAACCATTCGACCGCCTGTTTGCCTCAGCCACGCTGAGAAAATAATGCATGCCATTAATGAACTCGGGATGGCACCGGTCACCGTACATCCATTGTCGACTCATCTGCATTTTATATGTATATCAAAAATCATTAAGTACACAACATCGTGGATATATGAGTGACCAACTTAATTAATTAATATTCAAGTTCATCACATAAAACTAATTGTTTTTATAAAAAAAGAAGAGGGGCTCACCGAGGTGGTACCGTGCCGGCTAGGGGACGACGCTGGCGATCGACGGCGGTAAGGACGGGGATGATACTAATTAAAACCTACAAAACATACCATAATTTCAGCTCAAATTGCATATAAAAAAAATCACTAACTTAGGCATTTCATCGAACACCTTGCTTGCACTACAAAATAGTACGAGTTAAAACTACCAAAGAAATGAGCTAAGTTAGAAACGCCGGAAGGAAGGATGATATTGCTAACCCTTGGATAGATGTATGCCGTTAATCTTGTTAAAATGGTGGAGAAAAATAAAGATTATTGGAGTGTGAGAGGTGCAAAATATTTGGAAAATGTGAGGGAGGAGGAGAATTGGAGAATGAGATGCAGGGGGCTCGGGCGTGGTTGTTGGCGCGCGGTGATATAGGGGGGACCCTTTAGTACCGGTTCCTTAGATGAACCGGTACTAATGGTGTAGCCCTGGCCCCACCTCAGCCTGGAAACTGGGCAGAAACCCTTTCATACCGGTTCGTAACACGAACCGGTATTAAAGGGCCATAATGAACCGGTATAGATGTCCCACCCCTGGAACCGGTATTAATAACGCCTTTCGTACCGGTTCGTAAGGGAACCGGTACTAAAGGCTTAGATGGATGAGAGGTTTTCTACTAGTGCCAATACACAATGTAAGGTTTTAAATATTTAGATTTTTTTGTAATTTTGGTAACTTGTCATTAACGAGCTAGTAACCGGAGAAATACTAAATTTTAAATTCAAATACTCTAAAAAATCCAAATATTGTCAATTTTTTGCCACCAAATCCGGCGAACATGTAGTCAACAAGGCAAGGAAATAGTCTTTACTGAATGGTTATAAGAGAAGAGGGAATCAGGAAAGGAAAATAAAACCCTGCTTTTTAAAAAATTATAAATAAAAAAACCCTCCTCACTAGTTGAATGTGTTTCCTCACTAGTGGAAAACGGGGCTATAGACCCGGTTCATTTGGGCCTTTAGTCCCGGTTTCCAAACCGGGACCAATTAGGCGGGACTAAAGGTCCCCCCCTTAGTCCCGGTTGTAAAACAAACCGGGACTAAAGGTCCCGCCACGTGGGCTGCTGGCGCGCGTCGAGGAAAAACCCTTTAGTCCCGGTTTGTAACACGAACCGGGACTAAAGGTTATTTCGTTATTTTTTTTATCTATTTGGTTCCCAATTATTTTTCACTCCTCTTTTTTTTCCTATTTTTTCAGAATTTCTAGTATTTCAGTTATTTAACTAGTTTAGTTTCTAACTCCACTTAATCTCTAACTACCCTTAATCTCTAGTCAAATTACTTACTCGTGGTCCAACTTCCCGCTCGGTCACCCATCCTCCCACTACTCCAGGCACTAGCACGCTTAACTTCCAAGTTCCTTTCCCATCCCGCTTCCAAGTGCTTCGCGCGCATGTTGTGATACTAGTATCATATCAATCCTATTAACATGTTGGTCGATGTCACACTTATTTATTATTCGAATTCCAAATAATTATTTTAATAAACAAAACTAATAACGTACATGTTGTGGTAATGGTATTATAATTATAATTTTTTAAATCTGTATTATAATTGTTTTTTTTAATTTATTATTTTTTAATATTTTTTTGCCAAACTTGAAAATTTGAAAATCTAAAAAATTGGCTAACTTTATGGTTAAGTAATAGTAATCTTTATGCATGATGTAATTATTATTTTAAAAAAAAATTAAAAAAAATTCCAAATTTCTGGCAAAAACTAAAATCTTCCTGCTTTCATATTTTCATTTGGAATTTTGAGAATCTAAAAATTGGCTAACCGGGTAAACCCGGGTGAATTCGGATGTAACTTTTTCTCAGGATTTTTTTGATATATTATACGTTTTTTTTCGACGTCGTACGCAAAAGTTATTGCGGTTTTACCATTTTTCAAAACATTTTTGCAAAATAAGTGAAAATTCAAATTTGTTAATTTTCCCTAATAGTAGGTTGCATAACATACAAGAATCCGAAAACATTTTATTTTTTGAATTTTGTATCATTTTTTTTTCTATTTTACAGTGTTAAAAAAGGCGATCCCGGGGGGGGGTGTGTGTGTGTGTGTGTGTGGAGGTGCATGGGGAGGCAAAAAAACCTTTAGTCCCGGTTCGTAATACGAACCGGGACTAAAGGGTAGACCTTTAGTCCCGGTTGGTAATACGAACCGGGACTAAAGGGTTTTGCCCCATAGACCACCCTTTAGTCCCGGTTTGTATTACCAACCGGAACTAAAGGGTCCAAACGAACCGGGACTAAAGGGTTTTCATGATGAACCGGGACCAATACCCCCTATTGGTCCCGGTTTGGTTCAAAACGGGGTCTAAAGGGTGGGACGAAAGGCCTCTTTTCCACTAATGCCTGGAACCAACATTAGGTAAATCTGCCAACCATCTACTCATTTTCTCATGAGAATTAGCTGAACGTGTCCACCTTCCCTTTTTATACGAAAAGAACTGTTGGATGTGTCGGCCACATTTTTCTTCATAGTAAAACATGTCCAACTTTTGTGCATAATATTGTCTGCAACATTCATGCATGTCTCAACAGTTTGTAGCCCGGATGTTTTGTCAACAAGCGATCTATCCAGAAACTAGTCCGTTAGCATCAAAGCAACACCAGACTAGGTCATGCCGGCCGTAGAATTGCATGCTAAACTAATCTACACACCAAGCATAGTATAAATTTTGTGCCAAAGGAAACACTTATGCACCCCACACGCAGAGTCACCACTCACCATACTCGTAGTAGAAACGCACAAGATGAGCTCTCGGAAAGCATGCATCATGGCCGGAGTTGGTGGGCATGCCGGCTACACCAGCGGTCACGAGAATCAACAACGAGAGGCCCGATCTGACGACGGAGGTGCTCTTCGTGGGCATTAGCCCAAGCCCGCCAGGGTTCGATTCGACGCGCGTCTGCATCTTCCTTGACGGCCGTGACAAGCTTGAGCGTGTCGCCGCTGTCCCCGTCATTGGCTAGCTGATTGTGTCCTTTTTGCCGTATGTGTGGCGGCCGGCGGTCATTTTGATAGCCATTGGTTATTGAATAACTGGTCCTTGAATGAATAGTCAAATATACTAGTTCAAATTGTAGCGTCAACCTGGTATGTAGTAGTGTTACTCACGAGTCACGACTTCTCAAAGATCACAGGGTTTATGTTGGAACATGATGTGGATAAAGTGGTTTGGTGTTGCCGTTTTGGTGCGATGGTGTCTGTCGTGCTAGCGTACTTGAACCCACCGGTCATTGCAGAGTTGGACGTGTCCCAAGGCCTCCTGCCCTCGTTCGTGCTCGATGCAGGGGTGTACCTCGCCCGCCGCAACAACTCCACCATGGGTAAAGCCAGCACTAGAATATGGCAGGACTTGGAGGTCTCGATCTGCTTCACCGGCCCACCTGCCTTCTCTTACGTGTGCATCCACTGCCCTGACCTTCCAGAGGCCGACTTCAACCACAAGTCGCGTGTCGTCCATTCAAAAATGTAGTTTCTACTCTATCGAATTGGTGTCCAAGGCGTGACTCGAAGGTTCATGAGTGCTTCGTGTACCAGGCCATCCACAGGAAACCTCCCAAGTTCATCAATATCGACAATCTAGGATGTCGCTTACATGCACCGATGGAACTCTCAAGTTCGTTGAGGTCGAACATCTATCGACACTGGCCTTTTGACTACTCTCGATGATTTAAAGATGGGGCCTTGTACACTTCTGCCATTTTTTTTTGATAATGGGCGCTTTATTACTTCGATAAGCAATTACACCCGACTTCTGCATAGCTAAGATGCACACAGCGATTCGAACGTCTCAAAAGTCTCAAATGAAAAATAAGAAAGGCAAATTACATATCAAACATGAGCAATTGTAAAACACCTAGGATGAAAGTGGTGAACCAATCCTTAGATTATGCTTTCACCCATGTTGGGAAAAAGTATCCATTGCCGTATTCTCCAACCGTGTACAGACCTCCGTAAATAGGTCGCGTTTCTCCGCCATTTACAGCGCAGACCACGAACGGAGAGTAGCGGTACATCTGTAGATAACCTGCAAGAGAGAACAATTTTTATCATTAAAAACTTTGTATTTCTGCATAGCCATAGCGACCATATAATGGCAAGCTCTCTCATCCTAATAAATATTCTAAATCTATGGTCAATACCATGAAGCCAATTGTTGGAGATATGCCCAAGAGGCAATAATAAAAGTGGTTATTATATATATTTATGTTTATGATAAATGTTTATATACCATGCTATAATTGTATTAACCGAAACATTGATACATGTGTGTTATGTAAACAAACAATGAGTCCCTAGCAAGCCTCTTAACTAGCTTGTTGATTAATAGATGATTAGTTTCATAATCATGAACATTGGATGTTATTAATAACAAAGTTATATCATTATATGAATGATGTAATGGACACACCCAATTAAGCGTAGCATAAGATCACGTCATTAAGTTATTTGCTATAAGCTTTCAATACATAGTTACCTAGTCCTTATGATCATGAGATCATGTAAATCACTATACTGGAAAGGTACTTTGATTACATCAAACGCCACTGCGTAAATGGGTGGTTATAAAGGTGAGATTAAGTATCCGGAAAGTATGAGTTGAGGCATATGGATCAACAGTGGGATTTGTCCATTCCGATGACGGATAGATATACTCTGGGCCCTCTCGGTGGAATGTCGTCTAATGTCTTGCAAGCATATGAATAAGTTCATAAGAGACCACATATCACGGTACGAGTAAAGAGTACTTGTCAGGAGACGAGGTTGAACAAGGTATAGAGTGATACCGATGATCAAACCTCGAACAAGTAAAATATCGCGTGACAAAGGGAATTGGTATCGTATGTGAATGGTTCATTCGATCACTAAGTCATCGTTGAATATGTGGGAGCCATTATGGATCTCCGGATCCCGCTATTGGTTATTGGTCGGAGAGAGTTCTCAACCATGTCTACATAGTTCGCGAACCGTAGGGTGACACACTTAAGGTTTGATGTTGTAATAGTAGAACTTGAATATGGAATGGAGTTCGAAGTATTGTTCGAAGTCTCGGATGGGATCCCGGACATCACGAGGAGTTCCGGAATGGTCCGGAGAATAAGATTCATATATAGGAAGTCATTTTATAAGATTGAAAATGATCCGGTGCATTTATGGAAGGTTCTAGAAGGTTCTAGAAAAGTCCGGAAGAAATCACTTTGGAAGGCGGAGTCCCGGAGGGACTCCACCACCCATGGCCAGCCAACCCTAGAGGGTGGAGTCCCGGGTGGACTCCACCAAAGGTGGCCGGCCACCCCCTCCCAAGGAAAGGTGGGAATCCCACCTCAAGTGGGAATCCCACCTTGGGTAGGTTTCATGTCATATGGAAGGTTTTGGTTTGGGGTCTTATTCGAAGACTTGTAGACCAACTCTTGGGTATTCCACCTATATAATGAGGGACAAGGGGAGGGGGCCGGCCACCACAAAGCCCTAGCTTGGCCGCACCCCATAGTGGCCGGCCACCCTCTCTCCCAAACCCTAGCCGCCCCCTCTCCTTCACCTCTCCCGCAACGCTTAGCGAAGCTCCGCCGGAGATCTCCATCGCCACCGCCACCACGCCGTCGTGCTGCCGGATTCAACGAGGAGCTACTACTTCCGCTGCCCGCTGGAACGGGGAGAAGGACGTCGTCTTCATCAACACCGAACGTGTGACCGAGTACGGAGGTGCTGCCCGATCGTGGCACCGTGATCAAGATATTCTACGCGCTTTTGCAAGCGGCAAGTGATCGTCTACCGCAGCAACAAGAGCCTCATCTTGTAGGCTTTGGAAATCTTCAAGGGCGAGTCTCGATCATCTCCTCGTTGCTCCCGTCTTCTAGATTGCATCTTTGCTTGGATTGCGTTCTCGCGATAGGAAATTTTTTGTTTTCTATGCAACGTTTCCCTACACCAATTACCAAAGATATTGGTCACACTAGTCGAGGGATACAGATCGGAAACTACTTGGATGCATGACCATATAGATCTGGAAAAGCGGCACTGGAAGAACAAGTGCTTAATCGTCTCGTTGTGATGTCAGAAAACACACTGCGTGCTCCCAAGCCAATTGCGTTTCACAAGATTATCTTTGGTTAGGATTACCCCTCCACACAAATAACATCCAAAAGTCTTAATTTTAAGCGGTATTTTTATCTTCCAAATCTTCTTGTTTTTATCAACTGGTATTTTCGGTTGGATGATTGCATTGTACAATAAATTTACAGTGAACTTTCCATTGGATAGTAAGTTCCAACAAAATTAATCCTGCTCTTCCGACAATTGAATAGATTCCAAACGAAGCAGTAAGGCATTCCACGCATGAAGTCTCGTGCCGATTAAATCTCGTCTAAACTTCACTGACGGAGGAGAGGTTGCCATTACTAAAGCAATGGTAAAACTTTTGCGACGAACAATGCTATACAACGCCGGATATTGTTCAGAGAGAGGTCTATTCCCTAACCAAGAATCCTCGCAGATATCCTTAATGTTGAAAGTACCATATCTGAAGAAAAATTTCTTCGTTGCCATTAAGTCAGCCTAGAAATACGAGTCTCCCGGTTTCCAAAGGATTTGGGATAACGCTTTATCGCCAATGTACTTTCTTTTAACAATGGTCTGCCATATGCCATCTTCGGTTAGAAGCTTGTAAAGCCACTTAACTAATAAGATCGAGACCTCAAAGTCATGAACCCCTAGTCCACCCATATCTCTAGGTCGGCATACTACAGACCACTTGACTAGTCGATACTTCTTTTTCTCACTATCCCCTTGCCACAAAAAATCTCGATCGATAATAATCGAGCTTGTGTAATACACATTTTGGCAAAAAAGGATATCATATACAGAACCATGTTGATGAGCACTGTATTAATGAGTATCAGTCTTCCTCCAAGGGATAACACTTTACCTTTCCAACTACTAAGTCTCTTCTAAAGTCTTTCCTTGACTAGTTTCTACTCAGCAATTGTTAATCTTTGATAATGAATCGGGATTCCTAAATAGTTGATAGGAAACTGTTCTTGCCCATAACCAAACAGTTCCGTATATTCGACAACTGAGTCCTGAGCCTCGCCAAAGCAGAACAATTCGCTTTTATGGAAGTTTATTTTAAGGCCCGATAAATGCTCAAAAGCCGCCAAAATTAGCTTTAGATTTCTAGCTTTATTGAGATCATGTTTCATAAATAAAACTGTATCATCAGCGTATTGGAGGATTGATAAACCCCCATCGACTAGATGTGGAATCACCCCTTCAATCTGGCAATCAGATTTAGCTCGTTCGATCAAAATAGCGAGCATATCAGCCACAATATTGAATAAAAGTGGTGATAGAGGGTCGCAAACCTTTTCTTGTCTGGAAGAAGCGTCCCGTATCATCGTTGACACGGATCGCAACGCTTCCTCCATACACGAAATCGTTGATCAAAGCTCACCATTCAGGTGAAAAACCTTTCATCCTGAGTGTCTGATGAAGAAAAGACCATTTTACTATTATATAGCTGCTCGAAATCAAGCTTTAAAATTACCCCATTCATCTTTTTGGTGAGCAGTTCATGAACCGCCTCATGTAGAACCACTACCCCATCTAGGATATTATGTCCTTGCATGAAAGCGGTTTGGGACGGCATCACCACATGATCAACCACTCTATTCAGTCTAATGTTTAGTCTAATGGTGGCCACTTTCGTGAATATATTGAAACTTATGTTTAAGAGGTAGATAGAACTATATTTATATTGTTGGATCCTTTCTGCCTCCTTAACCTTGGATAACAAGATAATCTCACCAAAATTTAGACAGAAGAGTTTCAATCCAGTGTGTAAAATACTGAACATGTGTAGAAGGTCCTCTTTATGCCTCTTTAAGGTACACTTCTAGCATGGAGGGCCACTTTATTATAATGGAATTGATAAGCCACGTTTTGGATCTGACCGTTTTGTAGTATCTGCTAGCTAGACGCTCTAGTGTGAAACCAAATTCCGTTAAGTTTATGCATACATAAATTCTCTAAATTATGGAATACTATTACCTCTGTCCACAAAAAGGTGGTAAATGTTTTTTCTAAATTTAGATGTATGTAAACACTATTTGGTACGGTAAAAATGGTTATATATATCCATGCTTGCGAGGATAGGCGTTTCGTACGGTAAATATAATCTCGCTTTTACAAGCAAGCTAGCCTCGCTATGCCAGAATAACCCTGCTTACGCGGGAGAGCCAAATCGGCTTGGCCGGAGTTGGTGGGTGTATCGGTCAGGCCGGCGGTCACTAGAATCAACTATGAGAGGCCCGACTTGACGACCCAGGTGCTCTTCCTGGGCATTACGCCGAGCCCGTCAGGGTTCGTCCCGACGCGCGTCTGCGTCTTCCTCGACACCCGTGGCCGCGTTGCCGCTGTCCCCGTCATTGGCTAGCTGACCGTGTCGTTATGCTCGTTTGTGTGGCGGCCGGCGGTCATCTTGATAGTTGTTTGCTTTTGAATAACTGGTTCTTGAATGAATGGTCAAGTTACTCAAGTATACAATAAAATTCGTTTATGACAACACTTGTTCAAATTAATTGCAGTGTTACCCTGGTTTGTATTGGTGGCATTCATGACATTTCAAAGATCGCAGGGCTGATCAGTAAGTTCATGAACCTGAGAATACTAGTAGGAAATAAACCATAGATGGGATTCACATTGGCCATTCCGGCTATCAGGCCCGACGTATTAGTCCTATCTAAACACGGAAAGCCAGATCCGACCTGAATTCTCCCTGCGCACCGACTCTCCACCCCATAAAAGTTGCTATTTTGCATCATCCGCTCATCGCAGAGGCAACACAAATCACAAATGCACCTCCTCAATGGACGAAACCAGTTCCATAATCGCTGACTGCTTGAACTCGCCGGCCATAATGGAAACCCATTTTCTATTTCTTGCGTGGGCTCTGGTTTGTCTCTGGCGGTGCTCCCTCGCGACGCGCGTTGGATCAAGATCGGGCGGCCCGGACTGAGCGGCGCTTGCGTCCAAAACACTATCCGTCCGCCCCCCGTCATTTCCCCTTTCGTTTTCCCCACTGTTCAAATCAATTCGTCCCCATTCTCCTCCCCTTCTCTCTCAAGGCGGAGTTCCTCGCCGGGGTGAGAAATTTCTTCGCCGGCGCGGCCCGCAGCCCCGCGAGATAGACGCGTCCGTTGCGGCGGAGGTTGTCGCACGAGTCTGCGAAGGAGATTTCGGCGGCGAGGCGTGTCGAATCCGCGCGCACTGTTCGTGCTAGACGTTGTCGATTCCGGAGCTTGGGCGGTGTTATTCTGGTAAGTCCTTCGATCTCGATCCGGTGGTGCTTCGAATTTGTGTTTTAGTATGCTCGATTCGCCGTCAATTTGACATCTATTAGTTTGTTCTCAGTACAATCAACCCGTCGGAGGCTGTGCTTGGGAATCGAACTGTCGGAGACGGGATTTGTCACGCGATTCGGTGGCGTGGGCCGGCGATTCGACGTTCCTCGGGTGTGCGGAAGCCGGCGATTCTATCTGCGTCGCGTCCTCGTCGAATCGAGCTCACTCGCGGACGTGATTTGAGGTCTCGGCGGACGTGATTTGGTGAGTTCTCCGATCTCGATCCGTTTAGTTGTTCCGTTTGTATTCATGGGCGCTTAGTTTCACCCACCCAGATTCTGGCATTTGTGTTGCATTTTTAGTCAGTTTCTATGTTTGCTGTTCGTGCATGAGATGTTGTGGCTGCGCTAGGTACGGCTCTGCTGATTGCAGTCATAGTCCTTAGTAGCTCCAGAGCTTCTTCGTTGTCCATAGTAAATCCATAGTATGCTTCATTACATCATGTTTTTAAGCTTTATGCAATGTACATAGTATTCTTATTGGTTGGAGTAATCCTCTGTAGATTGAATAGGTACAGCATGTTGGAACCTCGTGCAATGTTGTTATTCACAGTATTTGTAGTATATATACAAAGTATCAGAAATGATATTGATGTGGCAGGACAACTTATATACATTAGAACAACTTATACATTGCAATAAAGTATCAGAAATAATGCATCATATGTTCATTAGTTTCTATTTCATTTTCCCCATTTTCTGGTTGCCCCTTATACATTCCTGGTCACCCAGTAGAACAACTTATAAATATGATTACGTCATGTAATTACGTAGCTTCAATCTTAATTTATATGTCGCAGTAGGACGTATTTTTAATAATAAATACATCCCAGCTGGGAAGTGGTACTTTGTCTTGCTTTTGCAGGATGTATTTTTTCAATAATAATTACATGCTAACTATGAAATGTAATAACTATGTTTGTAGTTGAGGAATCTCGGTTGGGTGTCGCATGCTATAGCAATTTAGCTCAGTTATTCATGTAGTACAATTTAGCTATATCAATTTCATCTTGCAATTGTACTCTTTGGTATGTATATTTTCTAGTAGTAAATACATCCTAGGATGAATACCTCCAGCAGTATATACATCCAAGGATTATATTTTCTCTTGAATTAAGTGTATCATAATTGGATGTTTATTTGTGGGAGTTAATACATCCCAGACACATTTGGATGTACTTTCCCAGGAGTTAATACATGCTGGGATGAATATATGTTTGGAATTAAGTAGACTATACTGGATGTATATTTCCATTAGTTAATACATCTCGGTAGCCTAAGCATAGGTCATGAATCATCATTGGATGTATTTTTTATTGTTGGTATTCTTTCTTAGTTGTTTTTTACCTGCATTTTTGTAATTTTTGGAATTTAATCAACATAAATGTACTTCTATTACATCCATGCTTTCTACTGATTCCGTTGTTTTCTGTTTACAGGGTGGTGATTATACTGTGTCCACCAAAATATCTTGTCCCCAAATGGTATGGACCAACGAGTTAATCCTTTTTTACTCCTTTTTTTTGTATCTTATGTGTTTGCATCTTACTCTTTTTTTTTTACTTTGTGTTTCTGTTTTGTAGAAGTCCTCTCGCACACCGAAAAATCCTGTGAAGGAAGGACACTCAAAACTCAGCGCGATGAGGAGGAGGCTCAAGTTGAAAGGAATGGCGGATGAAACAGGGGTGCACAAAGAAGTAGCTGAGGAGGAGCAGATGAAACAGGCACCAATAATAGAAGAAAATGTTCAAGTTCCAACTGCAAATGTGGAAGAAGCTGAGCCTGGAAAAGAGGTGCACAAAGTTAAGAACCAGGTACTTTAACTTTATGTTTTTCTTTTTTCTGCATTTTGTAATATATCAATGTTTTTCTAAACTACTGACTCATATGGGTGATGTTTTAATGGCAGAGTAATCTTTTCAATCGGTCATCTCCCATGAAGCTTGTTAGAGTTCTCAAGGATATGACTGAAGACCAGAAGAATTTGCTAATACAGTCACATTTTGGAGGAATTATTAAGATGAAGTGTTCCAAGCTTATTCCTGAGCTGTGCAGGTTTCTGATGGGTTGTTTTGATCAAGACAACTGTGTGCTGGACTTTGGTGAAAGGGGCAAGATACCTGTAACTTCTGAGTCTGTTGTGAATGTTTTGGGAGTACCTAATGGAAGTTCTGTCGTTCCTTATCGGCTAGATGTTGATGCTACTAGTCTCATTCTGAACATGCTTGGAATCACAGATGGCGTGCAGCCAAATGTTTCAGATCTTGAGAAGGAACTAGGCCCATCTTACCACTACGAGATGATGCATATCTCAGAAAGTTCATCATATACATGATTAGTTCAGTGTTTGCTCCAACCACCGGCATAAAAGTCAGTCCAAAATGTTACCCTCCTGTGTTAAACATAGAAGCAATCAAAACCTTGAATT
This sequence comes from Lolium rigidum, assembly GCF_022539505.1. NCBI lineage: Eukaryota > Viridiplantae > Streptophyta > Magnoliopsida > Poales > Poaceae > Lolium > Lolium rigidum. Next base: position 311,374,662 of record NC_061514.1, read on the forward strand.
GGCCCAATTCATAATTGATATTCTTATCCAGACTGCAAAAGCAAAGGACAAGAAAAATTGGTTCAAGGCTTGCATGCCATATCTTATGGTACGTGTTCCAAACTAAACTACATTTCATCTTCACCTTTTTTGTTTTATAAGCGTTAGTAGCATGTAAATTATGTGGGTATTAATAATTTTTGCATTTACAGATTATTTATGTTGATTCGCTGGAGACAAATGCAGTAAATCTTCCAGATGATTTACCTCGCTGCGCAATCTGGACGAACAGTCTAATCTCACTTGTATCTGATTTGGATAGGAAAACTGATGGTTCTTTGGGTGCATTGCCGGTATGTACCTATTGAATCTACCCCGTCATTACATTATGTTTGTTTCAGCTTTTCTTTCTTTTTTTACATGCTACCATCTATGACATTGATGAATTTTGTTGTATACATGTGCAACTGAAGGCTCATTTCAGGCGTAATCCTTCTATGTTTACCACTGATCCATCTGTGGTTGATATGTTCATCCGGCGTCATCTTCGTGGCAGTTATACAGATGAGGTAAGCCGGTTTTACTTCTGTCTGCATCTGTTATTATTTTACCTTTTTGTTTTTTCAATTAGGCATTTTTTTTGATTTGATCATTGTGTTTCATATATTTCTTAGGACTTGGAGAGGTACAGGCCAGCCGTGATCAACATGTGTACCCTATTTGAAGATGGTGTCGCAACCTTCATCCAAACACTAGAAGTGCAAGGACAATCTTCCAAACAAATTGAAGAACAAGTTGTTGAGCATGTTATAAAAGCCAAACCTAAGAGAACAAGAAAGGCACGTGCTCCCATCGAGAATGCTTGTCAAGAAGAAGATCTTCCAGTCCCAAATGTCAAGGAGGACACATTAAGGAAGAGGAAATCTGTGCATACTGTGCCTGATGTTCTTGAAGAAACTGTAATTGAAGAAGTTGTGCCTCACAAGAAGATATGTTCTGTGCATTGCCAATCTGACAACATTTTATCACATGGTCCTGCTGAAGAAACATCTGCATGGAGAAATGAAGAAGCTCATGGGACAACAGTGATTGCTGCTACTGCAACTAATCCATCTGCTTGTTCTGATTCAACCCCAGATGCTCTAACAAAGCTTCAGTTGTATGCATCAGGATCCCACTCAAACCTCAGTAATGACATCTTGCATGCTGATACTGCAGCACAGTTGCTTCTGGATTTGAATTCCCAAGCACCTGAGGGAACCACCACTGGAAATGGAAAGAAGGGAGTTTCCTTTGTTATCCAGGGAGAACAAAACAAGGAGTGCAATCACTTATCTGCTGGTCCTGTTGCTATGGACTGTAACAATGTGAATAGTGCTACACTAGATAGACCAATAACAAGGTCTAAATCTCCTTTGAAGGCAACTGTCAATACAGAAGAAAGTCCAAAGCCTAGCAGACAACGAAACGTAATTGCGAAGTTAGTTGCAGACAGTCCTAGGAGGCTTACAAGATTTGCTACAGCTGAGGCCAAAGCAAAAGCTCTTAATGCGGAAATTCCCAGTGGACCGGCTGCAAAACTTCAGGATAGCATGAATAGAAATTTACAGCTCCAATTCAGCAGATCTGTCAGTGTACCAGAAACACTTGGTAAGATGAATCAACAATGTCATATGGAGGCACCTCCAAGTCTTGATCTTGGGTTGGATGATCCTAGCAATCAGGAAACTGAAGTTGTCTGCAAGATAACTGATGTACCAGACACTGTTCAGGAAGAGTTAGTAGTAATATCCAGTAACGAGGACATCGGTGACTCCTTAGATAAGATTTATGCACGGATTGAAATGCCAACCACGACTCCAGCAAAGGGGAAGGAAACTGTTGTTCAAGATGCTCTTCTTACATCTGGTGGCTCAAATAGTTGCACCCCTATTCCTGAACCACATAAGAAAAGGATTGTCAAACCACCACAAAATCAAAAGTCACCATTCCTCGGATGTAGCAAGAAGGAGACTGCTCGAAGTTTGCAAATGAAGTCTACGACAGGGTTTGTTCTTACGGTGGGGAAACTAAAGATGAGATCAACAAAAGTAAAATCATTGACGATGGGAAATACTTCATAAACGTCCGAGAACTAGCAGATTCAATTAGGCCTGGAGGTTGGTTGAGCAACTCTACATGCGAAATGGCAATTCATGTTCTTGCTCCAGAGTTGGCAAAGCAGAAAAAACATGTGATGCCATTAATTCTTGCGGTTAGTATTCAGTACTGAATCTTTTTTGATGTTATCCCTTCTGAATTTTATACATCTTTTCTCAATATTACACTGATTATTACATTTGTTTCCTTCCTTTATTTCTGTTGTGCATGTAACTATTCTCCCCAAAAGACCAAATTAAGGAAGGCGACATGCATTCATGACAGAGTGGTTACCAAAGCATTCAAAATGAATTCAGAAAATCGACTTGATCATAAAGAGCAGGTTAGCATGTAGTTCATATGTTCTTTTACTTTTCTGAATACACAAATTTTACCTGATGCCTCTACCTTCTTACATTTTTGAACTTTTTTCTTACTTTGCAAAATCAACAGGTTATGTTCCCAGTTCTGCAAGACCTAACTCCTGATATCAAACAGCACACTGGTCACTACTATCTGATTGTGTTGAACCTAAAGGCAGAAAGGTTCGAGGTGATGGATTCACTAAGAGCGAAAGGCAATCGCGGACTGATCAAAGACTACAGGTTAATTATTGGATCAATCAAGTACCTATGGGCTAAAAACTACAGTGAATCTACCATAAAAATTGAAAATTGGGTGACAGAGCACATCGACACCCCAATGCAGAAAACAACGTAAGTAAAACTACAGTTATTCAAGCATGTGGTTTAGCATTTTTGTTCCATAACCGAGTTTCCTTATTTTTTTTTTGCCTTCATAGCGTCGTGAATTCTAACTCGCACTACTGGTTTCGCATTGTAGGTACAACTGTGGATTCTTCATGCTAAAGGCCATTGAGCTATGGAATGGAAGGAAAATGATTGCAGCAATCAACCCACCTGACATGCCCAACATTAGGAAGCAGTCCACACTTAAGTGGCTGGAATGGGTTGACAACAAGATAGAGTGGCAGGAACTCCTTTTTTAAGCTCATTGCATGTAAGTAGCCGTTACAATTCATGAACAAACCTTATTGCTACAAGTGTATTCTTCTTGCATTTTTACTTTCAATTGTGCATTCTTTTTTACAGCCTAGAATGTCTGTTTTAGTTTTCAAGAACTACTTGTATCATTGTGTAAAATCATCAAACAGTAACTTAAAAATACACTTGCATTTCAAATAGTACATTTCAAAATAGCAACCAATGAAGTAACAACACCAAACCACAAATCACTTTAGCCCAGTAGTTTGCCAAAACATATTCAGCAGGATGATTTTAACACAAACTTTACAAGTAACTTAAATGCTTCCAAAGTCATTAACACTACAAAAATACCACATTCCATTCCACTTGATTACTAAACCATGTTGCGGAAAAAGTTGATCTCCGTAGGTTCTGGTGCAGTAGACATTTTTGAAGGACATGATGCTAAAGTGTGATTCTCAGACCCACAACCACTGCATTTCATAGGTTTTGTAGATTTTATGTGCAACCCAGACTTCTTCCGTTTCTCCCCTGGACGTCCTTTAGTTTTAGTTACTGTAGGGTCCCTAATGTTGTGTTGCTGCGACGCACTCCCCTGGCCATCATCACCGACAAAGTCCCAGTTGGATGTTTGTTCAATGTTCTTTCTCTTTTGATTTGCATTGCCACCAACAAACTCACCTTTTGACGTATCTTCAACATGTCCACCTTTTTTCTGTTTAGCTTTTCGTTTTGCTGCTTCACTTAACTTCATAGACTTAAGTTCATTTGACAAAGCTAACATGTACTTATCAGCTACAGCCTTGCTTTTATCCGATTCGGATGCTACTTTAGCTATGTCTGTGAAATCATTGCACAGTGTCCCATACCGGATCAGCTTCCTCTCTTTAATTGACAACTTCCTGTCACTAGGGACATCAGGCAAGTCTACTTTCTGTGTAACAATGTCATCTGGTGGCATTTGCCACCTTGGCAGTATGTAATGCGGCGGTATGTACCCCACAGCACCAACCTGAGCCATTACTCGCAATGCATGGCAGCACAACAAACCATCTCTTTTAATTTTAGAGCATTCGCATGTGTAGGTCGATTCCTGCATGTTAGCTTCCACCCTGTAGGATCTCTTGCCATATCCATAAACTGATCCTGTTATTGGAACAACATCAAACATATGTCCCTCAACTAGATTTGCATTGTAAGATGTAACTTTACGAATCTCAGCCCTGAAACGCAGGTAGATGGGCCTGGTGTACACTTGTATAGCTTGTTTCTCAAGTGGCCACTCTCCCCACATCCTTAGAGTTTTTTCTTCCATTTCAAATTCATTACCATCTTCTGCAACTTCAATTTTCTCTTGTAGTTTCATGTATTGTCTGAAGAAATGCACGAGGCTGTTGTGTGGTCTAACATATCTTTTCAAAACAGCATTGAACCCTTCACTACGCGCTGTAGTTTGTAGGAACGGGAAGAACCTATCCCTGAAGTAAGCAGGGACAAAACTGGATCTCAGATCATAGACGTCCTTCAAATGTGTGTTGTCCCCTACATTGTGCTTGATGATCATTTCTGCCCACCTTCTTTCAAATTCATCTTCTGTCATGCTGTGGTCAATTATCTCATTGAACTCTCTCCGTAGATCTTCATTCTTAGCCATGTCATTTCCTAGCACAGGTTGGAAATTCTGCATTATGTGCCATCTACAATTCCTGTGGCATGAATCTGGAAAAGTTTCCGAAATGGCACTCCTCATTGCACCATCCTGATCAGTGATGATGTTAGTTGGGTGCAAACCATCCATCGCCTCAAGAAATGCCTCAAATAGCCAAACAAAATCTTCCACCCTTTCATTTTTAGGAACCCACAACCAAGTTGAATTGATCGACCATACCTATTTATCCCAATGAACGGCGCAAAGGGCATGCTGTACATGTTTGTCATGTAGGTAGTGTCAAAAGACAAACAATCACTTGTAAATCTTGTATGCAGCTCTTGCTGGCCCATCAACCCAGAAAATCCGCCGAACTCGGTGATCATGATCAACATCTATCTTGGAGAAGATTTGCGGATCATCCTTTTTCACCTTATCAAACTCTGCAAGTAACAATGACATGTCTTGCTGAGTTTCTGGCACATCAAGTGTTGCCATGAAGTTGCTAACATCTTTTGTCACATATGGAACATTAGCAAGCTTGCCATACAACTCTGCCATAATAGACATCACTCTTCCGAGTCGACGGGTTAACCTTGTGAAGTAGCCTGATGAAGTCCCTTTCTTCCTTTGGGATTCCCCTGTGGGATCTCAAGAACCTTTTCAAAGAAAATTTCTTGACACATGGATGATTGTGCTCTTCTATAAACATTGTTACATGCCACTTCTTGCCTCTTCTTTTCACTCGCAGACGTGCCTTGCACTCAGTCTTAACAGTTATTGCACGATTTCTTAGTTTCACTGGTGGAGCTTCCAGCCTATTGATATCAGGGTTCTTCCCACTTTTGTTGCAAACAAATAGACATTTGTCTTTCTCCTTATCAATGCTAGAGTTTCTGGATGTACTAGACTTTATTGAAAAGCCTACATGCTTAGCATACCGATTATAATGCACTCTAGCTTGCTCCCAACTATCAAACATCATCCCTGGATATGGTTTGTCAACGATTGGCTGGCTACTTGGAGTTGACTGAACTTCATCTTCTCCACCTGAATCATCGCTAGATAGGGTAATCCCAGTAAGTACATCAGTTTCTGTTGATGGTCCTGTGTTGCCACCAGATATGTGAACTTCTACTGCAGCAGCTTCTACATGTTCTATATCACCTTGAGCTTCTTTTGGATGAACTACATCTTCAGGATCTTCTAGATCTTCCAGTGTAACATTTAGGTCTAGATCCATATCTACAATACATAAGCGAGAACTAAAGCATTTAAGATCTACAATAGGTTTAACAAACTGGCAATTCAATTCAGCTGCATCAAAGAACTAAAGCATTTAAGATCATAAGCGAGAAAAATTTACATGTTTTTTTTTCAATTCTACATGTATTTATTTTTGATGCAAATTGATGTGACAACAGTACTTGCTACATCTTGTCTTAGAATGACATTAAAAACCTGTTTTTTTTTTCCAGGAACATGATGCTGATGCTATGAAGTCCTACAACTAGGAATCAAGATTTCAAACAAGCATCACATTGTACATGTTTTTGGTTCAAGACAACCTGCACTACCAATTCTTGCTATTTTGCTCATGCTTCTGAGAAACAATCACTGATGGATTTATACATCCTGGGATGTGTAAACTGCTAAGTCAAGTGGATATGTAAACTGCACAGTTCTATTTCTTTCTCCTTACTACTTCTGTCGGATTTATACATCCTGGTATGTGAATCCTTATTTTGATGTGGATCTGTTATACTTCAAGTTTGCAGAATTGGCCTGGGTCAATTCTTTATACATCTAACCATGAGTAACCATGAGTAACCAGAATTGGCCTGGGTCAATTCCTGGCATGTAGAAGTTTAGGATTTGGGGAGAGTAAGAAGTTACAGATCTGGCATGGGGAAGGAGTTTTTTACCTCTGTTTTCTGGGCGTGCTACAGGAGATTTGTAGCAGATCTTCTTTTATCTACTTTGTAGCATGTATTTTTGGGCTCTTTTTGAAGCTACAATATGGAGTTTTTCTTGCTGTTCTTGGTACACAGAAGGCAGCAGGCGGCGGCTGGAGGAAGAAGACGAGGGCTGGAAGAAAGAAAAGGAAACGAGGGCTGTAGGGTTTGATTTGACAGCCTGTATTTTTTTCTGTTTATTTTTTGTCCTTTTCTGTGGTCCAATCCACGTCCTTAGGAAACGAGGGGCATGTGACAGATTTGCCATTTCTGGCAGCTGTCGCTATCAACTGTGGGCCCCGCTTTCTATTTTAGGAAAAAGCCAAATTCGGACAGGGGGGGCACCCTGTAGCACTACCTGGTAACCGGGCACTCCCTATCCGCGTCCTAATGGAAAAAGGGAAACAGACTGGCCATTAATTAGGCTGCTGTTCAGTTCAATGTATCAGTATGACTGAATTCCATAATAACTAGTATGTGCAGACTCTCAGCCTTATCAAAAGGAAGGAAGAATACCAGCAATCTTTCTGAAACATCATGAGCAGGAAAAGTGCAATTAGGAAAAAAAAAGCAATAAATTGGAAGGAACCAGACCTGGGATGGCATGTTCTAAAAGCCAGGTTTAGCGTCTTGGGGGATATGATCCGAGACCATGAATGGCAGATCATCTCATCGGCCTGGGATGTCGAAGTGCATAAATTGCTGAGGCAATTGCAGCCTATGAAGGTCTGAAACATGCTCTGCTTACTACACCCGAGAAAATGGTCCTCAAATCAGACTGCTGACATCTGGTGAAGGAAAACATTTTTTTTCGAGGTTGACGGGGGGGGGGGAATCCCCACCGCTTGTTATATTCCACGAAAGTAGCCTGGCAGGCCCATGTTCTTACAAACGGATTGGAGAAATACAGGGGGATACAGGAGGAGAAGACGACAAAAATAAGGACCAAAAAAATTACACAAGAAACATGGGAACACAGGGGGAAGGGGGAGGTTCGCAGATGGAGCCAACCGAAACCCCTCGGAGGCAAGCACCTCAAAGGGCAGTCACTACGACCTGGCTGGGCGAGCGAACGGCGACGACGAAGACCTGCAGCACCGAGACCAGACACAGTCGAAAGGCATCGGATAGCCGATACTGGGGCGACGACACCGGTGTGCCGACCCCGTGGTCGAAGGGCGACGCAGAATCGAGTCACGCCAGAAGCACAAACCAGACAAAGTCGCAACCAGACGCCACCTTGAGAACCTCAAGTCGACCGCTAGACGAGGATCTCCGGTGAGAACCACACCGCAGGCAGGCAAACCACGGGAGCAGGTAGTGGAATACGTGGACACCAGCAGAAGCACACGAAGGAGCGTCCCGGCATGGTCGAAGGGCGTCGGATAGCCGAGTCCATGCGGCGACACCGGTGTGCCGCCGGCCTTGCCGAAGGCGTTGTGCCGCCGAGACCAAACACAGTCGAAGGGTGTCGGAACTCTCAAATCCTGAACAGGACAGATCATCTACTTTGAATGTAGTAGCGGACATAACGTTTGATCAGTCTACATCAAGAATTCAAGGTTAGGAAGAGTAATAGGGAGGACAAACTCACAACCGGGATGCCCATAAGATTGCAAGCAGTGTTTCTTGTAATGTTGGTGTGTGTCTAGGCAATCTTCCTTCCTACGGGTTTGAAAATGCTTTGAAAGATTGTAACCAAGCTTCTACTTCTAATAATTAATTAATAGATACATATACACCATTCTAAAAAGAATGATAAGCATCGAGGATGGTAGAAATATATTATCAGACAAAACAAAAAAAGGTGACCATTTCGACTTGTTCAAGTGCTCCTGCTTGGAAAATATACTGTAGAAGCTTGGTTTGACGGTGGAAAATGACACATTAATTGCAACAGCCATTAGTATTACTTTCATTAAATCTTCTGCCAAATAAAAACCGATTGTTTTTCAAACTCATCAACTTACTAATAGTGGTAGTTTTGGCAATGCTCTTTGCAACTCATGTAGAATCACGGGAAATAAAATTTCGATGACCTTACAACTATCAGATTCAGTTTCGACTCTGTAAGAACTGAATTTTACGGAGAAATAACAAAGCAACAGCATAAGTTTTGTGCTTCCATCTAGTTACAAGTTACTGTGGTGCGGCGATTGAAACGCCAGGATCTGAACTCCCGTACAATCTCCTCCATCTGTGGGGAGAGTTTATCAGATAAGGTCACCGAGAAATCCTGCAAAGCAGTGGCTTTGGAAAGCAGAAACTTTGCAAGTATCCTGTCGAGGGCATGTCCACTGTACTTGGCAATGGTGATCCTTTTCAGGCTACGGCCCAAGCAGGGGATGCTCATCCGCCACAGGCTCTTGGTCAGCGAGCTATAGTCGAGGTTCTCGTCCACGCAGTTCCCCGGTTCAGCTTCCGATTCTGACTCCTCGTCGTCAGAGTAGTAGTAAGGTTTCTTCTTCTTTGGCGGCTGGGGTACCTCAGGAACCAGGGTCAACACTTCGAGGTTCTTGGTGTTGGCGAGCAGGACCGCGACGGACTTGACGACATGGTCGGCGCCCAGGAACCCCTCGAGGACCAGCTGCCTGAGATGGCGGGTCACGGCTATGAACTCGCTGCTGAAGTGTGCCATTGATGGGCGCAGGGCGAGGTGGAGGTAGGACAGCTTCGTGCACCGGCCGATGAGCTCCGTGAGTGGAGCAGCTTCCTTTTTCTCTTTGCCGGTGAGGTCCTCGCAGAGATCGATGGTTACCGCCGTCAGCTCGGCGTAGTTTGCGATCGAGAATAGAGAGGAATCTCGAGGAAGGCTGCCTTTGTACTGCAGCGACCGCAGGCGCCGGGTGTGCAGCACCACGCGCCTGGCGTTGTGGCAGCAGACCAAGGCGAAGCTCCGCAGTTGGGCGCTGGTCACCGTCACCTCCGTGGCGGTCGGGCACTCCTCCAGCGTGAGGTCGGCGAGCCGCGGGCAGCTCGAGAGCAGCTGCTGCAGCGCCCCGTCCGGCGCCATGATCCGCCTGAGGTAGAGCGTCTCCAGCGACGCCACGACGACGCCTCCCCGGGGCGGGTCGAGCGTCCAGTTGGTGAGGCGCAGGCGGCGGAGCGTGCCGCACCGGAACAGCTGGCGCGGCGTCCGGTAGAACCTGCCCCTGACATCGCGGTCGAAGTCGGCCGAGGCCTTCTCGGATCGGCCGAAGGGGCAGAGCGTGCGGTTGGAGTAATGCCGGTACCGTAGCTCGACGTCGACCTCCTCGGCGCCGGAGGAGGCGGCGATGACGATCCACTGGACGAGCAAGTCAGGCGGCGCATTGAGCGCGCGGATCCGGAAGACGCGGATCGGCGTCGCCGGGGCCTTGGACATGATCGCGCCCGTCACCTGCGTGTCGAAGCAAACCGGCTTGCCGTTGCGCCGAGGGCGGATCTTGCCGTCGACGAGGTCCACGACGGGAACGGCGGCAGAGACGAGGCGCCACCGGCTGGAGAGCACGGAGGCGCGCGCCGCCTCGTTGGACTCGAGGTGGGAGAGGATGCCCGCGAGCGCCTTGTCCGGGAGGGCGCTCAGGCGGTCTCTGCCGTGCACCACCATCGTCGTTTACCTAGGGTTGACGAGATGAGAGATGAGAGATGAGAGATGAGAGATGAGAATATGCTTGCTCAATTTGCGTGTTTATGGTTTTTTTTTTTTTTTTTGCGTGTGTGTGTTTATGGTTGCTGCCTGCTCGACGAGCAGTTGAAGATATCTATACCTAATAATAAAGGGAGAAGCGTTTCCGTGGTTTGGTCCGTCACTTTGCGCTTTCGTCCATCGGTGAGTGCGCCTTCGTATCGGTGTGGTTTGTTTCGTTTCCTACGTCGCTCGCAACGTTTTGTTCCTAGAGTCAGAAGCGTAGCGGACCACATGAGCCCGAGCCGTTCACGTCAGAATCGTAACCGGAGAGGATTATTCTCCTGCTGCACCTACACGCGCCGATTGAATCGTAACAAGCAAGGATCCTTATCCCTGTCCTCTCCCTACCAATGCAATCTATTTATACTGCAAGCCGCTGTCGACGTCGCCTCAAGCCCTTAAAACGGCCGACCCAGTACAATGGACAGGGCGCTCAGGGTTCTCCAGGCCGGCTCTTAGCAGCGGCAGCGAAGATCATGACAGAACCCCGGTGCGCCTCCTATGCGTTGGACTGGTAGCAGGCTGCTCATGCCCGGCTCCGTCGTGGCATCCGATGTACTGTACATGCATACGGCGTCGTGCATAGCGCCAAAGGTGGCGTGCATGTCACACGTCTCGACGGCGTTAAGCTGGCCAGGGGCAAGATTAGCTAGCACTCCACAGCATGAAGGACGTCGTAAAGTATCGTTGGATCGATATGCCTAGATACACCTGAGAGATCGTATCAAACTGGAAGCATTGAGTATCCTGCTCCGACAGGAACTTTCCTCGGACCACGCGCCTGTGGGATGGCCGATATATATATGGACTCAGTTTTCGCAGGTATATTCAGGCGGATTTGGTTGATATTATGTAGAATCCGACATCTCCGATGTGCCTGCTTGGATCCATCTTCTCCTGAAGAGGAGCTCGCGGATTGGCTGACGCAGCGAAGGAACTCGCCGGAGATGGGAGAGACGAGAGAGACGAGTCCAAGAGCACGAGGGGGAGAGGTCCACGGCGAGCGTCTCTCATGGAGGTGGGCGGGGACGGCTAAGGATGTCTTATGTCGTAGGACATGGCGGAGCAGGATCGTATGGTGGTCTGTGTTTCTTACTTTTTTATTCGTCTGATCGCTACCAGCGCACACGACTCCGAGTCGTGGCCGCTTGCACGCTCGAGCGCGAGTCAGCTGCTCTCGGCGGATGCGTTCGTCGGCACCTCGTCGGCTATGCCGGTAGGGCAGCGATAACCAGGCGGAGATGGTACCCTTCGACGCCATGGACATGGACGAGCTACCGCTGGTTAGTCCACCCAATCAGCCGCAAAGGTCCGGCACGCTTTTATCGGCAGAGCCAGCGGATGAAAGATGGAACCTGCGGGGATGGCCGGCCGCTGCTGCCATGTGGGCATGCAACATGTTTGACGCCGTCTGTCCCACAAGCGATTCTCCATATATATTCAGCATCGTGTTAACAAGTGTGATGGCTGCTAGCTAGGCCAAAGAGCCTGGTGTATGAATTGGTTCTTTATAAACACAACTTTTACAGCTGAAAGCACTGTGTGAGAAAGCTAAACCAATATTGATGCAGGGTAGCAACGTCCAGGTATGTGGCATCTAGCTTTCTGAGTTATACCGGTCAATCTTCTAAATTCATTGCATGCCTTTTTGTTAGCTAATTTTAGGTGTTATGTATTTTACATTGCTGTCTTTGAGGGAAGATGAGACAGCCTGAGTAAAATACTGAAATCGTTGTTGCTGCCGGTAACTGGAATCATCAATCCAAAGAGAGTCGATCAAATCAGCGGTGGTGATGGACATGCATCGATCGACCTCATATTTAGCATGTCGCATATAATTGCTAACTGGTGATAGCGTAAAACAATATTGATTAAAACTTATGAACTTTAGGTTCCTTACAACAAGGTAATATAGTGCTTGTTTCTAATGGATTAATTTTTGCTCACTATTTATATGCGTAATGTGCTCCATCCAGTAGACCGTCATTTGACCATATTTGAGAAAAGAAGCAAAGTGCTAGCAGTTCAAATGCATATGTTTACATGGCTTTTTGAATTTTACCATTGTATCTCCCGTTGCAACGCACGGGCAATATTCCTAGTATATCTCCAAAATTTGCATGATTCAGTTATTCACGCTCGAATCTGTTAGGAAATCGCTATTTCCTTTAATCAGATCAAAACATGCCCATATTACATATCTTTGATCTTTGATACTTGGTGGGCTTGCGGCATAAGATGGTGAATTGGCGAGGCACCCAACGCCAGCGGTAGGCATTGCAATGGGTACCCATGACTAGCATATCCGTTGGGTAAAAACTCAAAAAGAGTACGGGTATAAGAAAAAATATTACACATGGGTTCGTAAATGAAAAAAAAATCATATCCATCGGGTAGGATGGGTACGGGTATGTCGGTGGAGCAGGTGGCTAAGAGGCGTTTGCCATCTGACGGGAGTTGCGCTTTATGTGGCATGTTGGAGGATTGCGACCATATCTTCTTCTCATGTCACCTAGCCAAGTTCATGTGGGCAGGGGTGCGGGAACTTCTCCCATGTAACTAGAATCCGACAGGGATCGGTGAGTTCATTGCGATCGTCCAAGGTCTCTTCGGACCTTTACGTAGGCTAGCTGTTGGTTCGCCTTAGCAGCTCTAAGCTGGATACTTTGGAACACACGCAACAAGCTAGCTATCGAAGGGAAGGTGATCGGACATCCAGCTGACGTTCTCTTCACCATGTCTATTCACATGCAAAGCTGAAGGGTTCTGGTCAGACAGCGGGACAGGGACCTCTTGGACGAGGCGCTAGACGAGCTTAGGCGGCTCTACGTGAGGATAAGGACGGAGGGCTCTTAACTACTGCTATCATGCCGTCTTTATTTTCCTGTTGTGGGCTGCCTATGAGGCATTTGTATGAGACCTTAATCTAGAGTGTGGGTGTGTTGGTGATCTCGAACTGTCATTGTATCGCTACTATGTTGCTGCTATGGCTTTATCTATAAAGTCGGGCCAATGGCCTTATGTTTAAAAGATCTTAGAACTTATACCCATGTACCCATATAAATTTAATAAGTAGACCGCTTTTCCTTATTTATTTTATCTTTTTTTAATGTATGGTATATAAACGTCCTAAAAATGTCGACGGGTCAAACCACCACTTATACATGGATCCCGTCCTAAATAAATGTACATCTAATTTTAGTGTTGAGTCAAAGTTTTTCTATAAAAAATAGTAGCAACATCATGGTAAAAAAAGTACTACTTTCTCCGATCCAAATTAATTAACTTAACTTTATTCAAATTAATTAACTTAACTTTATCTAGAGTTAAAACATAGATACATCCGTATCTAGATAAAAGTAAGTCAATTAATTAATTTAAATTGGATAGAGCAACATATAAATTGGTTCATTATGAAACTACATTTTAAAATAGATCTAAAAAACATTTTTTAGGTAATAAAAAACACACTACCGGAAAAACAGGCACCGCCTTTGCCATGTGTATGTGGTCACTTTGCCGTGTGCTTACAAACGACAAAGGGGACACGTGGCGCTAGCCTGTGCTCTTGGCAACCCTGTTGTGTGCCTGGCGGGTGCTTTGCCGTGCGGGTGGATGGGCGGCGCAAGTCTTTGTCGTGCGAGGCGACGCACGGTAGAGAAAAGGATCACAGCAGAGGTGCAGCTCCCAGCAAAGGCTCTGCCGTACGGTAAAGCTGTAAGGCACATGACAAAGACTGCCCTCACGGCAGAGGGTCTTGGCGCGCGGCAAAAAACTCGACACATGGGAAAACCTTTGCCGTGCAGTTTTGGCGAGGCGCACGGCTGCGGTTTCGCACGGTAAAGGCTTTACCGTGTGTATATGTCCTTTTGCCGTGCAATCGTTGTACGGCAAAGACTATTCTGCCCGTAGTGACTTTTTTTTTTTTGCGGGGTGCCCGTAGTGACTTGACTCAAGGAAAACCCTAAGAGAAAAACT
>NC_061514.1:311389137-311411037 GCF_022539505.1 Lolium rigidum
TAGACATGCCTTGGACCCGCATATGTTTCTGTTGTACCACTCTGAGCGATATAATACTAGTGGAACGGTGTTTCATTGGTGTTATATCAGACTTGCATACTACACCATGCAGTGGTATGCCGGGTCACCACAGTTTGGTTGCCACAGAATTGGACCATCATTTTATTTAGGAAATCCAGCAAAATGATGCCATGTGTAATCACAATTCCGAGTTGAAACCTGTCATTTACAATTCCTGTGGCAACCAAACAAATTCAATATTGAATTCTACTGTCATTTACAATTCTTGTGACAACCAAACAAGTGTCTATTTCTGAAATTACAATGTAAATGAAATGAATACATGTATTCATTTCAAAATGCTACAAATGAAATGAAAATCTGGCTTCCAAACGACTTCTAAGAGAAAAACAAAGTACCTTATTTATGGACAGATGATGCAGCTGGTAGATCAACGAAAGTTTGTATGTGCATATTTTGCGAGAGGTGGATTGTTTCGAGAAGGAACGACGGGAGACGTGGAGGAAACGCGTCACATCTGTTCAGTTTGGTGCAAATATTGATGGACCCCACCGCACTTCAGCGACTCAAACTTCACTTCTGCTGCTCCACTCCCCAACACAGCAAGTCAGCAAGACACGCGTGCGTGCCCGAGAAACCTCGCAGAGCCAGCCATGACGCCGCCGACTCCAGCTCGCATTCCCACCTCGCCCGCGTCCACGGCGGCGGCCGGCCGTGGCTCTCTCCTCTTCCGTCGCCCGTTCGTCGCCGGCAGGCCCGGCGGCCGACCGGCGACCGCGCTCTTCGCCCGGACGCCGGCGGCGGCGGAGCTGGTGGAGCGGTCGGTGAACACCATCCGGTTCCTGGCCGTGGACGCAGTGGAGAAGGCCAACTCCGGCCACCCGGGGCTCCCCATGGGCTGCGCTCCCCTGGGCCACGTCCTCTTCGACGAGTTCCTCCGCTTCAACCCCAGGAACCCCGGCTGGTTCGACCGCGACCGCTTCGTGCTCTCCGCCGGCCACGGCTGCATGCTCCACTACGCGCTGCTCCACCTCGCAGGATATCAAGGCGTCACGGTGAGCTCGAATTCTTGTCTAATTTTTCGATTTATAGGGGGGTTTAGTTGAGGGTTTGCTGCGGTTGATTTCAGTGAACAGTCTCAGCTGACAAAAAGAAATAAGAAGGCCGGTGGAGATCAGAAAACCAAAACTGATCATGAGTGCATATGCACCTGGTATGTATAAAACATATTTTAAAAAGTAAAAAAAATTAGGAAAAAAAAATTAGCATGTAGAGGGACACGTTCAGTTTTACAGAACCAAATAAGTTGTATGGTAGTTTCAAGTTCTTGCATATGTCGATCTGTCACAGCTCAGAACTATGCATTTTCCGCTCTGTTTAACTTTGAGAAATTTCTGAATATTAAATTATCTTTTGGCTGTTGGATGCTAATTTCATTTAAATGGGAGCAATCTCTATAGGGTGAGCATGTTGGAAAACTGTTTGGTGGTTCATTTTGCATCTATCTGACCTCTGAAAGTCGTTCTTCAAAGTTTCTGTTAGCTCGATCCTTGTATACCGCCCATCTCTTTCTTGTTTTTCGAATTTTCACCTTGTGGAGAGGTTCCCCACCTGAATATATTGAAAAAAAGGGCTAAAACCCCAGATTGTTTTACAGCAAAGAGGCAGAGAGGACAGAGGGAACAGAGCGGAGTCGGAAGGAGAGGGGAGGGTTACATAGGCTGGCCACGGAGGATTTCGTGCCAGACATCAAAAGCAGCCCTAGTTTCGACAGGGAAACGTCCGCGCCAGAGGGTTGCGTCGTCGCGGCAAACCTTGAGGAGCAGTGGCATGGACGGCGGCGTGGCTTGGAAGACTGCCATGTTCCGCTGTTTCCAGATATGCCAACAGCAGAGGACGAAGGCTGGGGCAGTTTCAGGAGCGATCGCGGGCGGCATGGGCAGGAGGTGGAGGTCCCGGACGTGTGCATCGCGAGGAATGGAGACTCCGAGGGAGCTCCAGAACACGGAGACGGCGGGACAGTGGAAGGCCATGTGGCTAGCCGTTTCGAGCTTCTCGGGGCACAGAGGGCAGCTCGCTTCATCGGCGGTGACGATGCACTTGCGGAGGAGGACGTCGCGCGTGTGAACCCTGGACTGCACGAGGAGTCAGGCGAAGAACCGCACGCAGGAGGGCGCGCGGCAGCTCCAGATGAAAGTCGCGTGCGGCGAGGAGACGCCGCCGAAACGGCAGAGGCGGTAGAGGTTTTTTGAACCTCTGAAAGTCGTTCTTCAAAGTTTCTGTTAGCTCGATCCTTGTATACCGCCCATCTCTTGATTTGTATACGGTATGGTTTGATCGTGGTAGGTTGAAGTTTGAGTTACAGTATGTTTGAACGCCTGAGGTCGAGCAATTTGTTCATAATTCGGAAACTTACAGTCATAGAGAATCGTACCAATTGATTTAGTAGGTCTGAAATCCTAATTCCTTATATGCTTGCAACGTGAAGTGGTTTGTATCCCGTCAAAAGATGATAGAGAATACCATACAAAAATCATCATATTGTTTATTTGTATTAATATTCGTCGCTAGGTAATTACAGATGAAAGAATTGCCAAAGAATGAATGAAAGTTGATCCTACATGGTTTCAAAATTAGCTTAGTTTTTTGCAAATAAAATTAGCTTAGTTGAAGCAACAAATGAAACTTCAAAATATATTTCATTTTCATAATGATTAAACTAACATGTAAGCTAGGGAGTTGAATTATGGCACCGGGCCTTCTTCATTTTTTTTCTTCTTTCCATATCTATCATATACATGGCTCACTAGGGGTTTGAATCTATGTTATTTATATACATATGTTCGTTGTTACAGATGGATGATCTGAAAGCTTTCCGGCAGTGGGGAAGCAGAACTCCTGGCCATCCAGAAAATTTTGAAACAGCTGGTGTTGAAGTCACAACTGGTTTGCCTTTGTACACTTTACTGAACATTTTAATCTTTGTTTCTTTCCTCTATTTTTTTGTGGGAATAACCAAATGTTTGGTGAACTGTTCACATGTTATGCAGGTCCTTTGGGGCAGGGCTTTGCAAACGCTGTTGGACTAGCGCTAGCAGAGAAACATCTGGCTGCTCGTTTCAACAAGACTGATTTCACCATCGTGGACCATTACACGTAAACAATATTTACTTGCTTGACCAAATATAATTAACATCCTGATGTGTTCCGGGACAGGGTTAATGTGATTTTTTTTCTTGATGGTCTTAGTTATGTCATACTTGGGGATGGTTGCCAGATGGAAGGTGTTGCGAATGAGGCGTCCTCCCTTGCTGGTCATTGGGGTCTCGGAAAGTTGATTGCCTTCTATGATGATAATCATATATCAATCGATGGTAGTACTGATATTGCTTTCACTGAAGATGTGCTTGCTCGATATGAAGCCCTAGGATGGCATACTATCTGGGTGAAGAATGGAAACACTGGTTATGATGACATCCGTGCAGCAATAAAAGAAGCAAAGGAAGTCAAAGATAAGCCAACTCTTATCAAGGTGAGCAAATGGACAGTAATATTTCTTTTGTTTGTCAGTTCAATACAAGTTTATCAGACAACAGCCAACAGGAACTTTTTTTTTTTTTGTATATGTAGGTGACTACTACAATTGGTTATGGGTCTCCTAACAAGGCAAGCACCCACAGTGTCCATGGCAGCGCTCTAGGTTCCAAAGAAGTTGAGGCAACCAGGAAAAATCTTCTCTGGCCGCATGAGCCGTTCCATGTCCCTGATGAGGTGAAAAGGTACATTGTAGTTCATGGTGAACTTAACCTGTAGAGATTCGTAATCCCAAATAGATAACTCTGTTAGAAATCAAACTAGTACTCCCTCCGATCCATAATATGTGTCGTGATTTTAGTTCAAAATTGAACTAAAACCATGGGACTTATTATCGATTGGAGGGAGTAGTTCTTTTATTGGAGTTCTTCTGGATGTTCCATGCTTCGTACAGTCTTGACATGGTTTTTTATTTTTCGCGAAAACGCAAAAGGTTTGCGTTTCGATTCATTGATAGAAAGGAAGTTTACATTACAAGCCTAAGAAAAGGCCGAACACCCACAGTACACACCCGACACTCAAACTAGACTACGACAAAAAGGCCGAAATCCGTCGAGTGCTCCTCCGGGACACTACAGAGTGAGCTCCTCCGCAAGACAGAACCCTTGCCGATGAAAGTCGCAGTGCTCGCGCATCGTCGAAATTACCAAGAACCTGCCAGCTGCAGCCAAGACGCGTACCACCTGAATCCCGCGAGCCCACCACGGCTCAGCTGGGAGCAATTGCTGCTCCGGCCTCGACCCAAATCCGAGGAACGCCGTCGGCGCAGCGGCTAGCTCCCGGCAACCTTGACAGACGTGCAAGCGTGCAGTCTTCAGCAGCCCGCCAACAAACACGGAGGCCAGCCCACCACTGCTCATCCAGAGGCATGCTCGCGCTGATCGAGGAAGATCCTCATCGCGCAAGCCACCGCGATACTACTCGAGAGGCTAGCGCGCTACCTGCATCGCAAGACACCTCCCATGTGGTCAGCGCTAAGATCCACGAGGAAGACGTACGGCCCGAACTCAAGTTCCCAAGACGACGCCTCCAAGGAGGGTACGGCGTCCAAGACGCCGTCGTCGCCCGATTTGGCTAGCCAAATCTGAGGTTTTCACCCGAAACATGAGACCCTAGGCAAGGGAGGTGCCGAAACTCCTCGGTGACGCCACAAGAGGAAAACGGCGCCCTCAGGCGTCGCCGTCATAGGCCCCGAAAGGCAGGGCTTTCGCCCAGAGCATGGTTCCTCACCACTGCAGGCACTATCATCCTTCGCCAAGACCTCCTGCGCTGACCCTTTTCTCTCAAAGCGCTAGCTTTGGCAGCGCAACCCACCGGCAGCACGTCCAGCGCGCCAGGTCGGGGGCAGCCATGCCCACAAAGGGACAGGCTGCCTAAGAGGGGCACTACTGAGCCGCAAGCGGCGTAGGTGCCACCATGGGGTGGGTCGCTGCGGGACTGCACACATCCACCTCAGAGAGCATCGCCGACCACCCAGCATCGTCCACCTTGTCACCAGCGCCGCGCGGGCGCCACGAGCCGCCACGCCAAGATGGCGTAGGGTTCCGCCCAACCCGGCCAGAGCAGCAGCACATGCGCTCGGAGCCGAGAAGGACGGACAAGGAGGAGGTGCCTGGCCGCACCCAGGCGCTGGAGGGCAGGACGGCCGGGGCCCGCCAAACCCAGATGGGCCCTTTGCCCAGATCCGAGCCAGCAAGCCCGCGCCGCCATGATGCCAACTCCGGCCGCCCAGCACAACCTGCCGCCAGCGCCGTCGCCCTTTCCCCAGCGCCGTCGCTGCCATCCCCAGCGCCGTCGCCGTCGCTGGCCACCCCTACAGCGCCGCCCGCCGCCGGACTTGGTGGCCGCCCGAGGGCAGCCGCCGCCTCCAGCACGGGGTCGCCGCCACGCCACGAAGCTTCCACGCCGCTGCTGAGGCAGCCGCGCCGCCGCACCCCTCGTCGAGCGCGCCGCCCTCACCGGCCGCGTCGGCCCGCGCCAAGGCTTCCGCGCGAGGGGGAGAGGAATCCCCGCCGCCGCCATCGCCCGGGCTTTGCCCAGCGACGCCCTCCGGCGGCGGCGAGGGGAGGGAGGAGCAGGAGGAGGGGCCTGGGCCGGTGGCGGCTAGGGTTCCCTCCCGTCGCCCACGGGAGCGACGAGGGGGAACGAGACCAGGCAAACAGGGTGGTTCTTTGGTCAGGTTCAAGAGGGGAACGAGACCAGGCCACATGGTTTTTTATTTCTGGTGATGTTTAAATGGTACATATATCTTGTATAGCAATGGTGTGTGTTGTTAGGAAACGGCCTTGGCATGATATCATATTACTGTTATTGGAGAATGCCAACTCAAATTTTCTGTTCTGAACCTTGCTGGAAACAATTCTGCAGTAGATATTTAACTTAAGTTTTGAACTAAGGCTCTTAATTTCATTTTCGGAATTAGGACATATTAATACAGTATTGAACTTTGTTTGTTCTGAACTGAAGTTTAATTATGTAAATAATCCTGACAGTCATTGGGGTCACCATCTTGATGAGGGTGCTTCTCTTGAAGCTGAATGGAATGCAAAGTTTGCGGAATATGAAAAGAAATACCAACAGGAGGGTGCTGAGCTAAATAGCATAATTTCAGGGGAACTGCCCTCTGAGTGGGATAAGGCCCTTCCAGTAAGTTCTCATCTGAACCTACAAAAAATGGCTTTCTTTATAATATTAAATACAGTGTCAGAATTATATATGTTCGAGATAGTGTGAAAATTTCTGACGTCTCTTTGTTTGTTTTGCAGACCTATACTCCCGAAAGCCCTGCTGATGCTACTAGGAACTTATCTCAACAGTGCTTAAATGCTCTTGCCAAAGTAATACCTGGATTTCTTGGCGGCAGTGCTGATCTTGCATCATCAAACATGACATTGCTAAAGATGTTTGGTGATTTCCAAAAGGACACTCCTGAAGAGAGAAACATCCGTTTCGGTGTTAGAGAGCATGCAATGGGTGCCATTTGTAATGCCATTGCTCTACATAGCCCTGGCCTAATACCTTACTGTTCAACATTCTTCGTGTTCACAGACTACATGAGAGCTCCTATTCGTCTTTCAGCATTATGTGGTTCAGGAGTGATCTATGTGATGACTCATGATTCCATTGGGCTTGGAGAAGATGGGCCAACCCATCAGCCAGTTGAGCAGTTGTTCAGTCTCCGAGCAATGCCAAATATATTAGTGCTCCGACCTGCTGATGGTACCGAGACCTCGGGGGCTTACAGGCTTGCAGTTATTAACAGGCAAAGGCCCTCTATCCTTGCGCTCTCTCGGCAGAAACTCCCGCAGCTGGAGGGCACATCAGTTGAAGGCGCCGCCAAGGGAGGATATGTTATTTCTGATAACTCTTTGGGAAACAAACCAGAGCTCATCCTCATTGGCACAGGCTCCGAGCTTGAGATCGCAGCAAAAGCTGCAGATGAGCTGAGGAAGGAGGGGAAATGTGTACGGGTTGTCTCACTTATTTGCTGGGAATTGTTTGAGGAGCAGTCTGAGGAATACAAGGAAAGTGTCCTCCCTCGTGATGTCAGTTCTAGGATTAGTGTCGAGGCTGGCGTTACATTGGGATGGGAGAAGTACGTCGGACAAAAGGGAAAAGCCATTGGCATTGACTGTTTCGGTTCAAGTGCTCCTGCTGGAAAAATATACAAAGAGCTTGGTTTGACGGTAGAAAATGTTATTGCAGCAGCCAAATCACTATAAGAGGGTCAGTCACGTCGCCATATGAAGGTTTGTTCCTGTATCCTGTCGTATCTTAATAAAGCAGCATTTTCTCAAGCTATATAGGAAACTTAATGAGATGTAAATAGTGCAATGTCCGCCTAATAAACTTTTTTTTTGTTTCCGATAGTTAGGTGGATGCCATTGTATTATTGCGACTTGTGTTGAATTACTGTCGCATGGCAAATAAAATGTCGATAACATTATCGTAAGTGAATTTATGGAGAATTTTATTCGAGCAATTGATACATATATTTCTAGCAAATAAAAAGCTTTTTTTTTTTTTGCCTCGTTTCAAAAAAAGATACATATATATGTATTTATTTCTAGCTTGTTGCCATCTATCTGCAAGTTATAGTGGCATTAGGATTACATAGCCAGGATCTAAACTTCATTGCAATCTCTTCTTTGTGTGGATAGAGTTGAGCTGATAATGTCACCACGAATTCCTCCAAAGCTCTGCCTTTCGACAGCAGAAAATTTGCAAGTATCCTATCTAGGCCAGTCCCTCTGTATTTTGCAATGGTGATTCTTGTCAGGCTATGACTGGAGCAAGGGATGCCCATCTTCCACATGTTCCCATACATCTCACAGTCATCGCCAACACCATAGCTGTCACCATTGCCGTTGTTGTCGCCATCGTCATAGTTGTGGCCATCATCATAGTCCTCGTCATCATAGTCACCGTCATCATCGAAGTAATCGTCATCATCATCGTAGTCGTGGCCATTGCCACTATAATGGTTGTGGCCATTCCTATTATGGTTGTGGCCATTGCCACTATAATGGTTGTGGCCACTCCTATTATAATGGTTGTGGGCATTGCTATTATATTGGTTGTGGCCATTGCCATTGTCATAATCATGACCACCATTGCTATTGCGGTACTTGTGGGTCTTGGCATTCCCATAGTCGTGACCATCGCCATTGCCGTAGTTGTGGCCGTCGCCATTCCCATAGCCGTGACCACCGCCATTGACATAGTAGTTGTGGTCATCGCCGTTCTGAATGAAGCAGCTCTCTGTGTCGGTATCTGAATCTGAATCGTCATCTGTGTAGTAGTCAATCCTCGTCTTGGGGCGCTTGGGGTCGAGAGGAAACAGCGTCAACACTTCTAGCTGCTGGGTGTTGGCAATTAAACGGGTGACAGACCAGATGGCATGCTCCGTGGCCATGAAGCCCTTGAGGACCAGCTGCCGGAGTCTGGGTAGGCCTGCTGTGACGGCTGTGAACTCGCTGTTGTAGCAAGTCATCGATGGGCGTAGGGCAAGGTGAAGATAGCTCAGCTTCTTGCACCGGCTGATGAGCTCCATGACCGGAGCAACCTCATGTGACCCTTCGCCTGTGAGGTCGTCGCAGATATCGATGGTCAATGCCGCGACCTCGTCGTAGTTTGGGATGTCGATGAACTGCAGGTCGTGTGGGCGGCAACCCTTGTAGTGAAGAGACCGCAGGTGCTGGGTGCGTAGCACGATGAGCTTGGCGTTGTGGCAGCAGACGATGGCGAAGCTCCGCAGGTGGGCGCTGGTCACGGCGATCTCCGTGACGCTGGGGCACTCCTCGAGCGTCAGGTCGGCGAGATTTTCGCAGCTGTCGACCAGCCGCTGGATCACTGCGCCTGGCGCCATGATGCGCTTGAGGCGGAGCGTGTGCAGCGGCGGGGCGACGAGGATGCCCCCGGCCGGCAGGTCGAGCGTCCAGTTGGTGAGGCAGAGGCGGCGCAACGTGTCACACCGGAAGAGCTGGCGTGGCGTCTTGGTGTAGAGGCCCCTGACGTCGTTGCCGAAGTCGGCCGAGGCCCTGGCGGACCTGCCGAAGGGGCAGATGGTGCGGCGGGAGGAGCTTCGGTACCGCAGCTCGACGTCGATGTCCTCGGCGCCGGAGGTGGCGGCGATGAGGATCCACTGGTCGAGCATGTCGGCCGGGGCGTCGAGCGCCTGGAGCCGGAAGGCGCGGATCGGCGTCCCCGGGTCCTTGGAGAGGACCGCGCTCGTGACCTGCTGGTCGAAGCAGACGGGCAAGAAATACCTGCCGCTGCCCCGGCGGCTCTGGCTGAGTATCTTGCCGTCGACGAGGTGGACGACGGGGACGGAGTAGGAGACGCGGCGCCACGGGCGGGAGAGCGTGGAGGCGCGCGCGGCCTCGTCGGACGGGAGGTGGGAGAGGATGCGCGCGAGCGCCTCGGCCGGGAGAGCGCTCAGGCGGTCTCGGTGCCGGTGCGTCGCCATGGACGACGGGAGAGATGCGTTCGTGTTTAGGGCGCCGCCGCTGTGAAAAGGACGAACCGATCAAGAGTTGTACTCGTAGTAGATGTCTCCTGAGGTTTTTGAGTCGGTCAGCAGTCCGCGTCAGGCTATTTTTTTACATTTTCTTTTTTGCGGAAATACAAATCTGATGACCATTGGGCAAAACTTTTTTTTTTAATTCGAAATGAAACTTTTATTAATCAAAGAATAATCATAACATCTTGGACAAGTTGTGGATAAAGAAAATGAGACGGATCATTTGTTTCTTCAAACGGGCTACCCCTTCTCGTTACTGCAACATAAGATCATATCTAATAGACCCCCTACTTTTCTGCCCCGTAAAACGCGAGTTTTCCACCCTGTATCAAAAAATTGCTCATAGCTAGATCATTCCGTCTAGCAGATCTCGTATATTAGAAAATTTTAAAACCCCGGGTAATTTGTTCATAGTTCATAGTTGATCATACATACGGATCATACATGCAGAATTGCGCGATCCTAATGGATCGCGACTTCTCGGAACCTATCTAGTCGTCGAGGAAGATGATGTCCGCGTTCGCCTTCGCCTCCCGCGCCTCCATCTCCTTCACGACGGCGATGGCCGCCGCCTTCTCTTCTTCCTCCACCCGCTTCTTGTCGGCAACGTCCTTGAGGGACGCGGCCAGCGCCTGCAAGAAGAGGGGGTTTTCCCCCTCCTCCGCCTCCTCGTTGGTTGGCGGCGTGAATCCGCCGCTGGAGCTCGCCTCCCACGCCGCCTTCGCCCGGCGGGTCCTCTCCCATTCGGCGCGCCATTTCTCAAAGGCGGGGCCGCTCATCGGCTTAAGCGGTGGATCCGCCTTGTAACAGCGCCCGCCCGGCGTGAACTCGCGGAACGACGGCGGCACGTACAGGGCGCCGCCATACCTGCACGCCGCGCGCCGGCTCCCGTCGGCGGACAGCTTGCACTGCCGCCGCCACGCCTCCTCGAGCCTGCCCGGCGAGCGGGATCGCTTCGATCCGCTCCCGGGCGACGCGGAACTGTAGCGGCGTGAAGACATGTCGAGCGGCGGTGGAAATGCGGCGGCGAGCGGCTCGGAATTGCTCGCCGGAGCTTAGCGGGGAGGCGGTGGCGCACGATGGAGCTAGGGTTGTGAGTGAGGGGTTCAACCCCCACTCGCACCTTCACCCGGTATATGTAAGGGGCGGCGCTGTGGTTTTGCTAGCCCCCGTATTCCGCCGAAATAGGCCGGCCCGAATACGGGGCCTGCTAGACGGCCTAAACCGCGCTCATCCCGTATCCCACCGGATTTTTACGGGTGGGCAGGTTTTAAAGGGCCTGTTAGACATGCTCTAACGGAAATACAAAGTCAGAAACCACGCACGCGGAGAATAGAGAGCCTAAAAGAGGTTCTCCTCGCATCATGAGGAAAACCGGTGACAGATACTAGATAGCAAGTATCCACTAGGGGTCAGATACTCAATATCGACTACATGGGTAAAAACCTGATGACAATGATGCTAACTGACAATAGGTGGTATGCCTTTTTGTGGCGTATCAAGTTTCCATAAGTCACTAAATAATTTTCTATGTGGTGCACCTGTGTGCATGTGCCACTAAAACAGAGAATTTTTGTGGCGCACCGAAGCACCATGGGTCGAGATGGTCACAGAACTCCACCTTTCCGTGGTGCACGTTGTAGGATACGACATAGAAATATACTATATTTAGTGGCGCAGCACCACCCATTTCATTCTTCTTCCCCCTCCACCCAGCTCGTCTCCCCTTCCCTCCCATCCTATTTTGCCCATATTTTTCTCCATTTTTGGTAGTTGTTGAACCTACCTTTGTTGATATATAGTTGTTGGTGAGAGGAAGCCTCTCCATATTCTCTCTTCTCCTACATATCTTTTTTTTTCTAACACCACTCTCATCGATCGTGGTCTCGTCTCGGTATCAAATATACTAGGTGAGTAGTTGGAGGAGATATGCATATGCATATCTTGTGTATCCGTCAGTGTGTATGGATGCTTTTTGCTGAAGCGTTTATCGCGCGTGGGAGGTGTGTGCGGGATGGCAAGACGATCTTTATACATGAAGCTTGTATGCTGCATGAATATTTGCATGTAAGGTTGTTGCTTTGTGTCGGCGTGGTGCATGTCTACTTTTAGGAGAGGTTATGTCGAATTTTTCCGGTGACCATGCATGTGTGTGTGCGCATGCTCTAAGTATACCATGGGCAGGCAAGCATGGTTCTCACGATGAGTTTCGCTCGAATCGCTAAATACAAGAAAGATGCAAATGCTGACATGATTCGGTGCAACATGCGTAAGATAAAAGTATATGTCGATCATACAAACTCGTGCGCTTGATCAACCCTGATTTCGAACAATTGGAGGAGCACCTGCTTAGGCGTGGTTTCATGCTGACAACCAGGCGTCGACAGCAAATGGTGCGCATGAAGACTAAGGCGAGCGAGATGACGAAGGACATATCGGCGGAGAAGATCATCATCAAAAAGGAGATATCAGCGGAGAAGATCATCATGAAGAATGAGATGCCGACGGAGAAGATCATTATGACGAAGGAGCGAACACGGAGACTCCGCTAATTTCGGCCTTGCAGGACTCATGTTCAGGATCTGCTCCTCGAGGAGATGTGCAACGACAGGGCTGCAGCCAGAGAGAAAGCCAAGCTGGCACAAATGGTGAAAGACGGGATGACTCCGTTGTTTCCTGGGTGCCGGCCCCAGGATACACTTTTGGAAGTAACGCTTGATGCTTTGCTGATAAAGACGCAAAAAAAATGGACTGACGGGAGCTTCAACAAGAACTTAAAGTTCTAGCACGATCGTCTTCCCGAGGGGAACACATTGCCAAGTAGTATCGAGGAAGCCAAGAAATTCGTGTGCCATCTTGACCTACCGCACGAAAAATACTACGCCTGCATCAATGATTGCGCAATTTATCGGGGCGAGTTACTAATACAGAACCACATGTCCGGAGTACGGCCACCGACGATACAAGAGTGGGAACAAGAAGGTACCTCGAAAAGTGGTATGGTACTTTCCTATCACTCGCCGTCTGCAACGGTATTTCGTGGATCCTAAGGAAGCAAAGCTCATGCAATGGCACGCGGAAAAGAAGGAGTCCGGAGAAGATCCGGAGAAGGGCTATATCATGACACACCGTTCAGACGCTGGTCAGTGGAAGCATTGGACTTCGCCTTCCCGAGGTTCGGGGGCGACACAATGAATGTTATGCTGGGTATGAGAACCGATGGACTCAATCCGTTCGGCAACTCGAGTAGCACGCATAACACCTGGCCTGTGTTTGTATGGCCTTACAACCTACCCTCGTGGTTGTGCACCAAGCAAAGGTACATACACCTGAGTATTCTCATTCAGGGGTCAAATACAACCAGGTGTTGACATGCATTTGTATCTCGTGCTGATGAAAGAGGATTAAAGACACGTTGTGGAAGACATCACCTCGTACATGGGACGCCTACACTAGAGATTATTTCGATATGAGAGCCACGTTGCTCATGACGGTCACGGACTATCCTAATTACTCATACGTATTTGCCCAGGTCAGCCACGGATTCTACGGCCGTGTGAAGTGCATGGATGAGACCCCGCATCTCCAGCTACCAAGGGATCTCGGGTTTTTAAAAACTGTGTACCTAGGTGCTCCAAGGTGGCTTCGCTTGGATCACCCATGGAAAAAATGCGGTGATTTGTTCAATGGTAAAGATAAACCCGATGGAGCCCCGCGCCCGAGGAGCGGCGTAGAAATCGACAAGCTTCTGAAAGATTGGAAGGAGTGCCCAGCGTCGGAAAAGAAGCGATCGAAGCCAGAGCCGCTGCTCGGTGTATGGAAAGCGAGGTCTATTTTCCACGACTTGGAGTACTGGAAGGTCCTCCACATGCCCCATAGCCTCGATGTCATGCACATTACGAAGAACGTTAGACTCTGGTTGGCACTCTTTGCAATTGGGAGAAGTTGAAAGATGGGATGAAAGCAAGATACGACCTGAAATGTCTTAGCATCAGGAAAGATCTTAAAGCCCCCGATAGTGATGACGATGATGATGATCAGACGGAAGGGACTCAACGTCTCCGCAAAAGGGATAAGAAGAACGAGGTTGTGCTTCTCGCTGCCTGCTTCACAACGAGTCCAGTGGAGCTCGAGCAGTTTTGCAGTTGCCTCCTAGGAATCAAAGTTTCTCACGGTTACCCGGGAAATATAAGCGGTTACCCGGGAAATATAAGCAGATAATTAGATGTAGCGAAGAAGAGGTTCACTGGGATGAAGTCTCATGATAGTCACGTGCTCATGACGCAAATAGTTCCTGCTGAGATCCAACTGATAATGGATGAGCACGTCTGTGATACGCTGTTTGGCCTTTGCACTTTTTCGATGTTATCACCAGGAAGTCGTGAGGCAACTCAAGGTGCTACAGGATGAGATCATGGTGATACTATACGAGCTCGAGATTTACTTCCCGCCCGCATTCATGATATATACGTTCATTTTCTTCTCCATGTCATTGATGACATCAGGCAGCTTGTCCCAACGTTCCTGCACAACATGATGCCGTTAAAAATATACATGTAAACAGACATGTCCGTGGTTGGCATAGGCATCCCCAATGGGCCAGCTAAAGATGGTACCGGGGTTTACTGAAGGCCCATGATCCGAAGAATACGAAGCCCGGAAGCCCAAGTAGGGTGTCGATATGGAAGATAGAGTTGTATTAGGAATAACGACTTGTAACCAATACGGGACGAACTCAAAGAGTCTCTCGTTGTTTGTAACTTGTACATCACAAAAACCGCGGCTCCACCTCATATATAAGGGGGAGTCAGGGAGAAAGAAAGGATCAATTCATTGTCAACACAACCCTAGATTTTCAATAGTCGAGTACTTTTCCGGCTGAAACCCTCGAGATCTACTTGCCCTCTACTTTCAACGAAACCCTAGTCTACAACTCGTAGGCATTGACAAGTTAATACCTTGTCTATTGGCACCGTCTGTGGGAATTAGAGGCGACAAGGAGCTGATCTTGATGGCACGTTCAACATCGTCGATATTTTCGGTGGCAAGCAATGCGATGGATGGAGGTAAACAAATAAAAACTGGTCTCATTGATTTTGTTCCTCACCCTCCCGCCCGTTTGGATGCATATACCTACTTGGAAGAGCCAATGGAGATGAAGTTTGGGAGCTTCTACTTTTGCGTTGGGGGAGAAGGTTCACATCGTTTAGCGGCAACGATCAGTTCGGGACCGTTAGCGGTTGGTCCTGATTTCTCGGGATCATCATCGTCAACCAAGTCGAGCGACGACGAAACTTCGTCGACAAGCAGCATCAAGCCCGCCGCCGATGGAGATCTCACCAATCTGTTCGGAGGGATGTCTTTCGGGTCGTTCATGGATTCTGTTCTGGACAGCGACTCGGAAAGCGTTGACATCTTCAACTTCATCAACAAATTTACCTCTATTCGGGAGGTCTTCGTCGATCGTTACGATGGTGTCACTGACCCCGAAGATGAACATATGGAAACATACCATCAAGTCTGCGTGATTGGTGAGCAAAGTCGTCAAGAGGATGAAATATCAGAGGCTTTCGATGATTTGGGAAATCCATACATCGATCCCGCTGATCTTACGCGAGGTTTAGGCAGCAAGTATGTCGGGCCTACACCGCGCCAGAGGGTGCAACTTTCTCAAGAAGCTTGGGACAGAGCATCAAGAGCCTTGAACGGTACAGATCCGATGACCACCACGGCTACGGAGGAAGAGTTTCAAGCATACCAATATAGACTCGCGTGTGCTAGCCGAGTGTTGGAAAAACAAAGGGTGATACTCGAGCAGAGAAAAGTTGCAGCTTCCACGTCAAGTAGGCGAAGAGCTGAGCATAGTTGACAATCAGGAACTTCGGGAAATAACCACAGAGAAGCTCGTAATAGAGGAAGATCTCGGCTGCAGCATATACCTGAGGGCTAGAGGGAACATCTGATCCAAAACCTCGATATGTCTTTTATGTCGATAGACACAAGAGGAAATATTATCCCCAAAACACCGAAAGCTGGATACATGACGACTCTGGCCTTTATACTGGCATCCAGGCTACCTCCCGGAGATCCAAGAGAAGTATTGTACAACATGGCTATGGCAGCAGTTGGAGCCATGGGAACAGCGTTTGCAAGTACAAGTGCACCTCCCGAAGGTGCTCCAAGGCAAAATAGTCCACGACATGCTGTGGCAGTGCAAGATCATCCAAGAACGGGTGGTGCGAGAGATACTGCGACACAGGCGGGTGTCGATAGAGCATGGCAAGAAAGGAGAGAACGTCGGCATTCACCAGAAGTAGATGAGAAGGATATGTGCGGGCTTCCTTGCTTCATTCGACGAGTTTGTAAAACTCGTGTCCCGTCTGGGTTTAAATTGCCCGACAACTACAAGAAGTTCGATGGTTTGCAAGCTCCTGATGACTGGTTAGTCAACTATCTGGAGACAGTAAAATTGATGGGTGGAACCAAAGCAACTGCCATGCAGAGCATACAGGTCCACCTAAGTGGAGCAGCGAGGTCATGGATAAAAAAGCTACCACCTGGATCGATCGACAGCTGGGACAGTTTCGAGGATATGTTCGTGAAGAACTTCCTATCCACATGCAAGAAACCCGCGTCAATAGAGCAGCTGAGGGCCTACAGGCAGAAGTATGATGAGACAATGAGGACATACATCCAAAGGTGGAACATTATCAAAAATTCGGCAGAGAACATATCTGACGAAAGAGCCATAGATGCGTTTGTTGCTGGAATCCGAAGAAAGGACCTAATCGAGGATTTGGGAAGGACTAATCTGAAAATGATAGCAACGCTCATGGAAATAGCGAATCGCTGGGCAGATGGAGAAGATGTTGTTCAAAACAAACGGCATAGGTCGCCTGAGGACGACCGTAACCGAAACAATCAAAATAGACGGTGCTTTTCTCGACAGTTCTCAGATTACGATGGTCCTGGCGAAATATCGGCTGGTTTCCAAATAAATAGTGGAGGAAATAATCGAGATGGTTATCAGAGGAGTAATGAGCAGCGCAGCGATTATAGGGATGCTCCCCATCCCAGCAGGCAAAATAGTGGACCAAGGTTCCAAAGACCATATGTATCACCCGAAGATCTTCTGAACGGACCATGCTAAATGCATCTCTTCCTCGATAATAATGGAAAAAGACAGTCAGTTCACCTGCAGAAGGACTGCCGAACTTTCATAGCATTGCATAGGTACGCAAGGCATGCCAATGCACAGGCAGCAAATAGGAACCCCAAGGGGCCAAGGAGTGAGATTCATCTTCCACCTCCACCCGCAATTACAAACGAAAATCGACATCAGTTACAATTGATGGTAGCTCCAACCAACGGTCCTTATATCGACACCAACGGAGCAGTTTCGATGATTCAGAAGGGCACACCTTCGAATAGGACTCAAAAAGTGATTTCGCGGCAACTTTGCATGGCACAGAAGATGCCTCCACCAACGATTGAGTACCTAAATTCGTTGGGGCAGGATATCGGTTTCACCATAGCGGACCACCCGCAGCAAGTTCCACAACCAGTTCAATCAGCTTTGATCCTACCAGCGGTGATTGCAGGATTCAACGTTTCACGTGTGTTCATAGATGGAGGCAACAGTTTAAACCTTATGTATGCAGATACATTGAGGAAGATGAATATATCCTTAGTGAATTTAACACCAACTGACACGCGTTTCCACGGTATCACCCCTGAGAAGCCAAGTTATCCACTGGAAAAGATTAATCTCAACAATTAGTTTGTAACCCGAGAGAATTACAGAAGAGAGAAGCTGGAGTTCGAAGTTGTGAATTTTCCGTCGCAGTATCATGCCCTGCTAGGACGACCCGCTTATGCCAGATTTATGGCGGTACCACATTACACATACTTGTTGTGGAGGCTCCCTGGACTCAAGGGCCCAATCACAATAAAGGGTAGTTTTGCCCTGGCAGATAAGTGCGACAAAGATTTTCATCGGCTGTCAGAAACTTTCGGGATGCAGGCAGAATACATGGCGTCAAGGTTAACAACTGATTATGATGTGCTGCCTGATACGTCTCAAACGTATCTATAATTTCTTATGTTCCATGCTAGTTTTATGACAATACTCACATGTTTTATATACACTTTATGTCATTATTATGCATTTTCCAGCACTAACCTATTAACAAGATGCCGAAGCTTCAGTTCCTGTTTTCTGCTGTTTTTGGTTTTAGGAATCCTACAAAGGAAATATTATCAGAATTGAACGAAACAAAAGCCCAGGGTCATATTTTCCACGGATCTTTCCAGAAGACCGAAGGAGATACGAAGTGGGGCCACGAGGTGGCGACACCACAAGGCGGCGCGACTAGGAAGGGGCCAGCGCCGCCCTATGGTGTGGGCCCCTCGTGCGCCCCCCGACTCTGCCCTTTCGCCTACTTAAACTCTCCGTCGCGAAAACCCTATTACCGAGAGCCACGATACGAGAAAAGTTACTGTAACGCCGCCGCCGCCAATCCCATCTCGGGGGATTCAGGAGATCGCCTCCGGCACCCTGCTGGAGAGGGGAATCATCACCCGGAGGACTCTACATCACCATGATCGCCTCCGGACTGATGTGTGAGTAGTTCATCCTTAGACTATGGGTCCATAGAAGTAGCTAGATGGTTGTCTTCTCCTGTTGTGTTATCATGTTTAGATCTTGTGAGCTGCCTATCATGATCAAGATCGTCTATTTGTAATGCTACATGTTGTGTTTGTTGGGATCCGATGAATATGGAATACTATGTCAAGTTGATTATTGATCTATCATATATGTGTTGTTTATGATCTTGCATGCTCTCCGTTGGTAGTAGAGGCTCTGGCCAAGTTGATACTTGTGGCTCCAAGAGGGAGTATTTATGCTCGATAGTGGGTTCATGCCTCCATTGAATGCAGGACAGTGACAGAAAGTTCTAAGGTTATGGATGTGCTGTTGCCACTAGGGATAAAACATCAATGCTTTGTCTAAGGATATTTGTGTTGATTACATTACGCACCTTACTTAATGCAATTGTTTGTTGTTTGCAACTTAATAATGGAAGGGGTGCGGATGCTAACCCGAAGGTGGAATTTTTAGGCATAGATGCATGTTGGATAGCGGTGTATGTTATTTGTCGTAATACCTTAAGTAAATCTCATATTAGTCATCATGATATGTATGTGCATTGTTATTCCCTCTCTATTTGTCAATTGCCCAACTGTAATTTGTTCACCCAACATGCTATTTATCTTATTGGAGAGACACCACTAGTGAACTGTGGACCCCGATCCATTCTTTTACATCTGAATACAATCTACTGCAATCATTATTCCATACTGTTCTCTGCAAACAAACATCATTCTCCACACCATACGTTTAATCCTTTGTTTACAGCAAGCCGGTGAGATTGACAACCTCACTGTTAAATTGGGGCAAAGTATTTTGATTGTGTTGTGCAGGTTCCACGTTGGCGCCGGAATCCCTGGTGTTGCGTCGCACTACACTCCTTCACCAACAACCTTCACGTGGCCTTCATCTCCTACTGGTTCGACAACCTTGGTTTCTTACTGAGGGAAAACTTGCTGCTTTACGCATCACACCTTCCTCTTGGGGTTTCCAACGGACGTGTGCTTTACGCGTCATCAAGCTCTTTTTCTGTCGCCGTTGCCGGGGAGATCAAGACACGCTGCAAGGGGAGTCTCTCACATCCAATCTCTTTACTTTGTTATTATCTTGCTTTACTTTATTTTATTTTCTGTTTTATTTGCTTTCTTTATATAAAAAATACAAAAAAATTAGTTACTTGCTTTACTTTATTTTCTGTCTTGTTTGCTTTCTTTATATTAGAAACACACAAAAAATTAGTTACTTGTTTCACTTTACTTAATTTCATGCATGTTTTTATTTCACTAGTTAGGCTTAATGGAAAACAACAAAAATATTAGAGATCTTTATAGTATTTATCTTGAGTTAGGACATGAGGTGTTTGAAGAGAAAATTTAAAAACCTATGGAACTTTATATGCGTGCTAATGGCAATGTTATTAGTATGAATGCTTTGAACACCATTGTTGCTAATGCTATGGAAAATTCTAAGCTTGGGGAAGCTGGTTTTGGTGAGCATGATATTTCTAGTCCCCCAAGCATGGAGAAGAAAATTTACTTTGATGATATTTACCTCTTATATATGATGATTATGGTGATGAGAATAATAATGATAGCTATTTTATTTAATTTGCTCCCACTACAATTAATAGTAATGACTACGCTTATGTGGAGAGTAATAATTTTATGCATGTAGCTCATGATAAGAATGTTTCATGTGATAGTTATATTGTTGAGTTTGTTCATCATGCTACTGAAAATCTTTATGAGAGAGGACAATATGGTTGTAGGGATTTTCATGTTACTAAAACACCTCTCTTTTTGCTGAAAATCTTGAAGTTGCGCTTGTCTTGTTTTCCCATGCTTATTGCATTATGCTTACATGACTTGTTTATTTACAAGATTCCTTTTCATAGGAAGTGGGTTAGACTTAAAAGCGTTTCTTATTTACTTTTGATGCTCTCTTTTGTTCCAACTCTTGTTACTTGCGAGAGCATCATTAAAATTACTGAGCCCATCTTAATGGCTACAAAGAAAGCACTTCTTGGGAGATAACCCATGTTTTTATTTTGCTACTATTTTTTTGTGTCTTGGAAGTTGTTACTACTGTAGCAACCTCTTTTTATCTTTATTTTATTGCATTGTTATGCCAAGTAAAGTCTTTGATAGTAAGGTTGATACTAGATTTGGATTTCTGCGCATAAACAGATTTCTTGTTGTCACGAATTTGAGTAGATCTCTCTGTAGGTAACTCAGAAAAATCTGCGAAAAATCATGAGTAGTCCTCAGATATGTACGCAACTTTTATTCAATTTGACCTTTTTCATCTGAGCAAGTTAAGTGCCTCGAAAAAATTCTTCTTTACGGACGGACTGTTCTGTTTTGACAGATTCTGCCTTTTATTTCGCATTGCCTCTTTTGTTATGTTGAATGGATTTCTTTGTTCCATTAACTTTCAGTAGCTTTGAGCAATGTCCAGAAGTGTTAAGAATGATTGTGTCACCTCTGAATATGTGAATTTTTGATTATACTAACCCTCGAATGAGTTTGTTTTGAGTTTGGTGTGGAGGAAGTTTTCAAGGGTCAAGAGAGGAGGATGATACAATATGATCAAGAAGAGTGAAAAGTCTAAGCTTGGGGATGCCCCCGTGGTTCATCCCTGCATATTTCAAGAAGACTAAAGCATCTAAGCTTGGGGATGCCCAAGGCATCCCCTTCTTCATCGACAACTTATCAGGTCACCTCTAGTGAAACTATATTTTTATTCCGTCACATCTTATGTGCTTTACTTGGAGCGTCTGTATGTTTTTATTTTTGTTTTTGTTTGAATAAAATCGGATCCTATCATTCTTTGTTCGGGAGAGAGACACGCTCCGCTCGTTCATATGAACACTGGTGTTCTTAGCTTTACTTTTAATGTTCATGGCGAAGGTTGAAACTGCTTCGTTCAATGTTATTTGGTTGGAAACAGAAAATGCTTCATGTGGTAATTGGTATATGATCTTGAATAATCTGATACTTGGCAATTATTTTGCTCAAACAGATCATGTTTAAGCTCTTGCATCATGTACTTTGCACCTATTAATGAAGAACTACCATAAAGCTTGTTAAAATTTGGTTTGCATGATTGGTCTCTCCAAAGTCTAGATATTTTCTGGTGAAGTGTTTGAACAACAAGGAAGATAGTGTAGAGTCTTATAATGCTTGCAATATGTTCTTATGTAAGTTTTGTTGTACCGGTTCATACTTGTGTTTGCTTCAAACAACTTTGCTAGCCAAAGCCTTGTACTGAGAGGGAATGCTTCTCGTGCATCCAAAACCTTGAGCCAAAACCTATGCCATTTGTGTCCACCATACCTACCTACTATGTGGTATTTCTCTGCCATTCCAAAGTAAATTGTTTGCGTGCTACCTTTAAAATTTCATTCCTTGTCTTTGCAATATATAGCTCATGAGAAAATAGCCTTAAAAACTATTGTGGTAAAGAAATATGTAGCTTATGTATCTTATTTCTTATAAGTTGCTTGTTGAGCGGTAACCATGTTTCTGGGGACGCCATCAACTATTACACTTTTGTTGAATATCATGTGAGTTGCTATGCATGTTCGTCTTGTCTGGAAGTAAGGGTGATTTAT